>NC_092430.1:12151419-12489453 GCF_036169615.1 Heliangelus exortis
AAGAAAAGTTGTTTTGTTACCCAGCCACTTGGCTAATGGTGACAAAATGCATGCCTCTGTAGGGAGCTAATGACTGCTCAGCCAAGGTCTCAATTCCATAAATTAACTGAGAAGTAATTATAATACTGAGATACAAATATGCCTTTTTTTTAATGTCTAATTTCTGTTGATGCAGGTACTTAGGCAACGCAAATCAGTTGCTCTTTTTGATATGTGGCTTTGGTCTTTATGGTGAACGTGTTATTTAATATGTGAAGCAGGCAGAGAAAAGCTGTAATTTGACTTGTTTATGGATCTACTTGTTATTTTATTCTCAAGAACAGGTGAAATAGCACTGCCAGCAGATAATCTGAAAATAATTTAAGCTGTATGCCCCTTCTCCCTTCTGCTCACATCTCATTTGAGAAATTGCTCTAATAGAATAAAAATAATTAACTTGTACATCTTCACAGCTGAGCCAAACAGCCCCAAGTGAAAACAAATTTTGATAATTTACACTTTCACACTTTCTGTGATTTAAATTAGGAGCCTGGTGATCTCTGGCAAAAATTATCTTAAATCTAGACAAGTAAAATAAGTTACTTGAGTGGTTGAAATTAGCAAGTCCCACATACTGTTGTCTTTTTTAATTTTCCACCTCATTAAATTTTGCAAATGAGTATGTTAGGCTGAGCCAACAGAAGTCATACTCTTTTTTCATTAAACATGCTTGCTGCTAGCAGTAACTGTCTCTCTTAATGCTGTTTTACAGATATACTTATATTTCCCAAAAAATACAACAGAGATAACTTGCAGAGTCGTGTAATCAATGTACATGTCCTGAATTTGTGGGACAGTTACACCTTGCCCTTTCTAACTCACTGGCACCTGTCTTAACAGCTCTAAATTTTAAGCACCTTCTAGTAAAAAACATGTAGTTAATCACTGTCAATCATTGATTTACCTTACTCCAAACTAGTAATGAACAAACCTCAGGAGAAGATTCTTATTGGGTTAAGCACCTTCTAAGCTTTATATCAGATATAACACAGGTAGATAGTTTTTCAGCAATGTTCTCTCAAACAATCTACTCTGAAAGTAAATGTAAAATAGTTTCCTTTGCAGTTCCTGTCTGCAGAGGGCTCAGTGAGTTTTGTCCATACAAGAATAAAGGTGGGGGATGATCCTTAAATAAATCCTAGTACCAGCTGTCTATAGCCTGTATAGTATTAACCCATTGTGTGTGGACTATTAGCCTGTAACAATCATTCAATGGATCACACACAGTTGTTATTGTGGAAATGCACCTTAAACCTTGGGTTTCAAACCACCAGTACTGATCATCTGAACTCATGCAAAGTTCTGTTTCTCTGGAAGTGTAAAAGGCACATTTTTCAGAGCAATGCAAATTTATAGTAACTTTGTTTAAACTGAATCCAACCATTTTGTAAACGTGCCTAATTTTCCTCTTGTTGCCATATTCATCCTTGATAGTTTTTATAACACGACTTTCTTTGTTGTCCTATGATCAGTAAATTTTTTTTTCTTCAAAAGCTTTTCAGTGCCAAAACTGGTATTCAGATGACTGCTGTCATCCACATCTCTTCCAAAATTCAAGTCCATTGGAAGAGGATTAAACAGCTTGACAAACCAGAAGGAACAACCTGACCTTTATTGCTTTGACTGTTCTTTCTTAATGCCATCACAACACAAAAATAAACTGTAACTGATGATGCTCAGATCAGGAAAGACTGGAAAATGGCATTGCTCAGTCTTGACATTTTGAGTGGCAGATGGGATAACAAATAATTTTTCACCAACTTTTCTTGTCAATATTTAATTTAAAGCAATGAAGCTGATAAAGTCAGTGAATTTAGTTCCACAAAACATGAATATCAATATGGTTCTCTGGCCTAATTGCTAATATGTTGGCAAGCATTAAATCATAATTTGACATGAAAACAGACTTCTTTTGCCCTATTTTGGTACAGTGAATATAGAATATGATAGTGCTAAAAATCAGTATTTCATTGTAAAATATTTTCAGTATTTTCAGTATTTTGAATTATCTTTCACTGAAGAGTTGAGCACCCTGCAAACTAATGAACCAAATATTTCATGTTTCTAAGTTAATTTCTCTGACTTATGAACCCCATATGTTTTAAATTTTAGTTCAAACATTAATGCAGTCAACTGTCCCTGTACAGTATGTGTATGACCTGTGTAAATACAATACAGCTAACTGTGCATATATTGTTCTAATTCTAGTAGCTTCATAGACCTATGTCGTTGGTTATTCCTACTAATTAGGAGCTCTCACCTAATTAGCTTGCTCTTTGTATCAGTCTATGGATTTTGTACAGGGCCTGTCACTATACAATTAAATTCTTCCCCTGTCATCTCACAAGTGTCTTCCAGAGATCTTGTAAATTATTTACCCTGTGTTCTGGATACAAAGCCTTACTGATGCACTTCAGTAGTAGCTAAGCAGGGGCTCTGCAGGGCTAAACCCTGACACTAGGGTTATGGATTGGGCTTGAACTAGTGATCAGCTGGAGCCATACGTTCAGAAGTATTTAAGCACCTAAAAATGAAAGAAAGCATTTAGTGGATATAAAAACCTCCTGCTAGTGGTGTTTAAGCTTCAAATCCCCCAGCTATGTCCCACCTTTCACCTGGTGGAACCTTGGAGTGCCTGCACAACTTGGAAAAGTGCACCAATGCAGACACATGAACACCTGGTATCAGTAATAGCTACAATAATAGAAATGAAACTGATGTGTAATTGATCTAAATCTTGCCTTCAGTCATGATTTGCTGGGAACTTTTTACTTTGGTGGTTCTTCTCTGCCAGAATTTCAGAGTATAAATATATGAAATAGTATGACAAATGGGCAGTTAGAGTTTTAAGTTTGACAGAACTGTAATTGAAGTTGCTTGGAAGCCTTCAGGGAAAGCTGAATGAAATCTTTATTTGTTTCCATGTTGTTTTGGGGGATAAGTTTAAGGAAAGATGTGAAGGGTGATAAATGAAATCATAAGCCAAAGGAGAGTCAGGAATAAATGGTCTCCCAAGTAAAGATCTAAGACACAAACTTCCAAGCAACACTTCCATTCCTCTTAAAACCCTATACAGACATCTTAAAATATATACCATTATCTTAAAAATATATATAGATATTGTTATCTCAAACACTCATATAATGAAACACATTTTCCTCAGTTTAAGCAAACAATAGCTTCTTTGGTTTCTAAACAAGACATGCTGTCTAAAACGGAGCAGCTTTTCTCCTGTGTATGCCCTCAGTGCACAAACATATTAAAACTCTCAGTGTCAAATTTGATGTGAGGTTTGGATGGGGACTTGTCTGCAAATCCCATTTTCAGTTATCCAGCAAGTACTTTACCCTGCTCAGTAGCTTGCACCTTTTCAAGAAGTAGAATAACTTAAGGCACTTCTCATGCAGTCATTAATTGTTTCTGGTGGGATCTCTTCCCTGAGTACATGTTAATGTTCGTGATGTGGGTCACAGCTCTGCATTGCTCTTCTCTCTAATTACCATTCTTCAGTGTTTTTTCCCTCAGCTGGAGCATTGTGTTTTCCCAGGCAGAGTGTATGCAAAGGTTGAGATATCACAAAATGAGAGGAAAAAAATAACCTAATTATCTTCATGGTCCAAGAAGGTCCAATTAGCAATTAGAGAAATTTGTTGAAATAAAAATTGTACGTTGCTTCTTTTCACTCTGTTTCTAAATTATTAAGTTCACTGCTCAGATTTATCACGGGATTAACTCACTGCTGATAAGAACTCTCTTAAAATCAGAGCTTTATCATTTCTGAACACAAATGGGCTGAGGTGATTGTAACTGCACGAATTACTGAACTATAGTATCATTGCAAGGTTGTTAATTGCCCGCTGAGCCTTGACTGGAAATACACTTTCATATGATGTGGATTCATCATACACAAACTTTCATGGCTGCCATGTCAAGAGTGAACCCAGCTTCCCCCTCCTTCAGTATGAACTCACCTGAACTAAAAGGTACTGTCTGCAAAAAATGATTACAAACTAGGATTACATTTGAGAAAAGAATGAAAAATGCTGTATCCTATCCATAGTCAAATCCACAATTTACATTCCAAGGGTAGGTGTATTTGTACAATAGTCTTATTTATCATTTCTACTATTCTGCATCTATTTGGAAGGTGACTGCAGCCATTTTAGCAATCTCTCTCTCGGAAGTCTTAAGAGTAGGCATGGATTCCTACTAACATGCAGCCTGAGCTTGGAAGTCTACTTGATGAAATACTATTTATTAAAGCCTCTGAAGGGAAACAAGAAGAGGTCAATGTAAACATATAGATAACAAAGAATTTTAACACTTTCTGCCTCTGCTGGATTAGTTGCTTTTTGGTTTGGGGGTTTTTTTCTTCTTTTTCTTCTTTTTTTTTCCAGGTGGATTCACATTTCTGTAAGTGGAAGCTTTGAAGTTGGTAGCTGACAAGAATATACATGTCATTTTCAGAAAGGCTGTATGCTATATATTCAGTGGCAGTAGAGAGAGACATAATGAACTACCATAACAAAACTTGTAGGATGCATAATGTGAAAGGCATGGAGAGTAGCACTAGTGTTTTCTTCCTTGTCCTGGACACAATAAAATTTTGAAAAACATGCTCTGCATATATTAAGTTATCTTATCCACTTTGTCATCCAGTTGTTCTAGGCATTTCTTTTTGCATCTCTGTCTTGCTGTATGGACCATATATAGCCTCTTTTTTTCATCTTAGACTAGAAAATATTTATTTTTATTTTTAGGTCTCATACTCAATGTATTTATTCTCTTATTTCCCACTCTGAAGGCAAACCAGTTCCTGGCCATGCTTTGCTGCTCAGGTGCACCATCCAAACCAGGCTGAAAGAATGACGGGCAAAGGCACTCACTCTCCATATGCTCTGAGTACTTAGAATCCAAGACAGCTGTGTAAAAGATTTGAATACAGGAGTGCTTGCTAGGGTGTGTGAAATGTAATGGTACTTAGATATATTGATACTCATGGTTACTTAGATACATTCTGAAAAATATTTTAAGTAGTTTTGCCTTGTAACAAAATTCTGAAAAAATTGTATCTGTCTTGACTCTAGCTGCCTTTTGGGGTTCCATTCCCCTCTGTATAGGATACTTTGCAAGAGGCTTCTTTGGCTTCAAGGGAAACTGAGCCAGATTGCTACACGTTACAGAGATAATTGATAAGACCTAAGCTGGGGAACTGTTTCAATTTTTCCATTCACTGCATATCAAGCAGGAATTGAACCATGTGCGGAAGGTCACATGGAAAGAAAAGAGAAGGAGCAAGAATGTAGAAAACAGGAGGTATGAGAGTGTGGGCTTATCTATGCTAGAAAGATCTGCTTTGTCCAATAAAAGGAATGGAAAGCCACTCTGGAAAGGAATAACCTAACAGATAAAAAAGTAAGGTGGCAAAGAATATTTTGGTTAGATAGGATAGAAAATAACAGTTTGGAGAGTAAAACACAGCACAGACTGAATGTGTAAATATGGCATTACTGCCACTGCTACTTTAGAAGAGACCAAATAAGCATCTGTTAGCAATATCAAGGAGCAGCTAATCCTTTTTTAGGGCAGAAGAATGTTTTCTTAAAATCCCCTTCAGAACTAATTTTTCATTGACTGCATTGAAATTTTTCAGGGAGACTTTCAGCACAGAGGGTACTAGGAAATCCTGCGTTGTTTTGTCTGAGAATATTTAGATTCTTTTTTTCTGGGAGTAAATGGGAAATGTCACGTGGGGAATGTCTGGCCAAATATGTAAGTGTTGAGACCTACAGTGTTTTACAGATGTGCAGTAAGCAAGTTTTTAAAGCCAGAATCCTGTGGTAGCTGCAATCTATTATCAAAAATCCTACTGACTTAAATGGACAGAGATGCAAACCTTAAGCTACTTGAAAAATATCAGTTAATCAAGTTGAATAAATTTTTTTCTGCCATGTGTGTTGAACCAAGGCAGCACTTTTCTATTCTCTTCAGAGGTGACAGTTGAAACAACAAAATCAGACTCAATAGGAAATATTTTACTGTTAAACATGTATTTTTTATTACAGTGCCAGATACACAGGGATAACTCCAACCTAATATGCATACCCAGGCACAGAGATTGTACAGCTTAGATGTTCATGTTCATTTGTTTTCCAGGAGATTATTAACAAATTAACTCGGTTTCACAGAACTCATTAACATTTGCAAATGTTCTTAGCACATGAGTACTTGAGCCCCTTGGTGATCACTGGGGGGGATCATCTGATTGTCTTTCGTAGTCCACATCACTCTGTCCTCTACCTGAACTCACTCTTGAAGTAAGCTCAGTCCATCCTTTGTCTTGCCCCATACAGTGCTCCTTGTGCTACCATTCTTGGGCATTCATTTTAATTAATATTATTAAATTTGCCTTGAAAGATTTATTTAGTGAAAAATTTTCCATTCTTGCTGTTTGTCTGCTTTATCACCTTGTTGCATCCATTTACAGATGATGTAGATGAGATATAAAAATATTCATTCATCATTTTGCTGAGGTTAACAGACTTTCCTCCCTTTCTCTTTGGTCTTTTGGACTCTGCATCGCTGCCAGCAAAGCTGTTGGAGGGGGGCTCAGAGTGAGCTCTGCACTCAGAGAACAATGCGTGGTGCCGCGGGGTCCTGCAAGGAACCGGAGATGCATCCTTGAGGATTTCCCCCTGGCTGCTGCTGAGTAATGGGAGTCAGGTGTGGATGCAGGGCCCTGCAGAGAGCAGCTGCCCTTGGTCAGGAGCCCGCTTCACACAGCCCCCCGGGCAGGGTTGGCCCGGGGGCAAAAGGCTGTCTGTAGATGTGCTGAGAGCTTCCAGGTGAGAGGGGCCTCTCTCCTTCCCTTCGCCTGGGGGTGGAGAAGAGTTAAAGGGCCCTTAAATGGCTCAGCTGCCCCACGGAAAAGAGGGGGCTTCGTTCCCGGGGTGATGCCGCGCTGCCTGGAAGCAGAGAGGGAGCCGGGGAGAGGGCAGAGCCATGGGGGAAATCGCTGTGAAAGGTGAGGGGTCTCGGGGCTGCCCTCCGGCTTGCCGGGGGAGGCCCTGAGTGCCCGGTCCTGTCCCTGCGGGGCGCCGGGGGGAGCCGGCGGCAAAGCCCCGGGAGGTGCTGTGGCCTCCGAGTGCCTGGGGGGGTGCGAGGGCACCCCCGGTGTCAGCCCTCCCTGGGTGTTGGCACCTGGGCTCTTGTAACGTGAAATGTTCGTCTGGGTGCCTTAGAAATCCAAACACATGCTACGCGTTCCTAGACGACGCGTTCTGAAGCTGGAGAGCCTGCGTTGTGTGATGGGGAAACACTTGAAGAGAGGGAGAGGCTAAATGGGGAAAAAATATCTTCCCTTAACTTTTACGGCTAAGCTGGTTTTGATCGTATATTTGAGTGAGCTAGGGAGAAAAATAACATGAAGCTAAAATTCTGAAACTTTGTGGGTAGACAGCCATAACCCTGTTTGTTATCTTATGGTAACATTCTCCTGACTGCTTTTACTCTGCTAGTTTGTGTACCAAAGAGTAAGTTAATGCATCTTGTTGGACTGCAGAAAATTTGTAACTCTGGTCCCCAAACCCAATTTCCCACAAAAACACTGTATATAGCAAATGTCTCGCTTTTCCATTTTTCTTGTGTTCTCTCCTGCTTTAAAACTAGAGTATATTAGAATCCACCTTTAAACTTCTGCCAGTGCTCTTAATCAGTAGAATAAGCAGAGAAACTGTTATATTATCACTGATAATTTAGTGTGCTATTTTAGATTCCTGAATATGTTCTGTATTCCATATTCTCCCTAAGACTTTTTTTTTCCCGTTGGCTGTTAAATAGGAGATTGGGGGTTGTGGTTATTTTTTTTGTTTGTGGTTTTTTTTTGTTGTTGTTTTTTGTTTTGGTTTTGGTTTTTTTGTTTGTTTGTTTTTTGTTTTGGTTTTTTTGTTTTTTTTTTTTTGTGTTGGGTTTTGTTTTTTTTTTTGTTGTTTTGTTTTAACTAGACATGTATCTGTTATAAAATCACTATAATGATGGAAATGTCTTTCATTGTACCGTGGCACATATTGCTACAGAAGTACATGCTGTAGGAAAATCTAAACTGAAGTAATTTCATTAGTCTTTATGAAACTAAGGAAGATTTTTGCTTTTTTTCATTTTTATGACTTGAGGATAAATTGAGGCTTAAGAAAACTAGGAAAAATAGTATGTTCAAGTACTACTTAACTCATGTTTTAAAACAGCGAGGGTACTATTGCTTTGGGAGAAGATGAGCTTTCTCCTAACCCTTTCCTACACAGCAAGGGAGGACTGGAAGGGATCTCTCATGTCCTAAAACACAATCACCTGCCAGTGTAAGAAACTCTTACATCTGGTGCTATTCTCAAGTTCATGTTACTTTCCCACATGTACATGATGGTAACACTATTGTGAGGGTTGAAATCCCCTCTGGTTCTTGGCTGTTATCCACTTCCAGATAAAACCTGTCAGTCTTCAGTCTGGTTTTGGCTCTTTCCCCTCAGTGGTTGTCCCCTTTATGGACAACAGGTATCTTCACAATTCTGTCTTAGTGGACAGAACCAATTAAGAACAGGCAGTTAATACTGATGAGTAGTCACTCCTAATCAGCTGCTATAAAATCCCTGTCCCAGGCAGTGGATGACTGGCAATTTGCCTGGCAGTGAATCAAGATTAAGGGTGCATGAGGAGAGAATGCTGATGACCATCCCAGGCTAAGACTGCTTTCTTTACCTATATTTTTCTGTAGATTTTCAGTCTCTCTGCAAAGTAGCACCTCTGCCTTTCTGTCTTTTCCCTCTAGCTTTCTTTTCAGCGGCCTGGTGATAGTCCCACCAACAGCTGTGTCCCAGGGCCTGGATTCCTCCTGCCCCAATTGGCTGTGAAAGATTTCTAGTGGAGTGTCCCAGATGGCTGCCTGGGTCACAAGGAGGCAGGAGCAGGTGACTCTTTCTGTTATTTACCACTGAGGGAACAGGGCCAGCGCCAGCCAAACTCTTTAATTTATCCTGAGAGAGCAGTAGGCTATGAAGTGGCCTAGTGGAACACATCCAGCTGAAGAGCCATGTGTCATCCAGATGTGGTACAACTCAGGGACTTGGAGAATTAATTATATTCTAAGAATTGCACAAAGATTACTGATATCTGACTGGCTAATCCCAGCAAGGAACTTGTTGCACACCACTGGGGCTGGAACTCTGAGTACAACTACTTCAAGTCTTGTGCTCATACTCTTCTGGTTGGAAATGTTTTTGCTCAGTATATCTGTTACCTCTTAAGCTATGCACGCAAACTTTATGTGAGCAGTTTGAATAAGCGTAATCTTTTTCAAAACACTGTTATGTGTCTTGGGCACCAGCGTCCCTTGTATTGTCTGGCTGTGGGTACACGGCTCAAAAATCTTGCTGTGATCAGAAGGAAACTTATTGAGAGCTCAGACTGGAGTTTTACTGAGAGCTGTGGGAGTATTTGAAGCTACTTGTTGCTCTCTTTCTTAGTCTAGCTAACATGTTACCAAGACTGAGAGTGTCAACAAATACTTGGTTACGCTGTAGCATATGATATTACCCCCTGAAACCTTTTGGTGTTGGAACTTTTTTAAACTGTTGCCTCTAGTTTTTAAAAGGGCTACAGTGGATTGAAAAGAAGTGGGATATTGGTGAACAGCCGATATTTTCTTGCTGTTGGAATATCCTAAACTTGTCTGCCTTGATTAGACTGGGCTAATGCTTAGTTAGTTTCCTCAGCACTGTTTGGCTTTCAGAAACTGTAGTTGTTTATCAGATATTTTTTAACATATAACCATTCCAAAGTGTGTTTTGTGCAACGTTATTCCTTTTGGAGTTAATTAATTTTTTATAGTGTAAGGGCAGCTATTCTCAATGTTCATGCAAGCATTGCACATAAAAGAAACCTAAATATTAACTGATGCTTATTTTACTTTGCGGGAGCGGCAGACACCCCAGCAAGATCTTTGGAGTAGTATATTTATATCACTTGGTCCATTATGTGAAAATCAAGTGAACAGGTAAAGCCAGCTCAATGAAAATGAAAGCACCTGATAACTGCATATTTGCCTGTGTGTGTGTATAGATGCTGTACTCCATAGTTCCAAAGAATGCAAGAGAAGCTAAACAGTCACTATCAGTGTGATTGCCAAGTGCTTCTGGAGTGGGAAAGATAAAGGGACCGCTGAGGAAGAGAGGTATTCGGGGACATCGGAAATTTGCAGTGGTTCTTGAGGTGAAAGTATTTTAGGGACTCCTGGTTGTTACAGCAGGACTGTTATGACTTGCTTAGTAATAGTTATTACTAAACGTGTATATTTCTTGTCTAGGAAACTTTAAAGACAATTTGCCCATAGTATTGCAAGTGGAAGAAAAGTACAAACACTTCCACGTTCTAGAGCTGATTTTTCAGTATAACTCCTTATGATGTATATATTTTGTTAAGGAGCAATGCAGTGGGGTATGGATAGTTTATAACAGATACATCTGCCTGTGAGCTGGGTATGTAGAAGAGTTAACATAATTTGTGGTTCTGTGCAGGACATCCTTATCCTCCCTCAGTCATTCTCCACTGCACCTTCTGGTGATGCTGTGGCTGTGCAAGGCTCTGCCTTTCCTCACTCCACGTTTCTCTTTGCTGAGTTTGCTCAAATGTATTTCACTTAGAGTTTATTGATAACTTCAGGCCCCTTAATCCTTTGTTGGAAACTTGAGGTTTGTTAGTCTTACTGGTCTGTTACCATGGTATTTTCTTCATTTATATTCCTTTGTGGAAGATGCCCTGGTTCACATTGAAGCCTACAAACTACATTTTCAGTTAAATGGTATTGTGCTAGACTTGTACGTATATTTATGCTAAAGTAATTTTCTTTTGGGTTCATTGATCTCTGTAATGAAAGCCTAAGCATTTTTATGAGCCAAAACCTCATTACACTGCACGGAGGCTGTACTTTAAACCTATCTTTTCTGTTACTGTACATTTTAATAAAACTTTATTAGATTTCTCTTCAGAAGAAAGACAGCAGGAAATGTTTCCTTCATTAGAAAACTTGAGGTGCTGGGAAACTTAATGTTGCATTCTTTTTTCAGATTAATTATGGGTTTTGTTATACCTGGTTAATGGCCCTTCTATGAAAGGAATTCAATTTAAATTATCCCATATAAGGTAACTGCATTCACATTTAGTTTTCTTTACACACCTGATCATGTGGTTTCTTTTCAATGAATAATAATAGTTTTCTATCTTGGGTTTATTTAGTTTTTCATGTTGTAAATAGGTATGATGCACATTTTATAACAAGGTGTTTTATCAAAATTTTTCTTTGAGCAGGAACATGACACTTTGCTGCAGCAACAGATGCAAATCTCTTTTATTATTATTATTATTATTTATATTTTTTTAAAGTGCTTTCCTGTGAAACATGGGGTAGAGTAATCTGTACAGCTATTAGATTGCCTGAATAGGATGAAATGCCTATTTCATAGGACTGAAAGTATCTTTATGTGACTTAATTTTATAAAATCCTGAGTAGCATCCAGGGGGAAGGGAATGATGGGGATTTAAAAACTCGGGGGATTTGCTCAATATGTTGAATCTACTCCAATATCTTATTTTTCCTTCTGTGACCACTGCCCATATGTTTGAGCTGCTGCTGAGACCAAAAGAATGTACTTAACTGAAAGCTACAAGGGGACTTTTTTTTTTTTTTCTGTCTATTAAAGTCTCATCTTATTAGTGTCTTATTTATGTCCTATTTTATCCATGCCTGAATTACTCTTACATTTTTGGAAAAACATTGGTTTTGAAAAAACCAACACCCCTCCTAAAAAAAAACCCAACAAAACAACACCAAAAAAACAAACAAAAAAACCACCAACCCAAACAAACAACAAAGCCAACCAACCAAGACCCCTGCATTTTATCCAAATGGATAGTCAAGATAAAAAAAGAAAAACAAACAAAAAACCCCAAACCCAAAACAAAACAAAAAAACCCCAACCCCCTCCATTTTGCCTATTGTTCAACCCAGCCAAGGATTTTGCTGATAAGGCTGCCTTTTGTTAGCACAGAAAATAATTTGCACAAAGCCCTAAGCACAAGCAAGATCCCCATGTAAGTTTTGGAGCTGCTGCTCTTAGTTATATATTTTCATTATTATTCCCCTATTTCTTCAGTAGTGCTGAACCCTAAAGCTTCTTCCTTTGCCTCTTGTCAGAGTCGGGCTGTGAGTTTGACCATTCCAAGCGTTTTTGAAGTCTTCTCTAGTTTACATCTTGATTCCAACATTGCTAGAGCGTCGGCCTCAGCAGAAAACATGGCTCCAAGTTACTTGTGCTTTGTTTTAGGAACTGGTTGAGCTTCTGTCCTCCTGTTCTTCTCGGGATACAAATTTTTGTCTGAAAAACAATGTTCAGTGATGCGCGTGTACTTGGAGGCTTCCTGTGGGGCTGTCCCTGTGCTGGAGCCCAGTGCCCTGCCTGCCAGTGATTGCTGGTTTCTCCCTTACCCAGAAGGTGCCAGCAGTGAATTTCCTCAGGGCCGGGCCCAGTCCTGCGGTTCACCTGTCAGAACCGGATGGAACCGGTGGTGCCCGGTGCAGGGCAGCTCTCGCGTTTCCTCACGGAGGCTCCTGCAGCTCCCACTGCCAGTGCTTGGGCAGGGCCACCCCACTGCACACAGTGCTCGTGGCTCAGGCACTATTGATAAAATGCTATCGTTATCTGGAGATCAAAGTTATCCCAGCAACAGCTTTTTCCTCTCTGCTGTTGGTGTCTTCCTGACCTGAGAGCTCCGGAGCTGACCAAGGGGGCTGGGCAGAGGGGAACATGGCTCCCTAGGCCTGGGGGGCTGCAGAGGTGCTCTGGGGCTCGGATGGTGGCAGAGAGCTCTTAAGAGAGAAAGGAGTTGAAAGAAGATGGGAAATCTACAGGTAAAGAGGGTTTATGCTTTTTGCTGAGCATAAGGTTGTAACCTGAGGGAACATGGGCCTTATCTCAAAGTATTGGCAAAGAAGCACCAAGCACTGTACAGCAGCAAGGCTGATATTTAGCTTACCAGGGGCTTTTGTCTCCTGGCTGGTGGTGTCTAGAACTGCACTGGGTAATTTTTACCTGAAGTCTTCAACTTCTAGTTAGGTACATTGTCCCCACCAGCTATGCCGAGGCTTGCATCCCTTGGATTTCATCTCTTCTTCTCTTTTCAGTATGATGATATTAATCCTGTAAGATGAAAAAGGAATTGTTTGTCAGGCTTTCCAAGGCTTCTGAAGGTTCTCAGGCTCAGAGACCACCTGGGGATTGGGTCCTAGTTTTTGGTTTAGTATCTAACCTTTCAAGTCTTTCATAGTTGCTAATGTTCAGGCTGATGGCTATGTATGGAAGGTATTACAAAGCACTAATCTAAATAAGAAAGTGTTGAAGTGTTTATGTACTTTCTATATGTTCATGTAGAGCAACTTCCGACATATTTCACAGTGTGTGACATAAGGAGCACCTTCTTTCTTTCCACTAAGCAGGTTAATAATAATAATAATGAAGAATTTATTAATATGGAGCAGTCTGTTTTTCATCTGGGATTTTGATCTAGAAATACACAGAGAGAATGGACATGTCCAAATTCCAGGATAAATGCTTCCTATGCCTCTCAGGAAGTGATTTGCTTTCTATTTTCTCAAAAACAATTCAGGGTTCTGGCTACTTACAGACATTTGTCCTTGATATAAATACCGTATACTGAATGAGAAAACAATAACAATTTGTTACACAATGTGCATAATGATTGGCTATTCACTTCTAAAAGACCACTATAGGCACTACTCCGTGTGTCAGCCCAAGTGTGCTGACAAGCCCAAAGCTTTCATCTGGTGTAAACTGACTGCTTCCCCTTAGAAGTTATGAAAAAGCACTACTAAAAGTAAAGCAATAGGAATGCTGTAAGTATTTTTTTTTTTCAGTGTGATAATGTGAATGACTGGCATCATTATTTTCTTGTAGTATATCTACAATAGGTTGGATTATATAAAATGTGTTTACATTATTACTTCCAAT
The DNA here is from genome assembly GCF_036169615.1 of Heliangelus exortis. NCBI lineage: Eukaryota > Metazoa > Chordata > Aves > Apodiformes > Trochilidae > Heliangelus > Heliangelus exortis. Next base: position 12,165,531 of record NC_092430.1, read on the forward strand.
TTTAATCACCAGACTTTGTGCTTTGTTTTCTGGTGGTCTCGTAGGGCTACTTGTTATAAAATAGGGTATGAAGTCTCTGGGATTAGGTCATCAAGCAAATGATTCGCAGTGTAGGTCCTCTGAGCAGTGTGCTCAAATGCAGTACTTGGTAGCACAAGGCATCTCCAACTCATCTCAACCACCCTGACTCTCTTCTAGCTGATAACAGGTCATGTTTTCCAAGCTGGGAAATTCTCTAAGTGCATCCCTAGTCTACCTATTCTGAGAGACCTTTCGAAGTTCACTTGTGAAATGAATTGGTGTGAAACTTTGATTTAGTTGTCTAGTCATATTTAGGTACATGTTTTTACTTACCTGAATTGCTTTAAACTAGAAAGCATGCCTATAATTTGTCATATTTGCTAGCCTGAATTTTTTTTTAGTTGTCTCATAAATGTGATAGAGCCCATCTGTTGTAATCCAACAGCACAACCTATGCATGCAATTTTCTGCTTTGTGTTTTTTTATTCAGTAACAGGGTCATGCTATCGCTCTCCACTCAAACCCGAGCAAATTTGTTTATCAGGTTTCTGAAAAGCTTAAAATACTGAGAGGTGGGGTATTCCTCTGGGGTTTGGATCAGAGCTCTGATTCAAATGGTGTGATGTGACATCCAGACACCCATGCTGCTTTTCCATTCTGTGGTGACCAAAATCCTATGGAGGAACAGATTTATTTGGTAGTGTGTTGGTTAGGTTTTGGGTTTTTTGGTAGTCATTTGTTTGGTTATGTGGGTTTTTTTTTGTTGTTGTTGTTTTGGTTTTTGTTGGTGTGTTGGTTTGTTTGTTTTTGAGGGGGGAATTTGATGGGAGCTGAATCCCAAAACAGCTGCTTCTTCCAAAGGCTCCTGTTGACTTCAGGCTCAGTGGGTTCCTTGTTGCAGTAGTAAGGCTGCTTCTCCTTAGGTGTTAAAAATTTCATACCCTCTTGGTTCATCTTCAATTTGCAATAGAGAAACAACAGGCACAGACTTGATATTCTTGTTCCCATGCTAAGAGAGAGTGGAGATTTTCTTCTCATTCCTGTATTTGGGAAATGGTTTTATTAATTTCTTGTTTAAATAAGTCCATTTACCCTTTCTTTTTACTACCACTTGACTCGTTTACATTTCCAAGCAGTGCAGATACTTGACAGTGTCTAATCAGCAAAATCTAAGTTCAGCATTTTTGTATTTCTTCTAGACTTGTTCTGCTGCCCAATCCAAAAGTTTATTGAAGTGCCTGTGGCAAGCTGGTAATGCAATGAACATCAGAGGCATAGTCCTTGACCCTGTTTTCACCCATTGATAGCTCTTAATACCGTTCAATATTCTGCATGAATGAGAATAAGCTTGTGAAGTCTTGCAGGGTAGATGGGTTAATGGATCAATATTGACCTTTGCCATTATAACAGCAATTAAAACTGCATATGAACTGAAATGAGGGTAGCAGTTTCAGCACAAATGAAAGGTGGTGTAGTGGTTGTGGGGTGTAGATGTTTTAATCTAACAGTATTCTATGACATTTTAGGTGTGTCTGGAAATGTCACAGAATTATACACAAAGATGTTTGGAGATTGCTATGAGGGCATGGGTAGTTTTACATTTATTCTGTTACTTGTGGTTTGTTTAATGTTTTTTCTTGATAGTGCAAAACATCTTAGCAGTGAGTTTGAGCTCTCTTAATGAAAACCTCGCTATGAATTCAGCTGATATTTGTTTATATTCACTTTATTTCCCTCACTGCACTTGCTTTGTGCTTTGGATGAAAAAATTATGTTTAGCTCAAGGAGATCTTATAAACAGTGGGCAGACTGGGTAAACAGCATTGAGCTGTTTGTGGGCCATGGCAGTGAAGCAAGAATGAGCTTGTTCCCTGCCAGCATGCATCCTTCAGAGGTAGAGTTTCACCTGCCGGCATGACAGCTTTTGAACACCCTATTGCTGGGCTTTCACATCTTGTGCATTCACCTACTTCAAACTTTAAAAATGGCCTGGCACTTCTGAGTTGTGATGAGGAAATGAGTTGTGATAGGAAATGTTCTTATTAAAATATGATCTCTTGGGCAACTAGAAAATGGAGGGTCCCAGCATCATCAGAAGGTTCTGAGTTTTTTGCTGTATTTACTATTCTGATTTAAGCTTGTGTCTGTTGCGTACAGTTTTAGTACTGGACTTTTTTTTTTTTTTTTTTTTTTTTTTTTTTTTTTTTTTTTAAATGGGTGTAGCAGTATGGATTGGAGAGGGAGAAAAATCAGTTTCATAAATTTTGTATTAATATAGCACGGCAAGGACAACCAAGAAAATGAGGGGGGGGGGAAAAAGGGAGAGGGGGTAGATGTGGATGGAAGGGCTCAAGGACAGTCAAACCACTTCAGAATACTTACCCTGTTTGCAAAAATAACAAAGGCTTTTCAATTTTGTACCAAATCCCCAGCTCTGCATTCAAAGAGGAATGTGTGTTTCTGGGTGGCTTTAAACCTAGTCCTCTGTACCTGCTGATCTCATGGCTGTGTTTTATTAGGAAATAGAGAAATACAAGATCATTTTCTCTAAGAAGCACAAAGAGACAGCAAATTATCTTCTATAATTTGGGCCATTATAATTTCTGCCATTTTGCCCTGACAAAGTGGTAGAAAGGATAAAGTGAAGTAGAAAAATGAGGATTAAAAACTTTCAAGAAAATTTCAAAGTAACCAGGAAACATGAAGCAAGTGGTTTGAGAACAGCACAGTTACATCATTTAATGTTGCCAAATTTTGCTACCCTTATTTAATTAGTATTTTGTAAAGAGTTAAAAACTCTTTTAGAGCTCTGCCTTACTTACGTTTGGGGAACTACTGCAAGCACTTGAAGGGTAAGTTGTTAATTTGGCCACAGATCCTTGTGTATGTGGAAACAAAGTAAAGAAAACAAGCTTTCCAGGTCAGGCTACATAGTATTCCCTTTTCAAGAAGAAAATTCCTCTTTGACCACAACTGGAGACGAATGGGCTGGTACAGATAACTATTTTGTCTCTGGCACTTTTGCCAGCTGGATGGTTGAATTCCTGCTGTATAAAGGTGAGAAGAAATCTGAAAGGGCCATACCACCTTGTCTGGGAGAAACACATAATATTGATCTGTTCCGTGGGAATGGTAAACCTGCATTGAGCAGAAAAATCTAATTAAAGCTCCCCAAGATGCTCTTTGCTGCTATTGTTGGGTTTTTAAAACATTTTCTGTACAACCGTTTTCTTTAGATTAAATGGCCTTGAGCACAGCAGGATCAATGCAGCTATCTGGGGACTTACTTTTGGTAAATAAAAATACTTGTAATACAACAAATAAAACCTATTTGCCATGTTATCTAGTGAAAAGAAAGGCAGAATGTTTGATTTGTTCTGAAGCATTAAAAGCCTGTAATGCTAGCTCTTTGGGTGGTTCTTCTTTCCCTCCTCTGCTAGAGGATGCCCTCAGTGTGGCAAATCTTGCCAATCAAAAATGCTTTATTAGAAAAAAAAAAGTTAATTCATATATTTGAAAGTAACTGCAGTCAAAGTGTGGCTGTAACCATTATTACATTTCACCTCTGATCTGGATCAGAGTCATCTTTGCTCTCTTGAATTACTGTAGAGGTTATTATATAAATCATGTATACTTTGACTTCTTTGGACTGCAGCAAATGATGTTAGCCCGCAATAATTACTATCTCCTTCCCTTTTTAGAATCCATCTATCTCTCAGTAGATATCTAAGTGTGGTTAACCAGACTAAGTCTTAGATGTTGGCTAATGGTTTGGTCCTAAACTGTTTCTGAAAATGAAAGCTTAGGTTGAGTTCAATAATGCATTACACAGGTAACTTCTGGTTGCACTGCTTTATATCTGGAGAGTTCAAAGTAGTTGTCAAGGGTGTTGTTTAATGTGTAGGGAGATTTAGGAAACTCATGGCCTGTAAAACCACGTTTACAGGCAAGTCCTCTGTATGGAAGACTATTCAGAAAGGAGATGCTCTTCACTCCTTTACTGAAGCGTTGGGGGTGAAGCTCCCTTAGAGCAGGAGCTGACAGATGAAACTGTCTTTGGACAGTTCAAGATTGCTAGGCAATTCCAAGCAAGTTGTATCACTTCAATGTACCCTTTCTTCATCAGTTTTCTTTGTGTGCAAACATAGTTGTATAAATGCAATCTGCCAAATTTTGCTTCATCTTTTGAATTAAAGAAAGCATAAGTAATGATTCAGCATCCAGAAAGAGAGTAGTTTGATTCCAGAGCTAGTATAACAGAAAATCTTTTCACCCACATCTGGGGGGGGGGGAAATAAAAAAAAAAAATCAAGGGTTTTTTTTTGTTTGTTTGATAGTTTCATTTTCCGTGAATATGGCAAGCTTCTAGTAGTATAACCCCTAGACTATAATTTTTATTTGACAGCAGCTAATTGCTTACACTTTTTGTCAACTTTCTGACCTTTAAATGATGCCACATTTGACAGCACTTGAAAATAGTGACTGCTTTTAGATGAAACAAGAGGAAACAAGGCATGTATTTCCACTTTAATTAGGGTTTGTAGTGCATTAATGACAATCATGTTGTCAAAAAACTTTACACACTTGCAAGGCTGTCATGATGGGCAGTTGTTACACCGTGTCATCTTCCTTTCTCTTTCCTATCCATAAAACATCGAGTGTCCTCAAGGGTAATGTAGCAGTGAACAGTGCAGAGATGTGCTTTCAATAGAATAGTGCTGGTGACATGAGGGGAAAATCACTGTGTAATGTGCTGCCAAGCTGCGTATGGAGAGAATCCAATGGGAAAAGAATGGGTGTTCCCCCAGTGCCCTCCGATCTGCGTGTTGTGATTCTTCTGTAAATCTGTGTGTGAGCGTCTCCTACTCTGCATGGTAGGTAGGCAATCTGGACAGAAAACTTTTGAAGGCAGGAGAGAACCATGTGTTTTGTGTTTGTGTACTAGATTCTGAAAGACCTGAGTTGACAGAGTAGGGTCAACTTTGAGAGAGTGAAAGTTCATGAAGTTGGATGTTGGTCCCGCATCTTGCACCATCCCAAACTAGGGAGCAAGTTGAAGCTAATGAATGCTGGTAGAACTTTTTCCTTTTGCTGTTTTGCAGACCTCCTCAAATGTCAGGGTTCCATTTCTGTTGTGTGATTACTTGTCACATCTTTGTGGGGGGAAAGCCTCAGGGGAAAATGGTACTGAGGTGGTACCTGCCACCAGAATTCATTGAGTTTGTAGTTAATTCATTGGTGTCACTGGCAAAAGAGAGCCTCTGGGAATAGTCTGTGGAACATGCTAATCACTTGATTTCCCCTTACTTAGTTGTAATGCTTGTCTGTAATTTTAGATTTAAACATAAACACAAAACTTTCACATCTCTTTTCTCTGGTTCGTGAAGCTCCAGCACCTAGTAAACTGCTCTTGCAGGTTTTCCTCTACTATATTTGTACAAAGTCTTCAGTGACCATTCTTTAAAGTTAAGATCACCAAGGAAAGTGTAAGTGTATGTTTCAAGATACTGTAAGCTTGAATATGGTCTAAGACTCTTACTAGTAGGCTATTGAAAGCCTACTAGGTTATTGAAAAAGATGGAACATAAAGAATAAATGCTGGTTGCATTTTTGCTTGGCATTTTTTTTAGCAAATGTTTATTTCCTGACCCACTTTATAGAAGCAGTTTGTCCAGTGTGTGTCTTATACTCTCTTAATAATTAGGTCAGATAGTCTTGCTACTCCTAGGGGAACTATTTACTGTCCTTATCCTAAATATGTTTGTTTTTAAAGTTATTGTCTGAACCCTTTAGTGTCAAAGTCAGTGAATCAAGTCATTGAGCTCTGGTATTATGTTCAGAAAACCTTTGCAGGTAACCTTGAATCACTGATTGCATGAAGGATGAACTGCTCAAAAAAAGGTTTGCTTACAATGTAATTAATTCTCTGTTTTCCCTTGCTTAAGCATATGAATCTTAGTAATTGTAGCCCTTTGAATGTCTGGTGTGTTGTGATGAGCTTAATGGTGCAGCGGAGTAGGAAAATGACACAGCTGATGTCACAAACACTCAATCTTTGTAACAGAAAAAACATGATTCTTCTAGGAGAGGGGTCAGATGCTGCTGATTTAGGCGTAATTTTGGTACAAACCATGTGGGTTTTTCTGGCCATGTTCTGAGTTTCTCTGGTCTGTCTGTGTTTTATAGAAAGCAAAGGCCTGAGGTGTGACCTTCAGTTAGAGATGAATTTTCCCTTTCCACTTTTCAGAGATGAGTGAAAGAAAGAAATGTGCTGTATTTGTCCTTGGATATAATTATTTAAATATCTAAAATATTTTCAAGTTAAAAATACTCTTACATAAATGAAAGACCCCAAATAAAAACTGTTTGGATTTCATTGGTTTGCTATAAATCCTGAAATAAGTTCTTTAGACATAAGCCATGAATATTTTTAGAGCAGTGCACATGTCATAATACCTCTTCTGGTAAAATAGTGAATGCAACTGGAGCATGAAATTTCAAGATTTTTTCTGCCTGTTTTGCACCTTCTGATAAAATTCTCTAGGTAGCACCCTGTAACCTAATTGACCAAAATCTCACAAAGACACTATTTCCAAACTCCTGGCTATGTACGTTAGATTTCAGACCTACAAGGGGGACGTGTAAATAAATCTTGAAGTTACAACATTGAAATTGTGTTAATGAGTACTAACAGGCCAGTCCAGATACTTGTACAACCTGAAGAGGATGAGTTGGTTGCTTACTTCTGATGAACAGCCAGCCCCTCTCCTCTGCCAGCCGCACTGTATCTGTAGGGATTTACTGCTTATTTTCCTTTACTAGGTGTGTATGTGGCCTTTAATATGGACGAAAAGAATGAGAACACCAATTTCAAACAAAAGTTTATATATAATTTAATAAGACTAAAAAACTCTCTTGCTTAAAGTGTGCCAAGACACATGCAAGTAGTAATTCTTACTCTTCGTGCAGAATTCTGAATAAGGCTGTTGACATCATCACCTGTTTGTAGAAAAAAAATTTTCTGTTTTTCATGGGAGACAAAAGAAACATTGATCTGAATTTGATGTATTGTAATAAAAGGATGTTGACCTGTTGTCACTGCCATGGTCTGCTCTGGTGAAAGTGTGACTTTGTTTTGGGCTGCAAGCATTTATGGTGGGCTCAGTGTGCATTTCAAAAGTGTGATCTGTACTTCTCTTTTGTCAAAAAGAAGCATGGTAAACTTGGACTAGAGAGAAAATGGCTTGTTCTAAAAATGTCCAGAATTATGTCTAAAACCTCTAGAACAGGAAAGCATTTATCTGCTTCTTCCAGTGTGGTTTACTGAGGTTTAGACTAGTGATCAAATACTGCTGAATCAAGGCCTCAATTATTTTTCAAGCTTGTGTTTTTTAGGGTTTTTTACATACATTTTGGAACTGTAGTATCAGTTAAAGAAGACAGTAGTAGGGCATACCATGAAAAAAAAAAACCCACCTATATTTCTGTTTTTGAGATGCTTTCACCAGTTCCAGTCTCTCTCTGCATGGGGCCAGAATCCTGCAGTGCAGATGTTTGCCCAATCTGTTGCTTGCAGCTTTTTTTAGTTACTGCTTTCCAGGATACTGTTCTCTATTCTGAATTCCTTTACCAAATGTCTGACCTTGTGTTTGTGCATAGCTTTGCCTTGCCAGCTAGGCTGCTTGGCTTTTATGGCTATCCTGCCCCTCTCAATATTTAGTGCTACTCCAACTGCTCAGTCAGCTGCATGTTTTAGCAGTGACTTTCCTATTTATTTCCAGCTCATTGTTTTTTGTTGCTGATCTGGAGAAAGAATTGCTATAACACTTGCAGACTGTGTGTCTTGGTGACATAATAACAAGCACTGAAGGTGGAGCACCTGTGTGGCTCAAGCTAGCTAGATCTGGGCTTTACACCAAGGAAAAACCTTATCTCCTGACTAGTAATTTCTCTTTCTGTGAACTCTGCTCTCACTTGGTGGCAGGAAGAGATGAAACTCCCATTTATGTGCAAGGGAATTGGTTTAATTTATCACTGAGCACCAGAGTTCTTGTGGTCTCTCACTGTAGTCCAGCAAAATGACAGCATACGAGTCAAAGGAAACTGAATATTTACCAAAGGTTATCTGCATCTGGGATATTTCAGATGTGTGTTTTCTTACCTTAGAGGGTCATAGACTTGCAAGTGGCTTGTGCTGAGGTTTGCAATGCAAGGGGAATGGGTTACTGTAAATAATGACAGGGTGGAAAGGCTCTTAAAACTTTAACTGCTTCAGTGCCTTAAGGATTGTAAAGAATGTGCAGAATAAAAGTCACACCACTGTGACCCCTAAGCAAGAAAATCCAGTGAAACTCTCTTTTGGAATCTTTCTTGCCTAATAAAATGTCTCTGCACACAAGCAATTACTCTGTAAAGGTACAGGCACTGAAATGCATGATGATGCTTTTATTTTTCATTCTCTTCCACAAAGAAAGAGCAGAAAACTTTTTTAATTACAAGAGTGATTCTTCGTGACCCATTGAATCAGTATTTTCCCCTCTCCTTCCTTTCTTATTCTAGGACAAATTCCTATAATTACTAAGTCCTTGGTTGACTGTAATCAATAAATCGTCTTCACTTCAGTAGGCAGTGCTCAGTCATTAGGAATTCTGGGCCATAATTATAAGTCAGTAGAGAGCTCTAATAGGTGTGGGACATTCATTGTCTGTCTTGTCTCAGGATGGTATGTTTTAGAAACTGAATTTTGAGCTCTTCTCAGGGAGGCTGAGCCTACAGGCAGGGTTATATGATTGCAAGAAATGATTTGCAGATCTACAAAATACTTGTGCACAGCCAAGAGCAATTATCAAGATGGTTCATATTACTCTGAAATCAGTTAGTATTTTGACATGTTTCTACAGATATTTGTGTGAGGAATGGATAAACGTAGCAAGTCTGTTACTGCTTTTGGACTTCGAAGCTTCTCTGTCTCCATTCATTTAAAAGATTTCCCTATCTCTGCATTTTGTATCTGTGTATCTGCAAGTGGTAATTACTATTCTAGTTTGAGGATTTCAGAAATCTGACTTTAAATGTGTAACTGGTTTTGCCTGAATGTCACAAGTTGTTTTAGCTTTACATATTATACTGATGTAAGAATAGCATTAGGGCCTCTATATGGTGTGGGTTTTTTTTTCTCTTTCTCTGGTTGCTATAGCAGTATCTGTTTAGAGGGACATAATAGAAATAATTCTTACTGAAGTGGCTTGCTGGGCAGGCAGTGAATGAGTAGGTTTAGGAGACAGTATAAAAATATAGAGTTCAAAAACTGCTTGCAAGCTAAAAATTCTTTTGTTTTCTGAGATTACAACTGCATGTCCTTCCTCTGTGGGTTATTTTATTTAAAAATGTGGAAGAATTCCCTACATTACAATGTGCACAGCAGAGTTACCTTTCAAAAGGCCAGCAGTCCCCTCTCTGTGACTCGAAGCAAGGGATTTCTTTCCAGTTCTGAATTTGTAAAGGTAATGTATCTAATAACCATCTCTTTACAGTGGCTACTCTGGAGCTGTAAGAATCTTGGCAGACAATTGATGAATTAACTCTACTGCCTTGGTATCTCTCTTTGCTAAATATCTATGGGCAGGTAATGATTCCTTCAAATGGATTTGCTGTTCAATTTCTTTTACTTTCTTCACTGTGGGTATATTAAGCTTTGCCCCTGTTGTTGCCATCTCTCTTACTAGCAAATTCTCTAGCAGAGTGTTGTATTTGCAAGAAAAATTACTGCTTAGTCCTGTAACTTTAGTTCACAGACTGTGCAGACTGATACACAATAGAGTGGCAAAAGTGTTGCCATGCCCATATAGGTTATGTTTGGAGGATTTGCACTCTTATAGGAGAAAATGATTGTCTTAGCATCACGGCCTTTTTCTTCTCTCTCATTTATAGACTCATGTAGTCCCTTCGTTTATCTCTAGGATCTTCCACCCATGTTCCCTTTTCTCTCTTGATGAGATATCACAGTCTCCTCTATAGCAATATAGCTTTGATTTCTTCCACAGCGTAGCATTGTGCTAGATGAAATGATTGCAAGTATTTCTTATCCTGGTGGTGTATTGTTCCTGTCTCTCAAAAAAAATTTCTCTTTTAAACTAGCTAGCCTAAATACAAATAGAGTCTTAGGGACCACTAAAATGATGAGATTTTCAGATATTTTCTAATATTTTTCCTCTTTTGGGGGAGGGAAAGCCCTCACAACAGAGCAGGAAAAAGAAAAAATTCTACCTTTCTATTTGATAGGCTTCCATCATGTTACCAACTGACACAGCCACCATGGGTCAGGGTCCCCTTGCTCTAATATTATGCTGGCTTGAATCAGAAAGAAGTAGTGATGTGCAGGGAAGGATTTATTTGGAGGAACCTCCTCTGAAAAAAGCATAAAGTAGATAAGTAGAGTCTAAGAATGAGTCACCATTGTTGCCTTAAATGACAGGGGTATATCTATCTTTTTATTCTTTCAGAACAGTCACCGAATATCTTTTTTTCTAAATCTGATGGATTTGGGTTTTACCATTTGTTGTCACGAGACAATAGGACAGAGCACCAGTCCCCCAAAGTATCCCTTCTAAAACCTGCCAATCTGGTGTAGTAGATGTCAGAGCCCAGAGAAGGTAACAGCTCCTTAACTCTATGATGGGAAGTAATGATATAGAGGAGCATTACATCTGCTACGGTATTGACATGAAGTAAACTGGACTGCAGATGGTGAAATTAGTGTGTTAATCTGCGATGCATCTGGCAATGTTTTAGGTGCTTGTAATTTAGGTTTTTGTGCTGTCCCTACAGCAGATGCAGAACTGTAAAAGATTACTTTTTCTTTTTTTGTGTCAGAGCTTGTTTTCATGAAGGGATCTGCAGTTCCTGTTACCTGTGCTAAGAAACTGAATCTCAGATGGTGGAAGGTGTTTGTCTCATCTATAAAAGACAAATGTACTGACATGGCAGAATGATTTAATCTGAGCATCTTGTTCATAAGATTAATGATAAAACCAGAAAAAAGTCATGTGATATGGGCAAAATTGATCTCCCATTCAGAGGAAAACAGCTGTATGAACTCAAGACAAGGTACAGGGCATCATTAGTCAGTTGTGTTGGTTGAAACAGGATTTAATTTAGAACCATGGAAATTTAAACTGCCTCTGCCTTTGCTACTGTAGAGGTCTACAGAAACTGTGGCATGGGTGTGAAAATTTATACTGATTATGCATCATTTGATTAAAAAAAAATTATTCTAGGTATGTACGTAGTTCTGGTTGTATTTTGGAAAAGTTAATGATCTGTAAAGAGCTTGAAAATAATTTATGTGCTAATTAAAAAGATTGGGGGCAGAGGTTATTGGAATATACAGTGGTGGCTGAAAACAGGCTTAGATTTCCAGGTATCACTAAGGAAGAAAGAACTTAAATTGAAGCATGGGAGAAAAGTCAGAAAAGGGAAGGTTGACATAAGGGCTGAGACTGAATGAATAGGGCAGAAGAAGAAAAATGTTTTTTTAGGAGAGTGAACTTTGGCTTTATTAGATATTCCCACATTTCTTGTTCCTCATGACTGCCTTCTTTTTTCATTTGCTTTGTGAAAGTAAAGAGGGAAATAACCCCAAAACAAGATGAACCACTGCATTCAGCTCCAAATCAGAAATTCAAGCTGAGCTTGAAAAGATGTAGCCCCAAAACTTTGGACCATAATTACCAACTGAACCATGTTATGTGATTGTTGGTTTCTATAGTTCTGCGATCAAACGTAGATATGAAACCTTCAGCGTATTTTAGCAGCTGGTGCCAGTGGTATAACTTTTTTTTTGTTGTACTTAACTCTGTTCTTGTGTTCCCTCTATGAAGGAAGCATGAAAGAAAATGCAGAATACAAAGTAGTTCTGATTTTTTAATGAGCTGCATCTACCTAGGTTTAACTGCATCCAGCTGCATTCATTAGAAGTTTATCTCTAATTTAAGTATATATTTCCCAATGGCAGAGAACCGTATTAACACTACACCGTTATTTGTTAGAATTAGCAGTGGAATGCACTATTCTGTTTATGTAGTGATGTGGAAGGACTGCTTGACAGAAGATAACCTGAATAGTAGCCTTCCTTAAAAGTAAAGTTTGAGAAATGAACCAAGACAATAAATCAGCAAGCAGCCTCCGGAGAGGTAATGACACTTGTAGTTTTTAGCTTTATGGAATATGAACTAGCATCCTGCAGGCAAATATCTGTAGGTAGAGCCACCACCAATCACCTGGGCTAAACAGGCTGCCAATATCTGCTCAGCACAAGTAGGTTTTTTAGGCAAAGGATCTATTGCTTTTTTCCTTATTCATGTAGCTCCCGTTAATGTCAAAGGGAACTATGTGTTTGCAAAAAGAAAATGGATCCCCTGAGGGTGCCAAGTACTGTAAGGTAATGTTCTTCTGTTACGTTTTATGCACTGCTTATTTTTATGAGTTGTTGTAATTGTTTATTGTGTGTGATTGCTTTAGGGCCCACTGTCGGGTGTGGAATTGCACTAAAAAAGGTTTGTGAATGAAATAGTGAGAATACAGAAAGACAACCTCATCCTTTTTATGTCAGTAAAGCAAATATTTTATATTTTCAAAAGCTTACATAAGGAGCAGCAATGTCTTAAAGCAGCTTGAAAACTGAGAAAATGCAGGGTCCTAACTGACCAATTAATGCCTACAGTTATTGACATTGCAGTAATTCATTAAGGTCTGTATCAGCTCTGAAACAACTGGCCTTCTGGGAGGCTTGTAAAGGCAGTATTGATTAAATACACTGAACCTGAGAGGCCAGAATAGTGGTTATACTTCTAATTTATAAATCAAATATGCTTACAATGTAAGCAACTTATTTATGACTGGTTTTGAGGAAACCTTTTGACATGAACTTGTAAGTTCTCTTACCTAACCTGGCAGAATTATTCTAAATGGCAAACCTTTTGTCTTGGTTTATACCATCAGTCAGTGAAAATTTTATGTTTCTTGGCAATGATAATACTAATTTATTCTGATGTATAATAAGTGAACCTTTTCCTTATACAAGCAATTTGTATTGCTACTGCTACCACTATTTAATAAGTGATGGAGAGATTCTTCAACACTGTTGGGTGAGGGGAGGGGCAGTAAAGAGTGAGAATACAGCTTGAGTAAGAGTTGTTCTGAATGCCAATTAAAGATGGACAACTCTTAGTTAACTTGTGTAAAGAAAGCTTTCTCTAAACTCAGAATTTCAGAATTTTTTGACGTGGGTGGAAGTCACACATGTTGTGTGTGGGGCCCCTGCTCCATGGAAATTCAGTACTTTTCTACATTTCTGTTCACCATCAATAATAAAAGTTGTTACTGGGACTGAAATCCTCTTCTAACATTATGTTCTACAAACCAGTAGAGATGGCTCTAGTCATTCTCTGCACAAGGATTTCTGTTAAGGTGAAGAAAAACTGCATTATCTCCTGTGCTTCCACTTGATAGCTGTTATCTTTGGTGCAAATCTTATTTGTATTTCAGTCCTCTCTAGTGAGTGATTCTACCTGGTAAATAATGTGTTAGCAGAAAAGCCATAAATAATGAAAGTTGTTGTGTTGTGGGCTTGTTTCGGGCTTTTTTGGGTTTTTTTGGTTTTTTGTTTGTTTGTTTTTGTTTGCTTGTTTGTTTTTTTATTAATTTACATTTTCCAATCACTGATGGGATTAGAAAATCCCATAGTCATTGGAGTTACCTTAGCATCACCATGTCTGATGGGCTCAAGTGAGGAACAATGAATTATATATATAGACAAGTTCTGTCTGTGGATCAGTTACAGATTATCCCCAGAATATGGGCACAGCCTGTTTGTTAAATGCTGACTTATACACTCAGCTATTGACTGTTTTCTAATGCATAAGGCATGTTAGAGCTCCAAACAAAATTCAGCCTTTTGATGGATTCCTGAAGCAGCTTTTTCAGAACATTCTTCTACATTGGGAAAGCATAAAGCGTGTATGCTTTTTGTCTACTTCTGATATATTCTTGACAAGAGCCAGTTCTGGTTAATTCAACATTTCTGTTTTTAATAACAAAACCTGTTATTTTCCCCCAGAAAATGCAGGATTTTCCTTTTGTCTTTCAAGTGAATCCCTGATACTGTAACCAGGTTACCAGATTGGCACAATAGGCAAGACAGCTGGGTGGGGAAGTCTGCATATCTGGCAATACAGTACTGCAGGTGCAGAAATAAGAGATGTTTTCAAGAACAGTTTTCTGTGGCTGACTTCATGTCCTTGAGCTTCTTGCAAACAGCAGATATTTTTTTTTCTCTTTGCACAGCTGAAGACTTGAATTGCATTAATCTACTTAGCCTTAACTTTCTACTGTAGAAATTGCTTTTCATATTAAGCTGTTTTCCTGTGTTTCCCCGGTTGTGAAGGAAATTACTGTATTGCAGGTGATCCTGTGAATTAATTTCAAATCATTTTATTACTCCAGTGACCACTTGAATTCCTCACAGTGGTACTTTCCAGTGTTAATGCAAAAGAGAAATCTGTAAAAATCAAATTATGTTCAAACCTAGCTTTGAGGAAAAGGAATAGGAAATTAAAATAGGGTACATGAGATGTTTTTCAGTAGAAATTTAAAACAAGCTTCCAACTTGAGAGAAATAAATTTTAAATCTTTAAAATGCATTTGCTTGTTTTTCACTTTGAGTAGTACCTATTCAGGTGCACTAATGCCATGTACAGGAGCAGCTGGACAAAGGTTAAAAAAGTCTGCTTAGTAAACTATATTTTGGTTTGTCAGCTTGCCTTTTGGTACTTAGTTTGAATTTGTCATTTTTGAAGCCTAAGACCTGAGATTTTTTGCCTACCCCTTCCTCCTGACTACAGGATTCTCTTTTACTAAATTTTAAGAGGATTTGAGTTACAGAATCACAGATAGTTTGGTCCCAAACACTCCTGAAACATTTACTCAACAGTACCACTTTGTTTTTTATTAAATTTTCTTTCTTTCTGTGTCTAATTTATTTTTGACATTAGCAAAAAATCATTAATTGATCTTTTTAGTATATTTGCTGGATATATTTAGTTAACAGTGAGAAAATTGCAGTTTTATAAATCAAGCTAGCTTGGCAAAAGGGTTGATTCAAGAGTGAATGCAGTGTGATTGGGAGGAAGAAAGAGGAGATCCTTTCAGCAGAAGTGAACTATTAGATGACCTAAAGTGTCTTGTACCATATCCTCATTTCTATAGAACAGCTGCAGTTGGGCTTCAGTCTGCTGGAAGCCTCACTGCCAGAGTGGAGAATACAGGATGACAGACTGCTGTATCCATACTCTCTTCAGGCCTGAGTCTCAGCCATTTTAGCAACACAAAGTCATAACTTTGAAACTGTCTACTGAAGAAACACAAACTTGAGCTGCTTTGGGGTAAGGGGAATGGAGTCTTCAATCCATCAGTTTAACTCCAAGCACTGTTATATCTAGTACTGTGTAAACAAAATATAGTGGTCTTAAATGCTTGCCAGTGCATACAGATAGCATACAGATTACTGTAACAATGGTGCTAGGACTTGATTACTCTTTTAAGAAAAATGTATTCTGCAGAACATTTCAGATCATGCTATGGAATATAGAAAATAATGAACTATACCTACCAAATGAGCAAAGAACGTATTGCAGTGCATGTTGCACTTTCTCTGCTTGTATTTCCTCACTTTCTGCCATATTTTGGATTTCTCTGTGGCTATAACAACCATTAGTGCTAATTAAAACCTTGTAATGGTGTTTTTATGTAAATGAAATTGTCATTTCATGTGGTGAATTTGACTTGCAACATATGTCACTCTGTTTCCCTGTTACTGCTTTTGGAGGAAGTAATATAAAATGGGTGATCTGTTTCAAGGCTGATGGATTTTAAGAACCATACTGTTTTCTTATACTGAACATGATTCACACAATCCTGCTGATACCTGCATAGCATCTCTGCAAAGTGGCAGGTTATTAAAATTCTGGTCCAAGCAGTGCTTTTGTATCAACTGCATGATTTCAGAATGTAGTTTTAGAGGTTTTTTCTGTCCTGATCCAATAACTACCTAAATGCCATTTCAATATTGCACAATTGTTTGGAGCTTACTCTTGCAACTGTTATGCAGAAAACATTATTTATTTTGGCATTTGTGAATTACCAGAAATGTTGACTGCTGTTAGTGTGGTTGCAGGTGGATTTGTCTCTGTGGTGACGTCTGTAGAGGAGGAAAATGCCATTGGTTTTAGACTGTGTTCAAAATCACAGAGATATAGAATGGTTTGAGTTGGATGGGACCTTAAAGATCATCTAGTTCCAACAGTCTGCCATGGGTAGGGACACCTCCCAGGTTGTTCAGAGCCCCATCCAACTTGGCTTTGAACACTTCCAGGGAGGGGGCACCCACAACTTCCCTTGTCAACCTGTTCCAGTGTTTTGCTGCTCTCATGTTAAATAATTTCTTCCTAACATCAGTCTAAATCTGCCCTTTTTCAATTTAAACCCATTCTCCCCTTTTTGATCTTAAAAACAAATAAACAAGCCCAAACCCCCATGTCTTCCCCTCCCCCTGCAAAAAAAAAAAAAAAGAAACACCCCCCGAAAAAACAAACAAAACCCACAAAAAACAAAACAAAAACCTACGAGGGGAGGTTGGGAAGGAACCACCCAAAGGAATATATTAATCTATTCTGTGGACTTATAAAAATCCTTTCTCCTTCTTAAAAGCTACAGTACATGTTCAGTCACCCAACCAAATGGCTCCTCCACACGTGAACACAAAAGTACCTCCCAAATCTGCAGCAAAAGAAAAAATACTGTTCCATGGTTTAAACTGAGCTCCATTCAGTGATGATTTCTCTGGCTTGCAAGGTCTGTAAGCTCCAGATTCGTATGCAAGGTGGGCAAACTTGACAAGGTGATACTCTCAGTATGAATATGGATCTGAATATATTTATTGCTAGTTATGCAGAACTTTTGTATTTCAGACAGGAAGATACTGAGATTGTGAAGAATGGTTTTTCTGAAATACCCAACTCCAGCTCATTGAACTATTTCTTTGCTAAAATGAGATGCATGTGCATGAATCAATAGTTCAGATTATGTCAGGCAAGTCCAAGTTAGGTCTGCCATTCCTGACAATGTCACTTTAACAACAACTTGGGCTTTATCTTTCTGTGAGATATTTGAAAATATAAACTTCATGGAAATTGTAGCTGTATTTTCTCCAGCATCTGAATGGAATCACAAGTTTGGAGGAATATCTTATTCTGTCCTTGCTGGCTGTTGTCATTGATTTCTGTGACCTGAGAAAAGGAAAAAGACCTATATTCTATACTTTTTTTTTCCTTCTCAAATCTGGGTGCTCTCAATATGTAAGATAACATGTGTGCATTTAGGATCACTAGGGTGGGTTGTGTTGTCCATAATGTTCTTGTCTATTGGGGCTTAATTAGATCCTCAATGTAAAAAGCACAATCAAACAGCAGATCGTGCATTCAGGCATTTAGAAATATTAAAAAACAGTTTCAGTTGTTTCTAGACTGGTTTGATTTTCCAAGGACACCCCCTTTATGGGGTTTCTACCTCTCCAGATTTTATCTGAACCTCTGAAATATATTATTTGTTTGGTAAGCTGTATCATAAATTGTTCCGTTATTATTTTGTTTTGAGTCTTACCTGTTTTGTAACACAATGATAAATGATTTCTCACTGTTTCTCTATTAGGTCCTAAGCTAGCACACAGCTGGTACATTTATTATTAAGATATCTCTGTATGTATGTTATTTAGCAAACATTAACGAATTATAAAGGTGTCAGATATTCTAATGCAGCTTGCTATAAAGCCTTATCTCCTATGTTAATTCTTAGACTGAAGGGGAGGAAGGTCTAGGGGGGAGTGAGAAGTCCCAACAGTTAAGCAGCAATTACAGGGGTGATGTTTTGAATTTCTCTGGCACCTTCTGAGTGGCAGATGCTCAGTTTTTTTCTCAAAGTACTGACAGAATTCACATTTTTTTCACATTACTGTGCCTTGCCTGTTCTGCTGTTGGTCATATACAAGAATGTATCACACTTGGAGAAATCTCATTTGATGAATTTCTGTTTGCCAGTACTATGTGTTCTGTTTTGTTGTAGAATACCCTAAACTCTCATCTTGTTGATCTGATTTCCTCAGTGTGTGTGTTTAAGCTAGGCTAAGCAATACATGTTCTGAGGCTGAGGGAAAAACTTGATACCTTTGTACAGACCTTACCTATCCAGACATGGCCTACTAGCTAAAAAAAAAATTGGTGGCTCTCTGTTGTTACAGAAATTTAAAAACTGTGGTTGGAGTGTTTTCTACTTACAAAAAATATGTCCAAAATTGTGTTCTTCCTCTGAACACAGTGGAATGAAAGCAACAGCTGTTCTGCTTCCCTGGATTATACCTAAATTTTACCTCTTCAGCAAATTTATTGTTGGCAGTTGTTCTAATGCAGGTGTTCATCTGGTATATCTTAAACTTGAGATAGGTAGCTTATAGGCAGAAATAAATTGGTAGAGGTGAGCAATTAGTATAAAATGATTTAAATGACGGGAGGCCTTAATACCTCTTTGGCTGCACTTTTCAAGAAATGTGGGGATTTTATATTAGGTAGACAGTGCAAATAATGTAATATTTTCACCCATTTTACACTTGTCTCTGTATACAGCCTTTTATATAAAGAAAGTTGCTCCAATGAGTAGGAACTCCAGAAAAATGTTCATACCTATTTTTTTCTACTAGTGAAGAACAGATGAAGCTGTGTGTGTATGTGCATTTTGTGTCTGTCAGCATCCTTTCCTTCCTCTAGGCAAATCTAGAGAGGTTCAGCACAGAGATGTATGCAAGAAATATTAATTCCTTTTGATATACAAAGAAGTGATCTGGTTTTATTGCTGCATTCTAATAGCACCTTGAGCTCTTGATTGTGTGAATATATGAGGCCTCATGACAAAATGAAGATGGATACAGAGGGAGGTAGCTCTCGGCTGCACTCTATTATGGTTGCAGCTGTAATATCAGCAAGCAAATGAAAAAAATAAAAATTATTATATGCTAACCAAAGTCTGAACCACACTATCAAGCCTGTGATTTATCTTCTGGCAGTTTAAATGACTTTTTGCCTCTCTTCATTGCCCTTCTTCCAATCACATTTGTAACAATTCAATAACCTCGTCTATCTAATTGCAGGTGAGTCTACCTTTTTTTTTTCTTTCTGGTCTTCTGTATCTTGCTGTCTCTCAGCAGACAGAGCAAGAATGGAAATGTTCCCATAGATTCTTCTTAGGTTAATATATATTCTTCTGACTAATAGATCTAGTGTCTCCATAGTTTTGAACCTTTTAAAATATACAGGTACATCAATGTAATTAGTAGCAAAATTCTAAAGAAAACATTCAAATTAGATCTGTTTTTTTAAAGATTATGAAACAAAGCTCAAAAGAAAAAAAGAGTAATTCAACTTTTGTCTAACTTTCCTGTTGAAAACGGGTTTTGGTTTTTTTTACCTACAAACTCTATCACTTAAAGAAGTCTGATGATACTATCAAGCAGAAAGATAGCAAACAGCTATTCTGTATATACTTCTGCAATATTTATTCATAGCTTTGTAAAACAAAGGAAAGCTTGGCAGAAAAACAATGATTTCCAAGAATCTGGCAGCTAATATTTGGCTACATCATTGAATACCAGCTGAAATATTAATTACAGTTGCAGTTTACTCTGTGATTGCTAATACATATTTCATTGCTGCAGGAGAAAGCTTCCATGTGAATCTGACTTCAATAATTTTATTTCTTTTTTTCAATGTGGGCTTTAGGTTTTTCTGCTTTTTTAAAATTTTTTTTTAATTTTAGTCTGAAAAATTGTGATTAGTCAGAAACCTATATATTCTCTTAACCACTAAATCTCCCCAAGGGATTGGAGAGAATATCTTCAATAACCTTGACATGGAGAGAAACAGTTTCAACGTGTTTAACAAAGTAGTCCATTTTTTTGTTGTTGTTTTTTTGGTCTTTTTTTTTTTGGTTTTTTCACTCACAGCATTAAAAAAAAACCCACCAAATTATCTGACACTTTAAAAAAATTAACTTGTCTTGCAGGGGAAGGAAGATTGACACTTGCTGCAGAGTGAAATTTTCTCCTCCCTGAAGTTAGACTAGAAATAGGCAAATACAAATGCAAATTTCTTTATCCCCTCTGAATCTGGAGGGAGAGAAATTCATCTGGCCTCAATCAGTAGCAGCACTTACAAAGCTGGATTGAAATTCTCATGTGGTATAGACCCACTTGAGAACACTGAGATGGAGGCTGACAGCTTTTTTTCCTTGGCTATTCTTATGCTCTTGCTTTTTGTTCCCTCAAGTTACCAGATTTATTTCAGGGCAGGAATGGTAGTACTGAGTGTTTACCTGTTTCAGATTGTACAATGTTTCTAATGTTGCCTGATTAACTGATACATCTCTCCTAATTATCTTGTAGTGTTAGGAGTTGGCTTTTAGTGGCCATGTTGTTGTAGTCATTAGTTGTAAACAAACTAGTTGAAATGCTACACTTTCTAAATTTAATTTACACTAAAATGATTTCTAATTGTTTTTAAATGGCTGTGATATGGATTCATTAAACAGACTATTTTCTGTCTAAAAAATATTTTTAATATTTAGCTTTTGTAAAACCAGCCTCTGCCACTGAGATGCATATCATAATCTTAGCAATATATAATCAATAAAACAGAAGTTGAGCTTTAATCCAAATTTCCCCCCACAATTTTTGGTATTATTTATTCAGTCATTAGCCACGCCCAGGAATTTACTTATCTTCAATCTACAGCTAATTTTGAGGTGTAATTTTGTGGTGTAACTTGGCTACAGGGGTTGCTTTGGTAGTTATAAATAGGCAACTCTTTATCTTTCTAAGAATGAGACAACAGGATAGGATTCCACTGAACACAAACTTTTTTCTTTTTATCACATGGGTATTTCTTCACGGGCAGTAAAGCTTATCCTGAATTTCTGCATGGTTATTGGATTGCTTAACTACCAGTGAGACATTGTCTTGGATACCTGACTTGGTGCTGCTCAGAAGAGATGTATGTCTTTTGTTCCTATCTCACTCTATTTTTCTCATTTATGTTTTATGATCTCTGTTGCAGAGTTCTGGGGACTTGTGATTTTATGGTCTGAAAATGATGTGTCAGCTAGAAAGTGTCAGGCTCTGAAGAGAAGTAACTACAGGATACCTCTGTCAAGCTGTGGGCTAAATACATTTGGCTTGTGTGTGTTGTTGAGAAATTTGTTATTACTTACAGTACTATGCACTGGTTTGTGCTCCTGCAGGAACATGTCAAGGCAAAATAATGTATTCTAGTAGAATCACAGAGACAGGTACTTTTCTGTCAGGATACTCGGCTTCTTAACAAACACTCCATGGCACAGTTATTTAGAGTAAGGTGCTGACATTCCTCAGAACATCCTGTTTCTAATAAAAGCAGGACCCTTCATGTTCTTTCTCTGCTGCTGATGTGCCATAACTTTTGGGCTGCTGTCCCACTAGGAACTCCAGTGCCATTGCAAGCAATGCAGTAAGCCTGCACAAAACATGATAATTATAACAACAGAAAGGCATAGCATTATTTGGAAGGCTATATAAAAGCCTTATTGTTCCTAGGCATGTACATGAGCAAAGCAATGGCCACAGCTTCCTCTGAGCTGGGATGACCTAGCCTAACCTGCTCAGGGCAATTGCTTAGCACTGAACAGCTTTGGTCTGTGCTTCTGGTGGAGGCTGGCACTGACTGACCAGCTGCTCTTCCTCAAACCAGCTCTCTTGGCTCATGCTTTTGCTGCCTCAGACTAGCAAAGGAGCATCATAGAGGGGTGGTAATTGTGTTTAAGCAAGGGAAGGTCTCTGAAATGTATCCCTGTTCTCACTATACCTAACAAGAAAAGTGTTCACTGAAAATATTCTAATCCAGGCAAGTGTTTCTGATGGGTCAGGTACCACCGTACCACAATCCTCTTTCTTGTAATACCTTTTCTCATTTTTGCAAAGCCTTTACAGTTTGTTTATACAAAATTCTGTGAAGTATGATGTGGTTGGATGGACCATATGCTGAGCAATAGGACCTTTTCAGCCCAACATGCTGTGCCTATAAATCAGGAGATATACTGTAATGTTCATCCTACCTGAAATGGCATCAGCTGGTCCTTCTTCTGCAGCTGAGTCATAAAGTGACATTTCAGGCATGGGTAGAACAGACTGAGTGCAATATAACTTATGTGGGGTGGGTGCAGAAGAGTTATTTTATGCTTTGAGGCTAATCACCTGAAAATAGTAGTCACTGTGAAATTGTAGCATCTTTCTTCTTAAATGCTGGTAGGAAATTACACAGAAGCATATTTTTAAACTTTTATCTCTGCATACTGTCCTAAACTGCTGGAAGAGGGAGGGGTAGGCTTAATTATTTCAGAGTACAATTTCCTTCCTATATGCATCCACATCTGGTTCCTGCTTGGGAAGGCAGATCATGGAAATGGATTTTCTGATGCCAGTTCTGGATGCTTTCCACTTACAAAGATTCAGCTGAATCTTGTGTATAACTGCAGATCTGCAGCCTTCAGAGTGATTGGATTCTCAGGCCAGAACAGTTAATCTAATACCAATAGTCATGGCCAAAGATGCTTCACACATCTGGGACTGTGCATTGAAAAAAGAGCTACTTTCTGTGTCTGATTTTTATTTCTCTAAAATTATTTAGACTTCTCTGGAAGCTTCATAAGTATTTTTTTGAGGTTAGTAGTCATAGTCAGCATGGATCTGATTACTGACTTGTCAAGCCATAAATGGTACTCGATTTATCTTGTTCTAGATGTCATGCTGATAATTCCTGGTTAGCTCACCATCATATCTGCCAATCACACACCTGATCTGTTTAACCTTACTTTAAATGTACATCTCTCTGGTCATGTAAATTTTGCCATTTTCTCGTTCCTCTATCAATTCTCCATTGCAATTAAATAAGCAAGATGGTACTATGAAGAATCTGAGATTACCAGATTTAGACTGTACAATGTACTTTTTAATTACATTTGGAACAAATGGGATTCTAATTACTATTTTGCTGATGAAATAGTATGTAATACTATAGGAGACAGTTTATAGAACATAAACATTTTTTATCTGAAGGGGGAGAAGCACATGATGATTTATTTTTACTATCTGGCAGTAACAAAGTTGACCCAAACCAGGTGAATGACTGATTCAAGATACTGAATTGTAGATGCTCAAGTTAAGTTCCTTTCATACTAGCAGATAAAGATAACAGGTATCCAGGGGATTCAGAGAATCACCAAAGGAGTCCTGTGAACTGAATCTTAATGGTAGTGGTGTTTTCTGATTGTTTGGGTTTTTTGTTTTTTTTTTTTTCACAAGGTTTGTTTCTTTCCCCTAGAGCAGTAAAGTTTCAGAGTTGAGGAAGGTTGACGCTCCCCTAGTAAGGGTAAACAGAATAACTTATCTGCACATTAGAGTTGGCCAGTATGGTTGTGGAAATAATCAGTTATCTAATGTAGTCCTTGATGAACATACTTAGGAAGGATTTAGATCTGAAACAATTAGCATGACTATTTGATGGACAATAATGTCAAACTAACTTAATAGTTTTCAAGTTTGCTTAATGGATTAAAAATAGCATTAAAATAAGAGCATAGACATAAAAGATTTTAAAATCAGACTATAAAACAACTTAAATAAGCAGAAGAAGAAATAATGCGTAATTAACCTGTCTTACACTATGTAAGTAGCAGTTTATAGTAATTTCAAATTGTAATTTTAAATAGGAATTGATTATACTTGAATAGTTCTAGATTTCAGAAATGTTGGTCTCAATGATTTGAAGCTACAGTAAAAGTAGTATGTAATGCTTTTTTACACCCATAGATGCTCTCTGTAAACATTAGAGAATATTAAATAAAAACCACAGGTCCTGCATCATTTTGGCAGCTGCAGTCAGCCACGTTTGCTCTTTGTTTGCAGACTTTTGTTACTTGGTCATTCTCCAAGAAAAGTTTCACATTTGAGGAGGGGGACTGAGCTCTGGGAAATGAAGGTATAAAAACAAGCAAGGGGACAATAATTAACAGTTTATGATCTCAGAGTGAAATTGCCCAGGAAATTACTCAAATCCTGTTCTTAGATGTATATAAAAGTATTTATTTCACAGTAGCAGTAGTTTCTGAATTTGATGTTGGTATGGGGGATATTAGGATCATCTTAATCTGAGTCCTGAAGTTAAGAAAGAAGCTGGAAAATTAGTCAAGATTCATAAAAAATGGTTAAACAGTCAAATACATATTTCAAGTAAAGGAGTCCTTCCTATTTATCCTAAGGGGCTGCTTTAGATGTTTAACCACTTCTGTGGTACGAGTATTTGGGTAAGATTTGAAATAATATTGCCACTTCTTTTTAAAAACAATCTGATCAAATTTCAGTTTAACTCTATTATTCTGTAAAAATTGCTTTCAAGAGCAAAATGACAAACAATAACCATGCATTTATTTCAAGTAAAAAATCTGCTTTTCTTCAGGAAAATGGGCATGTAAGTACTGGGAAAAAAAAATGGCAGCACTAGATAAACCATACCCATGTAATTCATTGGAGTCAATAACACTATCACAAATCTGCTTTTCAGCTGTGGTGTTCAGTACCTACGGTACTGATTTATTGCTCTATTAATGACAAATGAGAGCAGGCCAACAAAAAAGAATTAAATCATTCACTAAAATGGAGCAAATCAATCCAGAAAAATGACAAAGCTATTCTTATTTTGCAACTTCACTAATTAAAAGAAAAGCTTCATAATAACTGTGTTTTGCTGAATGTAACCAAGCGGTGGCAGTGTTCCCAGCTCTGATGGGAATGCAGCCTATGGAAACGCAATGACTACGGTTTTTTGGCCTTGCCAGGGCCTAAATGCTGTCATGTTTGCCTAGGAGAAGAGAAAAAGCTGTTCTGTTTTATGCAAACTGTAGCACAGTATATCTGTAAACAAGATGGTGACCGAGGGTTTCTGGCTTCTTCACAGTGGCTGAAGAGCATCTCTTCAGTGAACGTCAAGCTGGCATGGATTTAGTTTCAAATAATCCATGAGGGTGAAATTATGTTAGTGCTGAAAATTTCCAGTTATCGTATGACATTTTCCTATCATTCATTTAATTTAAAAAGAAAAATTTCTGTTTAAATTTGTGGAGGAGGCTGTATCCCTGAGACACTTGGATGTGATGAAGCATCCAATTTGTTTGCACCTAAAAAAATAGTCACAGTAGAGGAAATCTTTCTGTTAATTGTTCTGCAAAAAAATTTTGATCCCACGGTTGAACGGACTGAAAATAATATTTATGCAAAGAAAAGGTACAAATACCATGCTTCATTGGCCTCTTGCTTAAGCTTTTTGCCTCCTCAGGGCCATAAGCTATGAACTTGTTATTTGAATGGAAGGATAATTTCATTTATTCTCAGTAAGTAAAAAAGTTAATAAAGATTAAATTCCACTCCCAATTTTGGCAGCAATTGAAATGGTGGTAGTGAGCCATGACAAAAATAATGTACTAAAAAAATTGCATCATGAACACAGTAGTGTTATCACCTGTCTTTCTCATGGGGCAAGAGAAGGATCTTATTCCCGATGAAAAATGGAAGGGAAAAGATGTTTTCCATGTAAAGTGTTATTCATTTAACTTAATTTTAAACATCCAAAGATCATTAAAAAAGAAAACAAACCCAAGAAACTGCCAAGCAGGAAAAAAACTGAAGCTCATTCTTTTTCTGAATGTCAATAAAATGAAAAATTCTGCTTCCAACAAAACAAAGAATGGAGAATGGTGAAAACTGTTTTTTTGTTTTTTTGTTTTGTGTGGGGGTTTTTATTTGTTTTTTGGTTTTTTTTTTTCGTTGGCTGGGGGTTTTTTTGGTTGTTTTTTGTTTCATTGGTTTCTGGGTTTTGTGGTGGGGTTTTTTTGGGTTTTGGTTTTTTGTTGGTTTTTTTTTTTTTTTTTTTGAGGGAAACAGGCACAACATACTAGGAACATGGCTATTTAAATCTGTATGAATGTATCACATTCATAGAGGTCCTCTAGCAACATTCTAAATAAGCTGCCAGCTTGTCTTCTGGTGTGAAATTTGAAAATGTATTCTCTGTAGTTTTCAAGCTGATCAATATGAATGTAGTAATCACTCCCTGGCCTTTCTATTCTGTAGTGATTCCTAATCAAGTTTTCATTTAAAAGAACAAAAACAAAACTGTCTGAAGATAAAAAGTAAAGTACCTTTGTTAAAGATTTTATACATCACTGCACTACAGTTATTCTGTTAAGGAATTAAATCTGTTTCTGCCAAATGATTCAGTCAGCTAAGTGGATATTTTGTGTTCCATGGAAATGAAATAGTAAGGTGCAATTGCCAGATTAAAAAAATCTAATGTACAATATGATAGTTTTTTTCTTCTTTTATTCACTTTCTTGTTTCTTACTAATTAATTTCCTGATTAAAACCTGAGTGATAGTCTTGATTTGTATTCATGGTAGAATGCTAGCATAATGGGCTAAGTCACAGAGATGAAATAGATTGTTGTTTAAAGCTGTGTGAAGTTGGCTGTTTTTATTTGATCATTCTGGGGAAGTCTGGATCATTTATTTTACTTTGTGTAAGAAGCGTAAGAAGAGAGAATGCTGATTTTACTGAACTGCAAATATTTCACATTAACAGTAGAAACAGCAACTGCTTTCAGGGCTGTGGTTACTGATAGTGGACAGAAATATTTAGATTTGAATATTAAGTAATGCTACACAGAAACAGCTCTTCACTTTCTCTGGTTTCTGGATTAGTGATGGCAATGAAATAGTAAAATCTCACTACTTGCCTGTAGGAGAAGAAATGTGTGTGGGGCAGTTGGTGTTTCTCTAGCCAAAGGCATTTATTATCTTGAGGTTTCACTGTGGGTAGTAGTTATCTGCAGTTAGATCTGCTTCTAAATGGAGGCAATTCCTGTTGCCATTCAATATCTACTGCTTGATATAAAAAGCAGTCAGTGTAGCTTCACTGTAGTCTTATCTGACATACCCTTCATATAGATTTTAATCTAGTGGTTGCAGTGGCTGGCTTGTGATGAAGATTCAGTTTTGTTTTTTTTTCCCTCTCAAGACATGGTTCATAATCCTTTCTCTCACTTTATACCACCACCACTACCAAAAGACTAACTTTTAAGCTAGGGAGTAAATGAATGAAGTCCATTTTTCTACAGTTGAGTAGAGATTTGATTCCTGAACATCCTCTTTTTATCCTTCTTGAGCTTGTATTCTTTTAGGCATTTGGAGCTGTTGAAGGAGAAGCTCCTAAGAATGCTGCTTTAGATCTCAGAGCAGAAAGGATGGGGGTAATCTTTCTGCTTAGCCCAACAGATGATCTCACTTCTCATCAAAGACTATATTCAACGATGGTGTCTTTAGCTTTAAAGCTCTCACAGGTTAAAATATTTAAATGCCATTTTAAAAAAGGGAAATCTAAGTTGTTGTTTGCCAATCCTATAAACAGAGAGACCTCTTTTTCAAATTATCTCACTGAAGAAAGTATGAAATCAAACTATATTGGTGTCAAGAGAGGGATAACAATTTTTTTTCAACTGACTGGTTGGCTGGTTTGGAAAGCACTCTGTAAATGCTCACGTGTCTTTTATTCAAGCTGTTCAAAAGAGCTTTCCTTAACCATGTTTCCCATTTCAAGGAGAATGATAGTGTTGGCCTTTGTATGACCTTGAGGTTTAATGGTCTGAACATCATAACATTGCTATTTAATTACTTACTGATACCTTGATCAAGTTAGATAAATGGGTTGGAACAATGCTGTATTCAATTAATTTTCATTATCGGCTAATTAGCTACTAATGCCTATAATTCTAGATGTGGTTTGGTTTTGTGGTATCTTAGACATCATATCTAAAATAGAAAAGCTAGATCTTTCCAGACTCAAATGCACTTATTATACTGAGTGTAATTACATTTAAACTTATTATTGGTGGCACTGGGCATGTATTTTTTACACACAATGCTTTTGTAAAAATGCTTTTTACTGGCAGGGAAGATTGACATCAGGCTTCTGAGGCTGATGGTGTAGGTGTCCTGTATTAACTTCTCAATGAGATCTAGGGAGCTTGTAGGTAACGGAGTCAGGGGAATAGGGAGAAAGGAATTAGATTGGGTTATTGCTCTGCCTTGCTTTTGGCTCTTTGTTAAAACACTAGAAATCAAGGAAAATATCATGCCTTCTTGTCTCATCTCTGTCAATGCTTTTAAAGGCACCTGTTATTAATCATGTTTTAAGAAACCTCAATAAGGAGCTATTGCTTGAATCCCTGCTAGAGACAAGAGTCCAGTGAAGAATTCAGTTCATCGTTCATATCTATTTATTTCCGTGAAATGAAAATTACATCAATGAAGTGTCAACCTGATAGACACCTTACTGTGAATATAGTAATTTTCTGTTTTTAAAATGGCAAGCAAGCTACCAGTGATTTCTTTGTGATGTTTGTTCTTGTTAATGGTCTTGGGCCTTCAAGAAAAAGAATTTCTCTGCCATTTTGGATTCTCTGCCATCATAGGATTGATATCAGACAATGACAAGAAGTCTGGGAGGAACTAATAAGAAAAAGACTAGTTTGTACCATCTGTTCCAGAAATGTAAGCTGAGGTGGTACTCTAAAGGGAAAAGCCAAACACTTATCTGAGATGATCAGTGGCTCTTTTACATATATGCTAAAATCATTATTCTCTTTGTACTAGTTCTGGGTGTAATAAATATTCTATATAGTTAAAGACTTTTTTTTTTAAGGGATGTTTTTTTAGTTTGTGAAATAAGTTTGCAAGTTGTAACTCCATCAGATTTTCTGAAGCTATGGACTTCTCCATTGGATCATAACACTCTTCTCAGTTCTTGAGGTGCATGGTCTGTGGTCTTTTCACAGCCCTTTCACTGTGTAAAGTGTTTTAGTGTCTTCTGAACTCTTCAGTGTGGAAAGAGCAGGTTGTACACAGAAGTTCTGTTAGCCAAGTCTATTAACTGTAATATGGAGCTTTCATTGTGAAAATGTAGTGGGTTTGGCTGATTTGGGATCATACAGAATATCAAAATATACAAATAAGACAAATATAGGGATGTATTTTGAGTTTAGTAAGTCAGTATGAACCTCTGATCCTTGAAGGTAGTGTGAAATATTTGGTTATTGGACCCATTATTCTGGTGACAGAGCCCTGGAACAGGCTGCCCAGGCAGGTTGTGGAGTCTCCTCCTCTGGAGACATTGAAAACCCACCTGGACATGTTCCTATGTGACCTCCTGGAGGTGACCCTGCCCTGGCAGAGGGGTTGGACAGGGGTTGGTTCACAGGGATCTTGTGAAGTCCCTTCCAAACCCTGACTTTCTGTGATTCTGATTCTCTTAACATGATATTTTATGAAAATGGTAGAACTACATTCTAACAGACAAAGTACTCATTTCTGAAGAAAAAGACTGCCTAGATTCATATATGAGGAATTAATTTCTACTTGTTGTATGGATGACAGTGTTGTAATTATCAAAGCTGGTCTATTAGTTGTTCTTCCCCTCTGCAGAGGTTAATGCTGAAGTTAATTACAGCTTGCATTCCAGAGGCAACTTGTCTTTATCTGAATCTAGATTTGATTTGCAAGTTTAAGAGTGGTGAAACAGTGCCTGGGCCACAGACAAGGAAAATATGGATAAGATATAAAAGATAAAATGTATTTAAGTCCCAGATAATTTTTTTAACAATTTTTTTTTTTTTTTTTTTTTACCCTGATGAAGAGCAATTTTTGCTTCTGTTGAAGACATAACCTGACTGGTAATGTAACTGAGTCTCCTTTACAATGGTATCTATTTGATTTTAATATTTCTTGTGAAAAATCCTTTGAATTGCATGCCCCAGTGGCTTCAAGGTAATTTGAACTTTTCAACATAGAGTGCCTTGTAGCAAGACCCTTCCTTTCTTCTTTCCTTTCCCTATATCATTACAACAGGACTAGAGACTGGATGAGGAATTCTGTCATTGCCCCATTACTAGAGCACAGCTGGAAACTCTTGAGGAAAAAAGTAAAATGCAACTCAGGTGGGCCTGACTTAGCATTTCTAGTGCATGGAAGGTTAAGAAGTGATAATGTTGTGCCAACACACAATACTGCTTGTAAACATCTTGAATAAGCCAAAGGGCTTTTTTACTATTTTATGTGTCTCTTCACTTAGCTAATTTATACCTCTCACTGTAGTTCTTTAGATATTTGCAAAGAATTTCAGAATCATGACAGGGCCTGTCATGACTGACAATCAGCATTTTATCTTTAAAAGAAATGCATGTTATGACAAAGTCTGAAGCAAAAATTTATTGATTATGAGTGTTTTTTTTTTAATAATGATTTACATGATTTATTTTCTTCATGCTGCTGCCTGGAAAAGTTTTCCCTCACTAATGAAAGCATTTCAGTGACTTGATAGAAAACAAATGGAATAATTACTCTTATTTTTGTAACCCTTGCTATGTAGAGTTTGAGATAAAATGTATAGAATCTGTATGGCTTGCATAGTTTAAGTTCTTGAGATCAAAAGAGCCCACAGACTCTTATCTTTGCTTTTATCTTACTTCCCAAACGTTTGATTGTTTTATTTGACTCTGTATATGTTGCCTGCACCAAATTACTCCAGCTACACTCCTTATTATAATTAATCCTTTGCTACTCTAATCAAAATAAACCTTCACATTTTTAATAACCCTTTTTCTTTTATACTTGCATAAAATGTGAGTATGACTGTGAGATTTGCTTCACAGTCTCATTAAATAAGTGGAGTCACTCAGCATATTTGTATCAAGCTGATATAACTACACAGCCAATGTATTTTAAAGCCGTGTCATTCAATCCTTCTTCTTACAAGCAATGAACTTTATATAAAAATTGTCACTTGAAGGTTTTGACAAAATCTGACATGTTGTAGCTGTAACATGTCAGAAACAATGGGATGAAGAATGAGGAGAATGAACTGCTTCATAGGCCAGTAACAAACTGAAATGGGAACAGATGAAGATGTGTATGCTAGGCAGCAGTACAAGTTTGAAAAAAGAGAAAACCAAACCAAATCAAAACCAGCCCCCACACAAAACCACAAACAAACAAACAAACAAAAAAAAAAAACAAAAAAGAAGCCCCACAAAGGAAACTATCTTTCGTTGATGCTTCCTTTTTATGAACAATTAAGATTACAGTGCTGCTTTTGTTCTTAATCTGAGAAAAAGGGCAAAAAAACCCCCATCCCAAATATAGCTAATAATGAATTAATTACAAAAGCAGCCATAAAAATAACCATTCTGGTTCTCTGGAGGAACATTTGCATCTAGATGAGCCTTACTGCCAGGGACAAAAAAGAATGCTTAGCAATTAAGCAAAAGCTAATGTTATGCATGTGTCCAATTTACTTTTAATTGCAAGAATTTCACCATGTAAAGCCACTTTATCTTTGATGTTGGAGATTTCCATTATGATATCAACTTCTTAGAGTTATGAATAGCAAAAATACCTAGAGCTAAGAATGCCTAGTTAATTGTACAGCAAATTCTGTCAATTACTATGCAATCTAGAGACAGTGGTGTAGGCCATAAACAAAAGATAGTTTAAAATTCAGTCTATATGCAAAAGTAAACTGTGGCTGAGTATGAACTGGATCCATGCTGATTTGTGAGATGATAATTATGAGTTTCTGAATCAGAAGTCTTCTGAACAGAGTTCTTTCCTGTACCAGCTTATAGTTGTATTAACTGCATTTAAGATGATGCAAATAGTCTCGCGTTATTTTGCGTAAAAATGGAGACCACTGAGATGCTTGGGAGTATAGATCTGCTTCCCAAAGGGCATTGATCTTACTTACTAAAGGGCTTTCATCATTAAGGTTTGTAGCCAACAAGTGGTGATAATATGAGTGAAAAGGAGATGAGCACATGAAGTATTAATGGTATGCGTCAGGTCCCAGTTCAGGTGGGCATTTTGCAGGGCTGCTTAAGTGCACTGAACATCAAGAGCATATTGGGCATGCCAAGGTAACATATGGCACTGGAAGCAGGGTGAGATCTGTTGAATGTAATGTAGATGAATGTAATGTACAGAGATGTATGTAGTTTTTAACTTGTGAAAACATACTAGACTGAATAATTGTATTTCTCTTCTTCTATAAATTGTTAACATCTTAATTTCATAAATAGCCTTGGAATCGAATTAGAAGTTTGATGCCATCCCTTGAGTAGATTGTCTTGGACTGGAAGATAACAATAGTGCACTTCCTTAGAGGTGACACCTGTAGAATTGAATGTGTACTTTTTTACCCATTCTACCCCTTCCCCCAGCTAACCCTGTGGTGGCTCTTCATGAATACAGTAAAACCCCTAGGTGAGCTGTCCATTTGCCTCCTTATTTCCTCTTGTCCACGTTTGGTATTTTTGGAGCTTCCACGTTTGGTATTTTTGGAGCTTAAGGCTTGAACCAGATTGAAGCTTCCCAATATTTGCTGGAGGAATGCAAGTCACAGCAGCATGGGTTACAGGGTTGTTGGTAAAGTGGTGGCATGGTGCCTTGGCTTCATGCAGCAATATGCTTTGCCAAAGAAAAAGATGATATAATATACACATCTCTGTTTACATACTGCCTAAAGAAAAATTTCCTCTGAATGTATGTCTTGAAATTATGACCACATAATTACTTCTAATGATCCTATAGTGGGTTTTATCAGACAATTGCTCCTTACATATGTTTGCTATGAAATTAGTTGTTTAATTTGGCTCTCACCATAGTGCTTCCTTTAATGGAAGCTATGTGAATAGTTTCTGATTACAGAAGTTTCTAAGAAATTATTTTGATAATCCTTGTTACTCATATTTTTTTTTGAAATTTTTTTCTGTAGTCTAATGAAGTGATAGCCACTTTATTTTCTCAAATATGTGTGGCATTTTTAATATTTCAGCTCAAAAAAAAAAGTGTAAAACTGCAAATTAGTTATACATTTATCTATAATCTTATTCACAGAAGCAGCCTGTAGAGTTCCAGTGTGACCTGTTTAGAGCACAATTGCTGGTATGTTTTGCAGGAATAATTTTTTTCAGAATTCTGATCTTGTTCTAAGCAGACAGGTACAACCTAGATGGGAATTATCAAGCAGGTATGAATAATGTGTAGGTTATTAATCTGCCTATCTTTGGGTTTTGTCTGGAGAAAAAGAAGGGAATAAAGGAAACATACATTTATTTATTTTTTTTACAAACTTTGTTCAGAGACCTATTATACCATAACCAAAGTTGTCTCCCTTCAATTCTCCACAGCGTAAGGAAAATTTGTAAGTCTCCCGTAGTCAGTTTGGGCTATAAATATAATGTAGGTGTCCCTGTTTGAATATTTATGGAGAGAACCTGAATATAAATTGTTTTGTTTAACCTTGAAAATAGTAAAGTTTTGTTGAATGCCTAATGCAGAGAAGATAGAGCTAATCTACAAAAAATTGATATCTAAAGTATGACAATGCTCAATTGCTTGTTGTGTTGAACAGCTTAAAGGTAGTCAGGGAGGATAAGGATTACCTATTACTATAAGGACATTTTTTTATTCTGAGGAGGTGTCTGGATGTGTCATTTATGTATTTGCAGGAAAGGGACCTTGGACACTTTCTAAACAAAGACTACTTACTCTAGATGAACCCTCCTATCTCCAAAAGGAATTGCTACAAATGCCAAAGGTTTTAAATGGGCAGAATTAAGGTCCTAGAGGAAAACAGTTCTACATGAGTAACTCAAGTTCTGGTAAATAGGACAAAGTGCTTAAAGCTGTGTATAAGATAATATATTATGCATTATGAACATTAAAACATTATTTTTGAAAGGTACAATACTTCTACCCAATCCTCCACTTGATAATTACAGTGAATTCTGGGCCAAACTTCTTTGAAGAAGGACAGGATGGTTTTTATTATAGCCAAGCTGACAAGTGAATGCATTCAGAAAAGTAAATCTTACAGAATACAACTTTAAATCTCTAGACAGACCAGATTTCTTCTCTGCACACTGTTATGGCTTTTCTTATTTAATAATAATGTCTAATCAGACATGGTTCTGATCTTGGTTGTGAAAGTCTAGGAATTTGACTACAGAGCAGTTACTCTAATGAAAGCCAAAGGAAACAATAGAACTCAGGGCTACAGCTCTGATCTATACAAAAGATACAGAAAGTATCAGGTCCTCAGCTGTTCTCACCCTCATTTACGCAGGAAAAATGTTGGGAGAGACAAAGTTTTCTGCCCTCCTTGAAAATGTCAGGGGTGGACTCCTCTTAGATGGGAGTTACAGCTTTAAATGTTGCCTTTGAGCTCCTCTTCTGTACGGTGCTGTCACAACTGTTGTAGAATGTGTTCATCATCTTATAGGATAATGAAATATTGTTATGTGGTTAATGAGACATATAACTCATTCCAAGCACCTTTCTTAAAGAGCTTCAGCACCATCCTCACAGATGGAGCTAGGATCCATAGGTAAGCAAGTAAGGATTTAGGGCATTATATGGGGCTGATTCAATGGATGAGAGAGAAGTTCAAAAGTGTAGGGGCTGATTCAATGGATGAGCGAGAAGTTCAAGAGTGTAGACTTTGAGTTTGGCTGGGATAGAATTTGGATGGTAATAAGTGGAATTTGTCTGGATATATTCTTTACTCTCATAATGAAAAGATGAAAAAAATAGGTTAATTGTGAAAACAGTATACAGGGGGAAACAAAGAAATCTGGTTTAAATGCACAGAATGTCTGTTGTAAATGAGACTTGCAAAATTTCAATATGGACCAAGATGCAATTTCTAAATGGATTATCCTGTAGGGTCTCTTTCCAGCAGCTCTAATAAATATTTCTAGTTATTGTTTACCCTGTTAAATAACCCTGAGCCACAGCTGTTTTAATCTGAAATCCAGTTTAGACTATTTAGAGTCTTCAAGAGAAATAGTTGGATGTAGAGATCTCTAGGGAGATCTATTTCCTGCACATACTGTCTTAGCACTTGAACTGTTGCCTGGCCAAGATGTTTGTAATCAAATCTGGGCAAATAGAAGAGCACTTTTCATAGGCATATCTCTAGGCAAAAACATTTTTTTGGATGCAGTGCTGTAAAAATTTTGTAATGCCCTAAAAATATATGGTGAAATATATGGTGTTTAATAGTAAAAATGTTTGTTCTGATTTTTGAAAAATCATGGCAAAATAAATTTCTTTCCTGTTTTTTTTTCCTTTAGGACTTCACAGTTGTTTAGTAGTACAGACTGTTCTTAACAATGAAACTTCAAAAATCGCCATGTGGCTTTTTATTTGTATTTAGCTATTCTGAGAAGATCAGTTTAACTGAGTTACAGTGATAGCATCTCCAGCTATTATTGCCTAATCATTATTTTCATCTGGACTAGGTTTGATACAGCAGCTGCAGAATTTTTAGTAAATCATTAAAATAGCTTGGATTTAACTGAAAAATAAATTATTTAAAACTGTAACTGCAACCTATTCCACCTTCTCTGAATGCCCATATTTTAATAAATATGTCAGCTGCTTTGGTCTTTGAATATGAGATCGTGATGGCATGGAAACACTGAAGGAAAAGCAGAAGGAACTTTCAGCTGCTTTAAAATGAAATAATGAACTCTTATCTCCTGCTCCATATTTTGTGGACTGGATAGGTGCTGAGTCTGGATTTTTTTGTTTACAGGAACTGAATAATTGAAGAAAATAAATTAAATTTAATTAAGCCTCAATAGGTTAAACAGATACCTTTTCTAGTGTTAAAGGTTACGCAGAGATAATGCAAATAAGTAATTTGATCTCCTATTAAAACGTTAGCTTTTTCTGGCTTTCTTGGTGTAATTTGAAAATATATATTGGTATACATTAAGTGTTAAAAAAGAGAGATGTTTACCCATACGGTTAATAGCTCTTACTGTACAGCTCTTACTATGAGCATGATCCTCTTTTTAGTGCAAGTCAATTTTTAATAATACAAAATCAAGGGGAAAGGTTCTCTTATTTTCCTATTGGTATTTTAAAGTAATTTTAAAGGAACAATTAATTTTTTGACAAATTATTTCCTTTTTGTCCTGCAAATTGAGGAAAAAGTGGTGTAGTCAACAAATACTTAAAAAGTAATCCAGTTATCTATGGCAAGAGAAACCATTAGTTCTGGTTTTTGAAGGGATCGTCTGGTTTTGCTTTCTAATAAACAGGCTCTTGAAGCTGTACATTGAGGTAAATAATGTCATATGGTGATGTGGTACTGATTCTGAGGGGCAGAAAAATTAATCACAGAAAGCTTTGAGAAGAAGGTGAAAAAAATCTATTTGGATATGAGTTCTTTGTCTAAGCAGCTGCTGGGTTCATGGTGATGAGGATCGAGGGGGCAGAAATGTCTTTTTCTAGAAAGAGCAGCTGGACACATGTATCACAGAAAGGGAATGGAAGAGCTCATTTTGTCAGGGATTTTCCAAAATGAAGAGTAGGAGTAGAACTTCCTTGTGCAGAGAAGTTTAACCTGGGCCCACAGATGTCTGTATACGTAACCAGGTTGTTTGCCGTGTGTGTTTCTTTTTCAGAATTCTGCGTTAGAAAACCACATTTAAGCAATCGAGATAAATGTAAATATATACATACTTACTGTGGTATTTTCAGCACAGTGAATTTGAATACAAGGTGGCAATCCTGCAGATCAGCTGAGAACCATTTTGGGGTGCTCAGTGCTAACAGCCCTGCCTGAGAGTACTGCCCAACCCAGGCTCTGGAGCCGGTGCCTGCTGAACAGCCTCCATCTTCCCAGCAGCTCTAGATGTTGCCTGTTCTGATATTTATAATTAGTTTTTTTCTGGGAGATGAGTAAGAAAATCTCTCATGATGGGAAGTAATAGCAGTGGAGGTTCTGATGTTCTGGTCTTTTTTTTTTTTTTTTTTTTTCCTGAGTGGGAAATTGATTGTATGTGCAGTGATTCTGGAGAGCTGAAAGAAATCATATTGCAAGCCAAGTTGTATTCTTTAGGAGTAATGACTTGCTACCATTAAATACAAAATGCATGAAGTTCTTCAGACTCTCTATTATCTGTTTTTTCTTTTCAAACTTGTTACAAGCCAGCTTCATTTCATCAAGTAGCCTGAAAAATGTGTTCACTGAAAATTGATGTCAACCCTTAGAAATTCTGTTTGAAGGATTAATTATGGAGCTGCGTGACCAGCCTGCATTACTGTCTCTCTTTAGGATGTTTACGTCACTGTAGTGAAGTACTTGGCTCATGCACCTTAGCAGATGACACTGGCTTAATATCAAAAAGAACTTGAACAACCATAGAAAAGAAAATGGGGTGATTGCAATGCAAGCCGCCTGATATCAAGTTTGATTTCTGTGAAAGCCATGTCCAAATGCTTTTTGCATTCTTTAATAGAGAAATGATCTACTTATTTCCATAAATAGACAGAAATATATTATAGCAAATTACAGTTGAATCTGTGTCAGGTGAGGGTCTGTCTAGCAAATGTATGAATTAAGCAATGTAGAGGCATTCAGTGAGAGCTGAATCACCAAACAAATAAAAAAGTATATGGAGGGGAATAATACAGCTGTGCCAGAACAGTGTTCTGCACAAAACAGCAAATCAGAACTGAATATTTGCAGTCTGGGCTACTGGGCTATTTGCAACTGGGCTACTGTGGAATGTAGGCAAAATAGATACTGGTTTAGGGCTGAGCAGTACCTCTTAACTACAAAATGCAAAGCTAATATAAAACAGGGAAAATGCATCAACTCTTGCCACAAGAATTTGATATTTGGAAATAACTTGGCTGAGATGAGTGGAAGCCTAGAATTCTCCTGGGTTTCATGATAGAGTTGCTTTTGTTTGGGGTATTTGTTCTTTAGATGAACTGAGGAAACCCATTAATTTCATCATTCTAGACTCTGATGTGCGCAGGGTTTTAAGTAACTTCTATGTTCCTGATGATTTTCCAGTTCTGGCTCTGACTTGACTGACAAAGACTGGGGAGCAAAGGAAAAAGAACAGTACCAAGACCAAACAACTGAACCCCCTTGTGTAATTTTTTTTATGACCAAAGTAGCAGGCAGCATTTTTTTGGCAAAGAGGTAAAAGGGTCTGACCCCAAAGAGTCTGCTGTACAGTGGACATTCTGGGATAGAACACACTTCTCTTTGGTTTAGGCCCTATAGAAATGCAGGTGGAGGTGAGCTGCAGGTAATTCTTCTCTTCTGTTTTCTTTGCAAAAGTCTTGGCCTTTACAGCCTTCGTTGTAGGATTATATAAATTGACTTGAAATAAATGGGGAAAGAGATCCCTGACTCTGCTTCTCAGCAGCCAGAAATGAGAGCAAATGTTATTCCTCTCAGACATAACAAAAAATATATTTTCTAAGAAGGGGAGACTTGCAGCATTTTTGCAGTTCTTTGCTCTTCCTAAAAAAATGCTGTATTTATAGGTCAAAGAAAACTAACACGGTACATCACAAACAGAACTAGTCTTGATGACTTCCAGAAGTGAACATCACATATAGGGTTGGCCAAAGATTTTAAAGATTTCATGTATAAAAACCTTACAAGAAATTACAGAAGTAAAAAGTAAAGTTTTAGTTTTAAAGAAGGGAAACTTTAAATATTCTCATACTCTGCATATGTCAACAGAGTATGCTTTCATATCAGTAACGTGCCAGATGAGGAAGAGCAAGCAGTAACATCTATGTTCCCCCTGTTTCTCTCTGTTTCCTGCTCTGTAGGTGAGGGGTTGGCAAATTTGGAATTACAAGGGGCTCTTAGGAGGCAGAGCTGTTTCTCAAGTTTGCCAAGCGTGCAGAGGATGGGTTGGGTGGCTCTGCACTGATCCAACACAATGTCCTACTGTGGAGATGCTGCAATGCAAAAATTTGCTGTTCCAGGGCAGCCTAGCAGGAGGAATAGGAGGGAAAGAGAAGATGTGGATTAGCTTCCACCCCTGTGCTTTCCTTCTTGAATACTGGGTAGAACAGAGGAAAATGTAAACCACAGTGATGGTTTTTCTGCTTCCTTGCAGAGAGGCTAGAAAACAGCTAGAAAACAGCGTTTGTAGGCATTTTAGCCATTATTAATCTATGCAATTGTAGCCTTTGTAATTTTCTCTCTTCAAAGTGCAGAAGACACTGAAATAACAGCCTAAGGAGGTTTGGAAATTGGGACTTGGCACTTAAAGCCTAGTCAGCTTGCACTGCATTGTGTAGTAATTGCTAGTTAATGTAATAGCAAAACTATTACGGTGACAAAATCTTAGAGTGTATTTCTCTTTTGATGTGTAAATTAAGACTGTCAGAAAGCAGTCCCAATATTAAATAGGCCCCCTCATCCTTTCTAGTTTGAAAGCACTTTGCTTAATCACTGGCAGCCTATATGTACTCCTTTGCTTGTGTCTGCTGTATTCACTAGTGGCATCTTCCATGCAGACCAAAGACAGATTTGTAAGGGCTGTGAAATATTTGAGAAGTCTGCCTTGAACGAGTTGTATGCTTGGGACAAAGAAGCAATGCATTTTAATGCAAATTCTGCTGATGTTTTTGCTGTAAACTATGCAAAATTCAAGCTTATGAAGCCTGAATATTTTGGTACATTAATTTTTTCCAAAGAACATTGGAAGAATAAAGGAGTTCAGGAAAACTAATGTGTTTCCAGGGAATCAGAGAGAGGTTTTGAGATAAAGTGCTAGGCTATGTGTAAGAATTCCAGAAGCTCCAATAAAACTTGAACAGTAGCCATCTGTTTTTTTCCATTCTGTAAATATTTTTATTTTTTTTTATTATGGCAGAGACGTTCATATATCATTATCTAGCATTTTTAGCTCCCATATAAATATGAAAAACTTTTCAATATAGCTTTCTCACTTTAGCAGATCTCCTCATAGGTGTGTTTCTTCTATTAAAGATCTCAAAACAGAATTACTAATGTAGTGAATTACTACTAGTGAATTACTAATAAAATCAATGCAATTTTTTTTCTTAGAAGAGTTGAAATATTAATGTCTCTATCACTGTTCCCCCTTGTGTGCTCAGCTAAACATCTTTATGCTCTTACCTCCTCCACTTCTCTTCCCACCAAACTTTTAAAGTAATTATTGTGGTTCAGTATCCTGAAGTATTTGAAGAACCCCAATGAAATGAAAACTACAGCATAGTGCTAGAATTTTGGGTTGTTTTTCAGTCTAAGAGTCTGATATCTTAGAAGCAGAACTTATAGCCTTTCTTTTAAAGATGGGTTGCTCATAGTATTGCTCTTTGGTGCTTTGATGCCTGAGGACAGCAGGTATGTGCCTCCCTGCCCTGGCAAAGGTTTCCTAGAACATTGGGTAGGTACTGATGGCCTTTTATTCACAAACTCAACAATGACCATTTGTTTATTTCCTCCCCAAAATAAAGCAGGAATAGAAGGTGATGGTTTTAATTTTGGACAATATTTTCTTATATAATAGAGTTTAAAGCTCTCACCAAGGATGTCTATGTTTCAATATCTTTTTCTTTTTTTATCTTTTTCAATATCTTTGTTGGGTGAACTGACTTTCAGTGATTGAGAATATATTTCTGAAAAAAAAAGTGTCTTGTACTGTTTGAAGATGACTGTTGGGTGACTTGTTACTGCTGAACTTAAAGCTTATTACAAACAATGTGGAATAATCTGGTGCAAAAGTAATTTCTTCCAGCCTGATGAGCTGAGGAAAGTAACCAATTTATTTCATAGTGCTGATTTCACCCCCACCCCTTTCCTAAAGTCTCAGAGCTGTTATTAGCTTATCCAAGAAACCCAGTATAGTAGTCGATTTCAAAGAGAAGTCTTGATTCTGCCAGCAGAGCAAATAAAAGCACTCAAAGTGATTACTCTGACCTGTCTTCATTTCTTCTACTGCTCTAATAGATGAATATGACATGTTTTTATTTTCTGTTTTCTTAGCAGCTTTGACAACTGAGTGATGAAATCTGATACAGGACAGGAATTAAAATGCAGGTGGTTTTCATCTTTGAGCTCTGATAGAAGCTCTCCCAATAAATTATCTTGGTTCAAAAGGATTTAGAGGATTTAGGAAATATTTAGCAGGCTGTGCTACAGTTTGCTACAGCCTGTGCTAACTGCCCTAAATATGTGAAGTCACCTTCACCAGCTTACCTGACTGATGTGTAATCAATCTGCTTTACTGACTGTATCTACATTATTCCCATGGCTGTACTCTATGTCATGGTGCCACATTTGGAATCACCAATTCTTATTCCTCAGCTTTTCATCCCGAGGGAGAAGCCTTTATATTCCCTTTCAGGTTCTGGAGGGGTAATGACATTCCTTGCGCTGCAGGCACCCTTGGCCACAAAACCTGTACATTACTCAGAGCATTTTGCTAAGTCTGAGTCTGCAGTGGTTCTGTAAATACAAAGAAACTTGAATTTGTAAACCTGTGAGATATGAGCCAAGCCAGAAGCACCAGAAGTATATTCCCAGAGGCCTGCACAGACAATGAGCATGCTGAATGAATACCTCAAATTCTGTATCTGTAGGCTTTTAGTTTCTCTTGAATGAGTCATGTCTATGTTTTGCGCTTCTGTTTCTTGCAGTGGAGAGGATTAAAATTTAGTGCCAAGTGTTCTGGAATAACTTAAGATTGCTGGTTGGTACTTTCTGGGAAATGTGAAGCTGGTGCAAAGGGTTTTGTTCACCCCTCTGCTTTTGCAGGTTTGATTTCACGTGAATCGATGACACGTAACTGTAAGGTTTGGATTTCTAGAACAGTGTTACAGTGTGGGGTTTAAGTGCTGTTCCTCTCACCCTGCCACTTGTCTTTGGGTATTTTCTGGAGTGCTGGAGGCAATGATATTTGGCAGGGTGTGTATGAGATTTGTGGTGGTTGTTGGTGAGCAATGTGAAATGGAAAATACTGTTCCTGGGATCCTGAAAGTGTTTTAGAAGCTCAGGTGGTGTCATTCTGTGTTTGATTTGTTTTCTTTTTCCTGTATCTTTATGACACAAAATGTAAGTGTCTTTTTTTCATGGATGAAACCCAAGTGGTGGGAGGGCTGTATCAAAAATCTTGGATATTTTTTGTGTCTTCTGACAAATGTTGCAGCAATTTTGTTTCCATATGGCCTCTAGAGAATTGTGTGCCTTGCTGTTGTGACTTTTCTAGTGCCACTGTTTCAGCATAGGACTGTGGAATATATAGGTGTAACACAATATTTTAAAAATACATAGATCGGCTGAAGTTAAAACTTCTATGT
Organism: Heliangelus exortis; assembly: GCF_036169615.1. NCBI lineage: Eukaryota > Metazoa > Chordata > Aves > Apodiformes > Trochilidae > Heliangelus > Heliangelus exortis. The sequence continues at coordinate 12,207,996 of NC_092430.1, forward strand.
CTAATAGTTATTGTGATATTTTGTGCTCATAATACACCTAGTGACTAGGCTTATGTGTGATTTTTAAGCTTTGTATTCTGCCATGTTTATGGCAGATCTTGTGATTTTCATTTTGTTCATCCTTTGTACAGTAAAAGGATGTATAAACTCACTGGTTGCTTGTAAAGAAGTGCTTTAATCCAGAGTTATGCCCTGACATAATCAACCTTAAAACTGTTGAATAAGATGTGGCTTTTTGTCTGCTCATCCCTGTGAAGATGCAGAGCTGTCCTTCACCACCACCTTCCCATTGGGATAGTAAAGGATGGTCAGTAACACATGTGGATACTGATGCATGTCAATAAATGCACTGGAGTATGAGTGTAAGATTTAGGAAGAACAGTTGAAGGAAGACGAGACAGTTCTTATGGTATAACTTAAAATGACTGTGTTACAAAACAAAGAATCCTAATAATATAAAAAAAAAAATGAAGCAAAAACTTATGTAGAATTAAAACCTTTAGAAATTTATAATTATTGAAAAGTATTTTTACTACATGATTTTCAATGGTCTCCCACTTCAGCTTTAGAAAGACAAACTGACAGTTTGCTGCTCACAAAGGAAAAAGAAAAAAAAAAAGGAAGAATATATAATTGTGCTTATTAGAAGAAATGCTCAGAAACTGATTAGTGTGGGTGGAATTAATTATTAAATCTACCCACGCTCTCTGTTATTTTTAATTTTTTGCTATTCAATTATGCATCAGTAAATGTTATCATGCAATCACTAGCAAGGTGCTAATTAGTATTTATGAACTGCTGCTTTTTATGTCTGACCTTTTGATAATTTCCATTTGTGGAAATGGTTTTAGGTATACAGTGATCTTGGAGGGCTGTGTTTGCAGTTTGGAGGGCACGGTTGCAGTAGCACTCCCCATTAATTTTTGGTACTGAAAATGGAAGCTTTAGTGCACAGAAAGGTGCCCCTATGAATCACCAAATTAAAACCATTCTTAAAGTTAGGTAAAGAAATGTATGTAAATTAGTGATCAGTGAAAACTACTGTGAAAGGTATTAAAGAGATGCCTTTTAAAATCAAGCTGCTTATCTAGCTGTCTAAATTGAATTTAGGTGCTTATGTTTAATCCTACATTTAATTTTTTTTCAATTATTTATGAACCCTTGCACAGAGCAGAGGTCACTGATATTATTTGCTAGCAAATGATACCAGTCAGTATGTCTTCCTTCTCAAAATAACCATTTTTACTCCTCCTGAAACAAAGCTAATGTTCCTCTTCTCCCAGGCACCAATTTTGTGTATGTCCTGAGGTGATGAAAGGGGACTTTGGGAGTCAGTGGGATTACAGCAAATCAGTCTGAGGGAATTGTGGTCAGTCCCATGCAACCACTTCTCCAAATAGGAACTTCCAGGGCACTTCTGCCCTGGAAAGAAAAGCTCATTATAGCTTTCATTTCCATCTTGTCCTGCCAACATGCTTTGTGCTTCTGCTGGAATGGCTGTCTCCATGGATGCAGTTTTGCTGAATCTATTCAAATGTTTTTCAATTAAAAAAAAAAAAAGCAAATGCTCTTTGGTTTATCCAGAAAGAACTGGAATGAGAACTCTAATTTCTGTGTAAACAAACTTATGTATTTTTCTGAGTCTTAGATTTCTACAGTGTGTTTGGATTCACATTTGTGCTGAGGATTCATGGAACACTCCACTGTGCTTCTGGGCAGGATTTTAGGCACATCCTTTTGAGGAAACAGGCTTGTTTGGATAAGAATTACAGAATCTTAAAATTGAACTCCCTCATCTCATGCCTTTTACATTTGCAGTTCTCTAACTTGCCTATGGGACAGAGAGTTAATTTTGAGTAGGCTGAGTTAAAGTCTTTTAAGGTAGTAAAATACTTTTTTTACCAAAGGAAGAGCAGTTTTAATGTAAGAAAATTCTATTTGATTGAAATGCTTTAAGTCTGGTCACACACTATGATGCAATGCTCTTTCAGCCTGCATTGCCACCTTGGGTGCTGGGAGTAGTATGGCTCCTTCAAGATGTCATCCATTCTCTATGAGCAGCCCATAGGTGGAATAAATAAGCCATGGTTAGGTTTTTTGTAGTTTTGTGTTTGTTTTTATTTTTGGGAGTTTTATGAATGAGTTAAGCTGGATATATAAATAGCTCTTCTTTTGAAACTGGCTGTAGAGAAGAAAATACATCAAAATCTTTTGCCTTTTTAGATTCACTGTTGCTAGTATTTTTTTTCCTGACATCGCTTTCTTTAAAAGTGTACAAGTCTGACAAGAACAAGTTATATTAGTGTTATATTAATGTATTTTAACTAAATATAACAATAATTCTTTGTACAGTGACATAAAGAAGGAGCCTAATTTTACTTAAATAAAAAGCACCCATGGATAAAATAGGAAATTTTTAGTCTCTAAGAAAAGAATTCATCTTATGTTTCTGATAAGAAAGTACCATTGCCACTGCTAGTTATAATGCATAAATGAATAATTATTGTTCAACAAAGCAAAAGCAGAGATTCATTAAAGCAGCAGTGAAAAGAGCAAAGTCCTGAAAAGCTGTTTTCTTTTAGAACTGAACTCTTCTGACTAATTTAATTTATATTTGTGTTTTCTATTTTTCACAGCCTGTTGCTTGTATCTTTTATATACTGCCCAAATGCAGACACATTTAAGTGATAAAACGTGCTTTGGTTTTGAGATGACATTTTTAGTTTAGTTTTGTGATTGTGAGCAGCAACACCACAGTCATCACCAAAATTTTTCCTTTTAAATTTGCCTTCAGGTCAGTCTGCATTGGTTTGTTTTTTCTACTTTCATTTGGGAGCTGAACTGAGATCCTTAATGAGCAGAGGCTTTAGCTGAAGTTGATCTTTCTTACATCTGGAAAAAGAACTAAGTAATACTGAGGAGTTATGGGAAGAGATGTAAAGGTGCCCTTTATTAATGATTTATGCAAGTTCATGCTTTTTCAAACACAGCCAAAATGGGTTCATACTCATGATCCACACTTTGCTCAGAAATTTAGCAATAATATTGTCTTACTAAATGCTATATTTAAGAAGTGGAAATCTGTGGTATTAAACTACTTATAAGCAATTTTTGCCTATATGGGGATAAAAATCTGTTTAAGTAGGAGACACTGTATTCATTTCCATCTTTTGATTTCTAGTTCTTGTAAAGCATGTAAGACTTTAGATCAGCCTTCTTTATTTGCCTTTTGCAAGTCACCACAGAATGATCTGCAGGACCTCAGTTATAAAGGAGAAAAGCCTCTTGACATTCAGGGAGGCAAACGCTTGTGCATGAACTGCTCCCTGAAGTTTCCATTTGTAGGCTAAATAAAACTTCTTCCTTTTGCCTTCAGCCCCACTATCTTCCATACAAAACCTAAGCTATAATGATGAAACAGTCTCACTAATGATGATTGTGTAATAATTAGTGGCATCCCGTTGTTGGTAATTTTCCCAGAAACACTGAAACAAGATATGAGAGAGATTCACACTGAATAATTTTTCAATTCACTTTCCAGATGCTTTTCTGCTACTCTGTGATGCTTCCTACAGCTGTATATATGAGATGTGTACCTCTGCTGATTCACATGATCTGTAGTCAGTATCTATGAACAAAGAACTGCTTATTGCAGCTTCATCTGGAGAAAACCCAGAGCAGTCAAAAGGAAATGTTCTCAGAGGTAAGAGAGTTTACTTTTTTTTTTTTTTTCATTCTTCTATAGCGATGAGTTGCGCCCATTTGGATTTGTGCAGGTTGTATGGACTGGAATTTGTTGTAGGAAGCATTAAAAATAAAGGGGAAAGGAAAGCAACTCGGGCCTTGAGCTTTTGATTTTTTATATAAGGTTTATTTTCAGTTTTCAAAGAAAGATTTTGCTATAGTTTATTTTTGTATTTATTTTTGCTAGAGAATTTGTTTGAGATTCATCATCATGCACTCAGAATATTGGAAGATAGGCTCTGTGAGCTGGAAGGCTTCTCGTTCTCTCCAAGTGCCTCAAGGGAGGTTGGAGCAAGGAGGGAAACAGGCTCTTCTCCTTACTGGACTGTGATAGGATCAGAGGGAATGGATGGAAGCTGCACCAGGGGAGGTTTAGGCTGGATGTTAGGAAGCATTTTTTCACTGAGAGGATTGTCAGGCATTGGAATGGGCTGCTCAGGGCAGTGGTGGAGTCACCATCTTTGGGGGTATTTAAAAGGCATTTGGATCTGTTCCTGTTCCTTAAGGACATGGTTTAGTAGATTATGGTGTTGGTCAAAGGTTGGACTGGATGATCGTGAAGGTCTGTTTCAACCCAAAACGTGGTTCTGTGATTTGCCTTCTGATCTGCTGTGGAAGTCAAATTATCAAATTAATATGTTTCCAGGCTATGACCCTTTCCAGTTTATGGAAGTTATCCACTGTGACATCCTTGGATACTGAAGTGGGGAGATAAGCAGCTGAGCAAGCAGTACAATACATCTTGAACACATACTTACTGAGAAGCAGAGACTGAAAATGAACTGAGTTGATGTGTAGACAAGCAAGATTTAAAGAGCTTCCATAGGGAAATCTGAGAACAGGCTTTGTGGATGCTTTGGGCATGGCTCTTATTGCTCTGGCTGTGCAAAGCCTTTGTTACAGACATTTTATATTGAGCTGTTCTCTGGAGTAATTAGTCTTCTCTAGGTGGGCAAGAGGCAGATGTCTGTCATGTATGGCTGTAGTAAAAACTTGGTTTTGAGGAAATTATGTGGATTGAATTTGACCTCTGCAGCAAATGAGCTGTGGAAATCTTTGAAACTGTTGCCTGGAAAAACACAAAGCATGCTTTTTACTTGTCAAATGGCCGTCAGAATTTTAATTTATTTTTCTATTTCTCTAAGGGCAAAATTTATTCTATGTCCGTGTGTCTCAGTCTTTCCTTTTATTATATTTTAGTAGTTTTAGCTGAGTCAAAACACACTTGTCCTGCTGAGCTTTGTAATTTTCTTCCTGGGTGTGATTATAGTGAAAAGTATTAGACAAAAGAGTATGAGGGAAAGTGAAAAGCTGTTGGATTGTGCATGTGGGCTGTAGCTAGAACCCCTATGTGAGTTAATTAGCAGGGTGAAAGCCTACCTGTCCAGCTTATTAGTGATTAGCATTATGGTATTGGTGCTTTGAAAATGCTCTTGATGTCAAGACTGCTCAATGAGCAGGAAGATGATTATATTGTGTTGTTGTCTATACTTTTTGTTGCAGCATTTCATACTTCGAGGAGACTGCTAGCAGTGTAGAGTGAGTTTGTGCTTTTGCTATGGTTTTTTTTTTTTTTTTTTTTAAAACATCATTATCTCAAACTGCAAGCAAAAGTCTGAAAAGTTAGGAAGCTGAAGGCAAGAAGGTAGTATATTTGTTTCACTCATGACTGCAACCTTTTTCTTAATCTCTGCTGCAAGTCACACTTTGACTCTTAGAAGTCTTTGAGTCAATCTATAGAAGATGAAGTCTTTACTGATCAGCTTCTAGTGGGCTTCATTTTGAGACCGACCAGTAACTTATAAGACTTAATGGCACAGATGGCACAGGGCAAAAGGGTCTGTCTTTCAGTTTCTGCCTCATAGGTCTGTAATGGTTTGATGTGTGTATTGCCTGTCTTGTAGGATACCCTCTCGTGCAGTAAAAGCAGCAAAAATAGCATGTAACTGACTCTTACACCCTGCCCGTTCAATACACATGGTGCTGATGCATTTACTCATGGGTAAAATTGTTAGAAGAGGACAAACTTATCCAACTTATTTTTTCTGTTTCAAATTACCCGATTTCCTTTGGAACTGTAAAACCTGTCCTTTCTTAAGTTGGCTATTATGGAGTTGGGAGCAAATAAACTGCTGTCTGGTGTGGTGGAAATGGCAATTATTTTTAAGGTATTTTTTTCTTGATGCATTAGATGAACTGTATGTAGCATGTATGTAGCATGAATGTACTATTCCCCATAGTATTTTTGCTAGCAGCATCTCTGTTAACTGCTCAGAAGGGGAAAGGGCTACTTCTTGTGATATTTGTATCTCTTTTTCATAAACAAGACTGTGCTTTATGAACTTGCTCTTACAATGTGCTTAATTTGCACTGTCTAGCCAACAAGGCATCAGAATGGGGATGCAGCTGTTTACACAGGATACTCCATTAGTCTTTCCTGTGCCCATGCATGTATTTAGAGCTCTGAGTGGTTTTGGATCACAGTGAATCTGTTGAGCACCTTGCACCATCAATTCCCCAGTCTTTGAAACACAAACTGGTATCAGTGTTGTTCGGTTGTGTTCATGGGTGCTCTGAAAGTAACAGCAAGCAATTCATCATTTGTTATGCATGTGCTTAATAAGCACAAAATCTGTTACTGTAAAATACAAAACCTTCATGAAGAAAAAGTGTTTCTGCATCATGCTGTGTCACTGTGATGAGTATCACTTCTAAAACCAAGGGAGGGACTTTTTTCACACTTGGATAGTGTGAAAGTGATTTTTTTTTTTTTTTTTTTTTTTTTTCATGTTACTTTGAATTCTTCAGCTAATTTGCTATCTATATCATCTCCTAAGTTTTCCTAAGTTAAAAAATAGAGGCCCATAGCACTGCTGCTGATGTGGGAAGCTATGAAGTGAAAATATTTACAGCCAATAAACTCCTATTTATTGGCTGTATACCTTCAGTATATCTAGGATCAGACAATAAATTACTTTCTCACTACTTGTCTAGCCTTATTGGACTTGAGTAATGACCTATTTTATTTCTCTCCTTTGAAATCTTAAAGGGTAAGAGGGAAAGAAATAAAAGGAGGCAGAGCAAATAAAAAAATTCATCTCCCTGATAGTAACAGAGCTGCAGTAACTTTGGCTTTACAGCCTTGTTCTGCACTGTGGTGTAGTAACTAAGATCTGAATCATCTTATTGTGTGAGGTTTAAATGCTAATTTTCTACTTTCACATGCTAAAGAGAGAGATATCCTAACATCTCATGTCATTTTCCAGAATAACTGAGCCTCATGTGAAAAAAAGCTTATAAAAGTTAATTCAAATATGGGGTAAAGGTTACTAAGCAAAATCTGCTATTAGAGTTGTGTGGAAGTTATTTCTTGAGGAACATGGTCTTTTAACTTTTATTTTACACAACTCTATTAGGTACTTATGAGTGTTTTGGTAGTGTATCAATTTAAATTGATTAGGAAATTGTGCAATGTAAAAGCCCCATCATAAAATAAGACTTATTACTTTACAGATTCTACATGCTGGATGTAAGTTAATGCTATTTTCATTAAAAGTTTTTATTGAATGTACAAGAATCATGAATTATTAACATGCAATCCTGTAAGAGAATAGTCCTTTACTGGCAGAAAATAGCATTTTCTCTGATAACAGGAAATTAAATCATTTTATGCTTCTGAGGCTTGTTAATTATATCTGAAGTAAAGCATTTTAATTAATCTGAAGACTTGCTGTACAAAATTATTTTCTTCACTTGAATGTGAAGAAACACTGCACATGCATTCATGCATTTTTATCTTTTTTTTTTTTTTTTTTTAAATCAAGACACTGATGCTTCTAGATGTCATGTATTGCAATTTCACTCACACTGAGCAAATCAGGGAAGTTTTAAGATAACACACAAGTTAGCAAACAGTATCAAAGAACTGGGAAATCTTCAAATTACAAAATCCATCTGACTGCCACCAAGAGGCTTCTGGTTCAGAAGGCACTTCTGTGTGATTCCTTATGCTGCTGAAATTTTGAAATTATTTTCTCTGGTTTAGATGTGGGGTGGTTTGTGTGGTACCTTTTGCTTTTTCAAGACTTAATAGCTGAACTGAACTACTCTCTCTTTATGGAGACTGCTGGAAAGAAAAGATCTGACCTTGAGATGATGACAAGGTAATGACAATATAGTAATAGCTCAAACTATCCACTTAAAATAGGTAATTAGAGTTGCCTTGGTGAGGTGGCTGGCTGGCCCTGGTAGGAAGAGGGAGAGATGTCAAACAGAAACCTTCTCTTTGTAATACTTTTATTTTCAGTCTCAGTCCAAAATATAAAAGTTACTCCATGGTTTCATTTCATTACATCTATTGACCAGGCAGTACTTAAATTTGACTCTTGTCCCTTGAATCTGTTAATGCATCTTATTCCTCCCCCTCCTGAATCATGTGAATGCAATGTTTTGAAGCTTTAGAATACGTGGATTTATTCTCAGTGAGCCAAATAATTATGAGAACATACATCTTTGCCTCTTTAACCAGCATAGTGCAGATAATGTTTACTTTTTGTCATAGGTTTGTATCTGTTAGTATGCTTAATGGCCAGATTGTAATGGCTCTTAAAGTAGTATAGCCATATGGCATATGTGGTATTTACTTAGATACTTTAGAAAGGTTGACTATTTAAATCCAAATAGATAAAATGAAAATGAAAAGCCCAGGATGTACATAGAAAGCATAGTAGAAGGAAATAACAAGTATTACCCCTGCCAGTTCTTTATCTGCTTAGGTCCAGAGTGTTCAGAAAGCAGAGGGCATTTTAAGGCAGCTGAATGCTTGAAGTCCTCCCTCCTGCTGTGCCCTCCTCATCTATGTCTATAGCCTAGATGGAACCTTATTTACCAATGAAAAGCAGAGGTCGAGGAGCTGATGGAGCTGAATTTGTCAGGATTAAAAGATGTACAAACATTCAAATGCTGTTGGGGGAAAAAAAAAAAAAAGAAATGGAAGTGTGAATAAAATACTTTAAGTTGAAAAGGTTCAATCAGCTGTATGCTTCAAGATCTAAGAAACACTTTCATACATTTTTGCCTCTATTACAATTCAAGTATTTCCCTAAAAGATACTGACAAAAAAATTCCATCCAAAGTAGGTAGAAGTTTGTCTGCTGTTTTGGGGTCATTGAAGGCTAAATCCAGGGACACTGGAATATGACAATAGCTGGGTAGATGTGTTTCCTATCATGTATTTCTCCTTATTCCTATCCTTTTCCCCAGTCAGGATCAGTTTACCTAGGCTTTACAGGTACAATTTAGGTGAAAGAATTTTTTTATCCAGTTTCTTGAATCGGTATTTGTGATCTGGGTTGCGACTGGCAAAATCCAGCTACATATTTCTTAGGTAAATGTTCTTCCTTGGTCCAACCTTTTTATGATATCAGTTTATGTTATGTGTTTTGGTAGGAAAAGAAAGCTGAGGTTACTTAGTAAGAATCCAACACTCTCCAAAGAGCCATGTGAGAATTTTTTTCCAAACTATATTTTTTTTTCCAAGCTACTATTTTTTTGGGGTGCTACATTACTCTGACTGTAACTTAAGTTCTAGAGATGTTGGACAACTCATTTCACAGCATGGAAAAAAAAAAAGAGATGACAGTTACAGAAAGGGAAAAATTAAAACAATAATTGTAGTGAACAATTTCTAGGAAGAAAATGGGAATCCAGAGGGTTTATTCTTCCACTGGGTCTGCCATAGGTTTCATCCTCCATTTAAAAAGCATTTCTGTTTTTAGGTGAATTTACCAAAGCCAATGAGAGGAAGATGACCTGTTGTTGCAGTAGCAGGTTTGATGGTTTAGGTCTTCAGCATGTTACAGTGTTGGGCACAGGCAGCAATTGCAATGTTTACCCTACAGTTTTTAAAGTTTTAGTACTTAGAACTATATTCTACTTAAATGGCTTCATGAAGCACCTGGTATTGAGAACCCCAATGGATGAACACCCCACCCCTCACTGTTTCAAAGGAAATTATTCATACAAATATTGTTAAATTACTGTAAAAGGCAGAAATGGGTGCAAGGACTTAAGGTACACACAGGAACCCGATTTAAATACATAGGGGCAGGATGCAGAAGCAGGAACAATGCAGACAAATGGGAGAAGTTTATTCCTCTAAAGTCTTCAGCTGTTTGGTCTGTGTGATTGAATACTTAACTGTCACTTCATTTATTTGTCCTTCATAGATGAGACCTTTCATCTGTTTACAACAAACAAGAAACAAAAACCAAAAAACAAAAAGTTGGTAGTTAGCAGAAGAATTGGTTGATTGGTGATGAAACAGTGGATGCAAATATGATAGTAATGTGAGGTTGTATGGTTGTGTATACTCATGGAAACAAAGTGTAAATACCATTATAAGCACAGATACGAAAGTTTAGAGCTAGCATGTGCTAGTGATGGTGATTTCTAAACATAAACCAAGATATTTTGTCTTTTGTCCTTGAAAGGAGCCCTATCTCAGCAGGGAAGTGATTCAGGATTCTGGCTCACCATGGAAGAAGAATGGGGCTTATTTTTTATGTTTTTCTACTTGTCAGTGACCTAAATGGACAAATTCCAAGTCAATAATTATTCTTTTCCAGTTATACTATTAGTTTTGTCTTTGTTTCATCTTCCAACTTGCTTGCTATTGTCTTCTCCCGTTAGGATATATGCATCACTGGTTTTACAGTAGTAGTTGTTCAGCATCTGGTAGGTAATACAGCAAACCTGATCTATAAAATAAACCATTATGGATTTGAGGGTTTGTTGTTGTTTCTTTGTTTTGGATTTTTTTGTTTGGTTGTTTTGGTTTTTTGGCTTGCTTTTTGTTTTGTTGTCTAGGTTGGTTTGTTTTGTTTTTTTCTGGCAAAATATTATCCGGATGGTTTTTAATGGTACTTTGATTGAAACAGGGGACATATAATATTAATAGGAGCTGTGTGGTTGAACATCAGCACTTAACACATTTATCCTGTAAGTTCCCCAGCACTGTTACTACATTTAGGGTTTTATTAGCAAAAAGAAATAGAGCATTATGCAGAATTGACAGGTAAAATCTACTTTCCTGTGGAATGTAATATACTTGTGTGTGTTAAGACTCTGACTAAGACATTCCAGGCACACACTATATGTCAAGCTGGAGTCAGCCTTTACTGAGAAAAAGACATAGTATAATTTAAATAAGTCTGGAGCCCCATGCATATACTTCCACATTGAATATTTATTTACAGCAACCCAGTCAGTCATTAACTTTTAAAGCAATAGGTTTGAAATAACAGAAAAGACTAAAAAGGACCTGCTAATTATTTCTATTGCAATAAAATTTTGTTTGTCAGAGCTATGAAGAAATTCTAAAAACCTATTGTTTCTGCAACTAAAGGAGCAGCAATAGAGAAATTTGGTTTATTATGATTGCAAAAGCGGATGCTGAGAGAACCAAATGTTTTGAGAAAGCTGAAAAATGGAGTTAAGTTTTAATGAGAGCTATTGTTGTGGTTAAATAATACCTTCCTCCAGATATATAGATGCTTACATTTAGAGCTTCTAATATCTTATGTTATGGTGTGGGTACAATTAAAATGTCCTTTTATCACCTCTCTAAGTAATGCTTGAAAACTAAATTTCAAGTGCCTTCCCTGAAGCAAGAAGCTATTCAATAATGATAACAAAGGCTTATTCTCTATTCTACTGCATGAGCTACAATTCACAGCAATAGCTTTTTGAAAAAAACTAACCTTCAGCAACCTTAATTGCTGAAATCTAGAAATTAGGTACTTTGGGACAGGGAAAAAGCAAAGATCAAACATTTCATAGAGCTGCTATATGATGTCTATTGTTCAAACAGTCATCCTTAACACAGTATTTTATATTCCCATTTTCTTTTATTGATCTCATTTGTACCTGTTCCCATCAACTTTCCTATTAGCTTTCACATGATTTATAAGATATGCTAGAAATTTAATTTCTGAAGATTTGGTTGAAGTGAATGCTGGGCTCTCAGGAAACAATTTCAGGAGAACCTGGAAAAAGGGCTGTGAGCCTGGCGGGTGTGGTGCAGTGAGATGTCTTTCTGCCTCTTTCAGGCATGGACCTTTCTGCTCCATCCTATGAGCATGTGCTAATTTGGTTCTTTTTCATCCTTCAAGCTCCAGCCCAGGCCATGTGCATTACCTGGCAAGTCCCAGGCTTCTCACTTTTCTTGCATTACTCCACCACTTCTTTTCCTTGTCACGTTTGCAGTCAGTATCTAGGTGAGAGATGTTCTCTGTTATTCCCCATTACCCTCCCAGAAGATGAAGAGGGCAATAAGAGTGAGAGACTTTAAAGCTGGAAGGAAAAAAAAAACAAAACAAAAAACTAGGGTAGATTTAGTGAGGTAGTAATATTCAATTATAAATGTATGTATAAAAATACATAAATATATGGAGCTTGCCCTCCTCAGTTGGTAATTATTTCCCAACCAGAAAAGTCCCACACTGGACTGGGTAGCAGATGGAATTTTTAGATGACTGAAAAAAGAAAGCTTCATATATTCTAAATCAATAAAGATAATTCTAATTGATTACAACACGACCACCTTATGCGTGCAGCCCGAACACCTGAGGTGATCTGCTGCACTGTCAAGTGAAAACTTGATTTGTTTGTGTCCTAATGTGTGTATGGTATGTTGGAGAAAACCTGGGAGGTTTTTATTGGCTAGAAAAGCAGCATGCTAGGGAGTTTGTTCTCCAGTGATACTTCAGCAGCTGTTACTAAGCACACTAGAGAATGCTTTTCTGGGAAAAAGAGGTGGTGCATATATTACAGGGGTCATATGATATTTAAATGAGTTTTCTGTGTTGTGATTGCCTCTAAAAATCCATAAATGAACTTCAATAGATTTTAGTGAAACTGAGAATCTAAACAGCGTGATGAACAAAGGCTTCATTGCTGTCTTCATACAACAGTGGTAGACAAAATATTTGTTCAGATTTACTTGTTCAAATTGTTGAAAAATAAAGGAGAAAGTTTTTATTAATTTAAAACTTTGACTCTTCCAAAGCATAATTGCTGAAAAGCCTGAAGGGCTGGATGTACACTACAAACTGCAGTGTCAGTTTGCATTTGGATCCGCTGCTAGAAGTTTATCTGTTGTCAGCTAATGTGGCATTACAGAACATTTTATTTAACTTGCTGATTTTGTGAAACTGGTGTTTATGCAACTGTATCACACAGATTGCCTCCTTTACTGCTGAATTTCAGTTTTCATGATGAGAAATGAGGAAAATGCCAGAGAATATGCAATGTTGCCAAAAATTAGTTCCGGATCATAAACAATATTTTGTTATGTTGAGGATTTGAGTTTTATCTGATCTCTAGCATTTTATTTTTTACTTCAGGGTGTAGAGGGGAACCCTATAATAATTTTTTTTTTTCCATCAAATGAATATGGATTGGATCCTAAATACTGAATGAGTTGAGAAGAAGCGAAGAGACGGTAATGGAGATTTTGCTTTGCTTTGGGAACAGTTGCATTTGGCCTAAGCTAATTCAGATGTTTGGACGTGGCTGACAGTCCCCCAGACTGTGATGAAGACATATGGATGCTGACAAGTCTTGACACCACATTGCTCATGAGATCTGATGAGATAACAGCATAAATTAATATGGCTGGGATATGTAGATGACACACTATATTAATCAAACTGAAGTTTATGGGTCTTGAGATGTTCACTTAGAATTTAACCATCTTTTAAGAAACAAAAGGTAAATAACACTGTGATCTGTCTCTAAGATTTACTTATACCAAATCGAGCAATTTTGTGCCTTTATAGGAAATCACAATTCAAGGGTGACATCCTTCATTGCAAAAAAGCTATTGCAGACATCACACATGACATTTCCCTTTGAGATGGGTTGCAGATGAAGAAGCACCAATACCTGTTTGGAAGCTGATTTAGAGTTAACAGGGGGACAATTTTACTACGCTACAGTACATAAACATTCTGCACTGGCAGCATTTTATAGCTGGTCACAATGCTGATAAATACATTTTATGGAATATCTGCTTATAATGTGGAACTAGAGACAAGAGAATTCTCCATTTTATTTTGGTTTATTTTATTTTGTCATTTTAATGTGATTTATAGTAAGTCCGGTGGGCCATTAAGAATTAACAGATGATATACTTAGTTCTTAGTTATACTCATGTAATTTACAGTTTGCTGTCTTTGGTAAAGTTATTCCACACTTACAGAACAATTTGCAGATTGTAACTGTGTCTTATGCCATTACAGAGATGTAAAAACAAAGCAAATGAAGTAAGCATCAAGCCTTTCCTGGAAGTTACTATTTTTTTAATCCTGCATGTAAAACCAAACCAAACCCACCACAAAACCTCTTGCACAATTTTTTTGCATTTGTACTGCATTTTTACACCCTGGAATAATAAGTATTTTCTGATTAAAAGTTAATTGTGTTTTCCTAGTGCTCTTTGTAGGAGTCTACTGTTGATGTTGAAATAGTGGGGATGGTGCCTGGGGAGCCCTGGCTTCCTAAATTTTAAACTCCTTGACTGGTAATTCCAGTTTAAAATGTCATAAACCTTGTGATTCTCCAGAAATTATTTTTCAGCATCTTTTACCACACACATTTGAACAGGTAGATACAGGACTATGAGACTATAATCCTCCTCTTAAAGTTAGTGTGAGAAGTCCCGTGGGCCCTATATCTTGTGGTTTGGGTTGGATTTTTTTTTTACCAAATAGCTCGAGAAGCTGTGAATTAAAATTGCTGAATGTTATTTTTCAGCACTGTCAGGGCACCCAAGAGGCAGCTGCAAGAGCTTCCTAGTTCCAGTCAGGATAGCATAGGGGCTTGATAGGTGCTTGAAGTGGACAAGTGCCAATAATGCCTGCACCTTGACAGAGGTTTTGCTAGGTTTGCACTGCTATTGAATTTCTATTGATTTGTATTTCAGAAATTGTTACATTAATATTTATTTCTACTCAAACCTTAGTAGAAGAAAAAGCAAGGTCCCCATCATTACAAAAACCAGACTCTCTCTGAGTGTGTTTGTGCTGATGGGAAAGAAATGCCACTGCAGGTAACCCCACTGAGTTCCAGGAAATCTGATTACTGCTATTTGTTGACATATGTGTTGCTTAGAGTATAAAAATGACTGCTATACCCACTCTTGCTCTTTACCTGATTCTGTTGTTCTTTCCTTAGAGTTTTTGCTTTCTTTTGAGATACTTGCAGAATACTTTGGAAAGAACAATCATTTCAACTTTGAATACTTAAATCCTTATAATACTGCTTCTGTTAGGCATCTTGCATCCAACAGCATTTTTGTCATCAGGAAGAAACAAAAATCACTGGAGGAGAAAAAAATTGGTTTGTTTCCTTCAGTGATCAGTAATACATGAGGAAAGGTGGGAAAGCCAAAAGCATTAGGACATGTAAAAGCCATGGCATTTGAGAATCTTTATGTATACATAAACATGAAGACTTTTCCTCATGTGACCTAAAGAAACTCTTGTAATGACCCTTACAAACCTGGCATTGTATTGCAAGAATATTACCTTAAGTAGAGCTGATATTTCACTGTAGATTTTTCTACCAGGAATATTCCTATACTTGCTGTGTAATGATGCAATAAATTCACCCAGGATCATCTTACAGTTAATAATCTGTAAAGGGCAAAGGTATTTGGACAATGCACATTAAATTAGACCTTTATCAGTTACTAATAGTGTAAGTTATTCCTACCTTTATCCTTCAAAGAAATGCAATTTTGTGGAAAAAACCAAGTCAACTTATTTTCTACATGTTTAACTTTAACAGCCAGTGACGACTTTGTGAATAAATAATGTGCCTCATTCAGAAGGCAAACATCAACTCGGAACAGTTATCAAAGACAATAGGATACAATGCTAATGTATTTCATGCTTCAAAAGCTACAGCTGCCAGAAATTCACAGCAATTAATCAACTCTCTCACTCTTTTTTTTTTTTTTTAATGTGTGTTTTGTTTTGTTTTCTGTTAGCAATACACCAGTAATAATAATTATGACTGCCCCACTCTTTCAAGTAGATTTACTGCTTATGCTGTTCACTTAATATTCTTTTGTGTCTCATAAGCAGGTACCATTTCAGAAGACAAGCAACTTATTATTTCCCTTTCTCTGTAGAATGTTTAATATAATTTTTTTCAGACAGTTCAAGTCTCTTCTTAGTTTTTGAGTAGAATTACATTTTCTACCATTGTAATCAATAAATCAGCAATAGATAAGGCATTGCCTTTCATAGCCTGTCAAGTCGTTTTTCAGCTCTTTAAGAAACGAAGTCTCATGATCACGGTGCAAGCTCTAGTGTAAAATACTCTGTAAGAGGAGCATTATCTCCATTTATTGGGACAAATGTTTGTGCAGCTGAGGTGCAGAAAGGTCTTTGGTAAATTCTTGCATATATAGTGAATTATTTCCAAAACTGGAAAGCTGAAGGTGCAGGGGCTTTCTAGGTCAGGTCTTCTACTGAAAGCAGAACTTGTACTAAATCAATTTGCATCATGTGCTGTCTCCAGTTAAAGACTTTAGTTTCCAATCCTGTGTCTCGCTTGACCTTCACACAGAATAGGTTGTAATAAAACTTATTTTTGTAAGTGACAAAAAGAAGTGCAGGCACTGCTGCTATAACAATGTAAGATTACCTGTGGATTTATGAGTCGGGGATGTTGCTTCTCTGGTTATAGCAATGAATCTCACTTGTGTTAATAAGCAGTACTGTCTGTGCTCTGCTGATGCTGATGCCAGTTCTTGCCTATGAGCAAGAACTAGCTATGTAGTGTAGCAATGAGTTCTGTTTTCTGTCTTGCACATGAGATTAAAAAAAAAATCCATCTTAAAGAGGAAAGGAAATTACAAAATGCCTTTTCATAAATTTGCCTTTTTGTTATTAATTCTTTTTTCCCCCTAAATTAGGAAAAATCTGGTGTAAAGAAATGAAAATAACCTGTTACATCTAGAAACTGTATTGTTAAAGTATTGCTCTGAAATGCAATACTATTTATGTGATTTTAAATGCCATCCTGATTTTGTGGTTATTGCTGTAACAGTCGCAGTCAAGATACAGTTATATGTACATCTGTAGATTTTTTAATTTCTTTAAAGCTCTTTTTACAGTTGACTACTTTTGAAAGTTTTTTATAACATTGCCCTATGATGTTGGCATGTGACTGAAAGCTAATTTTTTTTTTTTTTTTTATGCTGTGGGGAAAAAGCCAGTTCACAGTGCTTTAGTACTGCAGTAGTAGAAGGAGTGGAATAATATTTCCTTTCATACAAAATCAGAGGTTCTCACTTTGAATACCTATAAATATAATATGTAAATTCGTAAACATGGGGAAGAATATAAATTTAACAGACTAATTTTGCTATGAGATGGTTGCTCATTTTACTAATGCATTTATTTGTATTTGTAACTACTTTCCTACAAAGACCAATGCCAGAAGCACCTATTTTCAGTTTTAAGGTACCTCAGGGGTTAGTTTGTTGCAATACAAAAATTGTTTTCCAGTTAGATCTTTTGGGTACATACATAGAGATGTGCTCAGCAGATTTAACTACATATGCCTGATTCCTTAGGTATTAAGTTAATCACATTTTCCAGAAAGATATCTAAACTTTCTTTTACATGGTACTTGTTGAATAATTTATTGCCAATTTACTACAGCATTTTTGTCTGTGATGGTTGGTGGGTGAAGCACCAGCTGTGCCCCTTTTGTGATCTTTGTATAGTTGGCTTGCAGCTTATGTCTCAGGCTTGTTGGATTTCTTCCTGTATGTTTTTTTTTTTTTTTATCTGGGCAAAAAAACCACAATCCTTAATGAGGAGCTTAATGACTTCCAATAGTGGGTTAAAAGAAAGTACAGTAAATGTGCAGCAGGAAGGCATATTTAAAAAAAAAAAAACAAAAAAACCAAAAAACCCAGCCCAAAAAACAAACAAAAAGCCAAAAAAAACCAACCACAAACAAACAAAAAAACCCAAACCACAAGCCCAATAAAAACCAAAAAATGAACAGGCCAGTGTTTGGATGAACGCTTATAACTTCTTTTTTATATTGTAATGTGATTATGTCAAAGCTTCTAGGGTTTATTTTTCCCGTTTTTTTGTTTTGTTTTGTTTATTTTAAATCTATGCCAAAGCATTAATTTATACTTTGTTCTTTAGTCTTTCTTTGTACTCCTGTCTTAACTTCAGCAGGTTGTTTTTTTCCCACTAATTGGAAGCAGAAGAAAGTGAAAAGATTACCAAAAAGGCAGTGAAGAAAGTTAAGATAATAAAGACAGTTCAGTAAAGAACATGCCCATCTAGTAAAAATAAAGGCACTCAGAAGAAATGTCACAGAGGGCAGAGAATAAAGACAGACAGACATTGTCAGATGCTGAAGATGCAGTCTATAATTTTTGTCTGGTTTCACACCCTCCTATTCCTTTTATATGGTGACAGTCAAGCAATGCAGGCTTTTAACTAACGAGCACACCCCTCACAGAGCCTAGAGTTCTGTATACTTAATGATAAATGCACTTTTAGATAAAAGTACAAAGGGCTGTACAGAAGTCCTCCAGTCTCTCTACGAAGCACTTAGCTGCTTTGCCTTCAGAGCACAGCTGGGGCCGAGTAACTTTGTTTCCCATGTTCTGTGGAAAATTGTGTTTAATGGGCTGATTTCTCCTCGGGGGCGTAGCCAGCCTGGCTGTGGTGGTGGAAAAGGTGGATTCTAAAGGTTTGCCTATAAAAATCTTTCTCGAATCCCATCTCTCCATAGCTGGGGAGATGTCAGTACTAGCTAGAGGCCACCTGCATGGTCAGCAAATGGCATATAGTCCCCTGTAGCTGTCTGTAGGGTGTTACTGTGGGAATGCATTTTCTTCCCGGGAAGTGTTCAAGGTCAGGTTGGAAAGGGCTTTGAGCAGCCTGGTCTAGCGGATGGTAACCCTCCCCAAGCAGGGGGGTTGGAACTAAATGATCTTTAAGGTCCCTTCCAGCCCTAGCCATTCTATTATTCTATGATACAGTGTTGCTTTTTTCCATCTCCTAATAGCCAGTCTGCTAGGGATAACATATCCCTGTTTTAGAGGGTAAAACGAAGTGAATTTATTTTCTGATGGAGTCTTCCTTCTGCCTGCCCATGATAGGTTGGGTTTTTTGAGGGGAGCTTGGAGAATGGTGGGTTGAGAGTCCTAAACTTGGCACAGACCCATTTGTCTCACTCTTCTGAAAAAATTCTTTAAAGTTATCAGTGTAAGAAGTTCTGTAGTTGCTGTTCTGCAGTTACTTAAGTTAAACTTTCTTGCAGCATAATTCAGCATAATTCAGAAAACAATTCCCTGCAAACCCCTACAAAAAACCCAGACTCCATCCTTCTCTACACTAGCAAGGTCCTTCCACTGAAGAAGCAATGTTTTATTCCTACACTATGCTATTATTATTTCAATTTATAAGTGATCCTTTCAGTATATTTTAGTAGTATTGACACAGTTAGAAATGTAATCATAACATCCCTAAAAAGGAATGTAGTGGCTGCCACCTTACTTAGACTAACATCTAACTGCACTAACATCTGCTCAACAGGAGAATACAGCTCTAGAGGGTGTCTTTAAATAAATGTCATTCTCTGGAGCAAAGCAGAAAATAAGATTTTTTTTTTCCCCAAACTGTTCTCATTATTGGTCAAAATCCATTGCCTTTATTCTCTCAGTATTATTGCTATAGGTATAGTAATAGCCCTAATAATGAGCCCTCATGTATGTATAATTTCAATAAATTCTGTGCAACACTTTTGTGTGTGTATGCATGTTAAAATAGTATCCCTGATGAAAGTTTACCTTCTCTTCGAAGCTGTGGCATACAGTGATTTAGGCTTTTGTATACAGCCCAAGCAGCTAATCCTCACTTTCAGTTTCTGAATTTTGATTTCAATTAGTAATGTTGTATTTTTTATAAAAACAAACCCCACTAAAAAAAGCAAGCACAAGCTCCCTGGCCCCAAGCCAAACTAAACCAGCCCCCCCCACCCCCCCTATTTTGCAGAATAACTGGACACTGCCAGATATGCATGTGTGATTATAATTATGATTCTGCTTCAGTTTTTACAGCCAATGGAAATATTTAAGGAATTGATTACTTTAGGGATAAATATGATTCTTAATCTTAATTAATTGATGATATTAATAATTTATAGTCACATATTACTAATATATGTAACTTGTGTTCAGTTAAGATGGGTCTTAGACTTTATTACTTATGGTAACATATTCTTCATAGAAGAAAGAGACTTCCAGGCTAACATATAAGCCTTTTTATTCTAAACCAGTTTTGCTTTCCAGGATTGTAAGTGGTGGCAAGTACTGTTTCTTTTCTGGACTAGAATGTTCATAAATTCTAGACACTTAGAAAAAAATGGAACAGTCATTTGGAGGGGCAGAATAAAAGCTTCCAACATAGAGCTAAAACGCATCAAGCAGTTGAAAGCATGTGAATTACTGCCCTAGTTTTGTCAGTCTTACCAATTTCCACCTTGAAATTTTTATCTTAATTATGGGTCTTCATAAAACTCACAACCTTTTCTGCAGCAACTCACAACTTTTTCTTGCCTACAAGTGTATTTAAAACTAAAATTTAATGCAATTGACATATATCCAAATAAAAAAATATGTAGATATTGGCTTTCCCTGTTTAAATCTTTCTTGTAAGGGGTGACAGGAGTTGTATGGGATTTATAGATACAGGTATTAAGAAGAATTTTAGAAAAGGAACTGAAGGGAGTTTGCTACTTCTATATTTTTTTCTAATAAGAATTGAAATTTTATCTTAAACTGCAAAAATATCACAATGATCATATGATCCTCAAATTACATTGAATTATTCTGTTTGCAAACCCTCCCCCACCCCGAAATTTGTTAGAATATCATAACCGTTTACTTAATTCTCATAATTTCCCACTTGCAGGAAGCATATGAATCTTTTTATACATTGTTTCCCTGCCAGGCCTATTTTTATAAGATAATTTTAATGTAGGTCCAATCCTTAAACTTTAATATGGATTACAATCAGTCACTTCAAGTTTAAGATTTAAATTATCAGCCAGTTTTCTTTGATTTCTTTGATCTGTGAGCTTTCACTCTTGAGAAGAACTTCTCTAGCCAGTGGAGATGCTTAAATTTAAAACAAGCAAACACAACCTTCCGAATTTTAAATAGGAGCATTGGAAAAAGATTAATGAATTCTGTCAAAATATTATCTTAAAATTTGATATATTTTTTATTTGCAATATACCTTATGTTTGAAAGTGCAGTCAAACTAAAGTATTAAACTTATAGTAATAACATTTGAGCTGAAAACCACCAAAAATGTTACAACATTTTAGGAAGTATTTAGAAAACTTTAAAAGGGTTTATTTGTTTTGGTGCAGTACTTTTCTTAATGAATAAGAATAAAAAATAATAATACAAAATAATAATAAGGAGCTACTAAGTTCTCAGTTGAGCTTCGCAGAGGTGGTTTCTAATGTGGGATTTTCTTCCAGGTAAAGCCTCCCTACTTTTCACATTGTGCAATGACTCTACTGGAACATTGATTGAGGTTATTTCATCATTGCAGGGGGGAGTAGGCAGGGAACACAAACCAAACCAGAAAAAGCAGTCATTTTGGTCAGCTGAAGGTGAATACTAATGAGGGTATCTGTGTTTTAGGCTGGAATGAGCAAACTGTGTTAGTAGGCAGTTTGGCAGCCTCAGCAGCAACTGTGCATTTTTTAAACTGTTTTGCTGTTATGTTGAATCTCCAGAGCAATCTGTTATTTCTTAAAACTGATGGAGCTATTGTAAAGCTCTTCTTTCATGCCCTGTCAAAAATCTCTAAACCATGTTATTACAGAAGTTGTAGGTGAATGTTCTTAAATAATATTCATTGTATGGATTCTTAGTTACCATATTAGTTTCTAGTGAAAGTTGTAAGATACTACAGAGAGGTATGCAGGGAGCTAAGTTGAAGAGTTCATGGAATACAATCAAATTTTCCTTCAAAATCTTGTTCTCCAGTGTGGCCAGCCTTTGGTGCTTCCCGGTGTCCTGCACTTTTGGTGTGGGGAGGAGGGAGGAGATGAATGTTGGGAGGTGGAACAGGCACAGCTGGTAGTATTTGGCAAACAAAATGATTGATGAAATAACACTCTTCTGCTCACCATGTGTTCCTCTTTCTCCTTAAAAAAGATAAATACTAGGCTGGGTTTTGAAGTACATGATCAACAGCTGGTGAGCCTCAGCTTGGAGTGGGAGGATTCCCAGCTCTCTGGAGTATGACTTCTTCTCTTCTGTGTGGCTCAGATGGTAAAGGGTCCCAGGTGACATAAGAACTGCTGTGCTAGTCCTGGCCTTACATAATACTCTGCTCCCTGGCAGCCCCTGAGACTTGGTCACTTTGTTATTTTTTTTCCAGATCTTAGTTCTGGTGCAGTGGTATTTCTGGGGTGCTTCATAGCTGAGTATGGGAAAGTGTGGGTGGGCAGAAATGCAGTTTATAACAGGATTAGGCATAGTTTTAGATGCAGGCAGAAATCTGATTATTTATTTGGGAAATTAGTTCTAAACTAGAGACATTTTCTGTTTCAAATAGCCCTACTTCTTCCAGAATGAAGTTTAACAGATCAAACACTCAGTAACAGAAAAATTTCCTGTAACATTTACAACATACCCATCTTTCTCTTTGCTGCTGTTTGTTATAGATGCAGTTGGGTGATCGTTGGGTGATCCTGTGTTCTTTTGAGAGGATTTTAATGTTACATTTTAATTACTTGCGTAAGCCTCAATGCAAAACCACAATGAAAGGCAATGTTTTTATATGCTGAGTACTTCTTCCTAACAGCTGCTTTTACAGAGGAGTTGGCTTCTTTCTGAGAAGGTTATGCCATGCTGCTACGGCTGTTCATGAGTTTGGATTGGAAGTATTTTTTACATTGAATTAATGAAAGCAGAAGGAGTTTACTGTTTGGTTGCAGTAGGGCTAGGAGTTCTTTCTTGAAGCTGTAATTTTATCTGAAACAGCCTCACTAATCCTTCAAGAATATTTGTTCTTTTCTCATTTCCTTCCTAAAGGAAAATTCTGCCACTGAAATAACTGGAGTTCTAGACAGTATTCCAGGTGTTCCTTATATCTATAAATTGCATGAAAGATGCAAGTCAACTCAGATGGTCCCTTTGGGCTGTTGTAGCAGTTTTATTCTTCTATCTTGTAGTATGACAAATGCTTGTTTCCCCTTTTATTTCATTATATTATGCTACTGGCAAAGATGCACAAACATGCATTTTAAACAGTCTTTTAAGGTCAAGAAAAATACTCCTGTATTCCGAAGTGGATCAATATAAGCTTTTAGTGGCTGTTTACAAACCAGACGTGTGGAAGTAAGAGCTTTCACTTCTACTCAGTCTCTAGCAGTGTAGTAAATTAGGCTTATGTCTTTCTGGCCAATATGAGTTATGCTTAGGCAAAATAGGTAAAAGAATATTAAAAAAGTGTAGATCCAAATTAGCAGAGATGTTTTTCCACTGCAGATATAGTGAGATTTGAAGCTCCCACAGAACATCGTTAAAACCTCCCTCAAAAGGTTAAACAAGCTTTCATTACAAACATTTTTGTAACTGAACCTCTGCAAGTAAAAAGACTTCATAACAGAGTTTAAGACCTCTTTATTGATTTTAATGTTTTTGCTTTATGCAGCCTGAATCATGTGCCTATTCTACTCTGCTAGCCTTTTACAATTACTGTAATGAAAATCTGTAGCATTTTATAACTTTGTATTTTTTTCACTTTCTCCTCATTTTAACTTTTTCCACTCCTTCACTTTAACTTACTTTTTTTTTTTTTTTTTTTTTTTTTTTTCCCCTAGTGTCGTCTTTTCATATCTTCTGGTATTTTAGTACAATTTTCATAAAGTGGTCAAAAGACCATTTGTTTTCCTGGGACTTCAGTGAAAATAATCAGCAGCAGATCTGTATCCCTTAGCCTAATTCCATCTTTTTCTATTCCAGTAGTTCTGGAAATGCATCGCTAAGTAATTCATACATTTTTTTCTCTATAAAACTTTTTTCTCTGTACTCTGCAACTTTCAGATATGTTTAAAAAATGCTATTCCAATGTCAAATATCATCTTTGAAATCTTTTTGGGAAAGAAGAATAATTTATTCATCCTGACAGGTACATTAAACACCTTGTTGATTACTGCTGAGGGACTCCTGAACCCAAATCATTTTGTCAGATAGGTTTTCACTTAGCCACAGTCTGGAATTGGAAGGGTTGTCCTGTCAGAGTTGCAGATGTACCTGACCAGCTTTATAATTTAATTCAGATTCTTATAGAAAGTGAAATCTGAATTACCTGTTTCAAACTTGCTTTGGAAGACTATAATCAATCAATCATGAATTTTTAAATTATTTTGGGGGGGCTGCAAAGTCATTCTCCCCCATCCTTCTCATGGTTTAAAGTGGCAAAATACAATCTAAGAAAGATATGTTTCTGGGATTTCTCCCATAACTAAAGTATTTTATTGATAAATTGGCACTGTGACACACAAAGTCTAGGAAATTATGGAGTATGTTAACAGCATAAGTAAATTACATTTTTAAGAATAATAATAATAAAAAAAAAGCAGCTATGCAGTGATCTGTGAATATGAGTTTCTCTGAAGGAAATAAGTTATTGTTGGGGAGTTGGAAGAAAAATTGCTCTATACAGGAAGATACAGGGATGCATAGTAAGGGTGAGCTAAAACTTTGGACATCAAGAATTAGAGAAAAGGGATAAATGAATTAAATAGGAGGTCTGGAGGAAGTGTTCCATTATCTGAAGAAAACCCACAGGTTGATGCTGATGCATTGATACACTCAACTTGGATTTCCTTCCTGCAGCTCACAGCAGCAGCAGATTTGTTTTCTGACCACACATTCTACTTCTGCAGAAGTAATTACTTGCTATACAAAGCAAGATAAATTTGCACCTGATTGGTGGGGGATAAATTAAATGGATGTTAAAATAATTTGAGTATACATATAAACAAGAGAGAATTTTCATTTTCTTTTTTCACTCTTCAGCTCATTGCATAAGATGAAATTTATTTGTCACTTTCTGGAAAAAAACACCAACAAACCTCTACAGCATTTTCCTTGGTGGTTCTGCAGGCACTTTTGTCAGTCCACAGAGCAGATGACGAGGCACAGGCTAAGACAGGCTTTTTATAAAGCTGCTCAGTAACCTCTCTCTACTATTCTTTACTCAATACGCCTAATTGGTTGCAAAGGCAATATTGTGTCTTGCACAATATTTTGAACCAATTAGAATATAATTAGAATATTTTATGCTTAATTAGGCTTCCAAGTATCTCCTTCAGATTAACGTTTTCCCCTGGGTCTGCATTTTCAGATTTCTCTTGGCTCCACTGGAAGACTCGGGTAAAATAAGAGGACCTCAAAGCTCATAAAGTGCTGCTGCTTTTAAGTTCACTATATTATTGTTCAGGAAAATCCCTGTTCCATAGGTCATTTCTTCCAGAACATTGGAAAAAGAGCCATATGGTGGTGAATCGCTGCACTTGCATTTCTCAAGTTGCTCTATTATTGCCTTTGTAAAGTGTTCTATCTCTGGTAAGGCCACAGAGTGAATTCTTGTAAGAAGTGCCCTTGGAATAGAAATTTCCTCATTATCCCTTGTGATAAAGGCTTATGCCAAAAAATCATTTAACTTCACTGCTGTCTTGTCATTATTTTTAATTCCATACAGATCCCAAATGCAAAAAGGGTTTGGAATTGCTCATACATTCACCTTGATTAAACATTTAGATACTTGCATGCATACTGAAATCTCAGACCCATAGTATGTGGCTGACTTTTCAAATAATGATTGTGGGTTGACTGTGGACTTTCTTACAGTCTGAAAGGCATTTTTTTTTTTTCTGTGTGAAGAGTTGAGAAAAAGGAAGCAGTTCCAAAAATATTTTGACTGTGAAAATCAGAGGAAAAGAACAAAATACTTGCATACTTATGAAAATTGAGGTTTAAGCATTTCTCAGTGGTAATTCCAGTGGAATTACATCAACAATTCGTTCGCCCTGGTACTATCAGTCTGGATTTGTGTGGTTTTGTTACAAGATCCAGATGTAATTTGTCAATTTAGTTACTAGTAAGATAGTTTTCCTCAATGTTTATTCATAAAAATTACCTGCTTCATCATATTCACATAGTCATGTACTCACAGACTTACTCAGACTATATATTTACTGTGTTAAATTAAATGGACAATGTTGACAATTCTTTTGATGGCAGCTAAAATCAGATACTTGATGCACTTCTGTGTAGTGTGATCAGATGTATAAAAGAAATGAAATGTATTGCTGAGTTTTGAGCAGATATTTGAGATTAGTTTCAATATATACCACAGATGTAGTAATTCTGTGGGAAAGAAAAGCAACAGTTCTAGAACAGGTCCTGCTGGTACATTTAATAGCCTTGTCAGTATTGTGGCAAGTCTGATATGTTTATTTAATGTTTCTGATAATCTCTGGTACTTCATCTTCCTATCCATCTTTTTAAGATGCAGGGCAAATACTTTGTTGCATTTTCATCCTATGTTGTTCAGGAGGGACATTTGCAGTGGAGTTTGTCTATCTTTAGGATTATGATTTGCTGTTTTTTCCCTGGTGTTACACATATAACAGACCAAGAAACAACCTATTTTTTTATTACAAAGTGTATATTTAAAAACAAACATTAGTAAAAAATAGGTGTGGATATTTTAGAAAAAGCAATACATGTATTTAGTTAATAGATGTGTTCACATGAATTTAAAAAGAAAAATTGAAGAAATTGAGTCCAGACATGCTGTCATAGAACAGATTGAGGTCCTAGACTTTCACCAGTGTTGCACCACAAGAATTCTGTGTAGAAAAATAATAAGGGCATATCATCTCTGGATGAAACCTCTAGATGCCATATTTAATACAAACAACAGTACAAACATCGTAATTATGGCAGAACCTCTGTTCTTTCAGACATTGACTAAAACTACTGCAATAAAATTTAGTGCTGGTAACATCCATATGGAAGTGGCTTGGTGCCTAAGGCACTTGGTTAACATGAGAGGGAATGGCAGATAAATGCCAAATTGTTTAGGTGAGGAGAGTGCCCCAGCTGGTTGGCCCTCTATAGACAGAGTAAGAGGTCCTGAGATCATTCTTGAAATATGTATTGAAATCCCAGTATTCTTCAGAATACAATTTTCTGTTCAGTGCAGTTTTTAACAGATCTTATCTTTGTAGGGTCCAGAGGTATCCTATTGTGACTGCTGACCTGGAAGGCTATTGTGTTGTCTCAGAGAAACATAATTTCCTCTCTTCTATCAATTTTTATTCTATGGACCTAATAATTAGTTTGAATCGGTGTCACTGAAAGATCTTTTACTATATAGATTTAAGCAACATCAATACTCTTCTCATTTCATACATCCATGTGCTCTTGGACATAACAGCTTTTCCTGTGGTGCTGCATAAACCAGCACTGCCTTCTTTTCTGCCTCTGCACCAGGGAAGCTGTGAGAGGAATGCTTTGCCTTGTTTTATGTTCTTCTCTGGCAAAAAGTAGAATTCAGCATATAGTTCTTGTTGTTTAGAAAGATGGGACAGAAAAGTGTCGCCTCCTAGTGATAAAATATGAAGTATTAGTGTTACAATCTAATACTTCTAAAGGGCTCACTTCACACAGGAGAACTTGCACTCTCTCACTGAGAACTTTTTTATCAGTGGCAAAATGAATCACCATCCTTAAGATTAACTGAATTGAAGATGTAAATGTGCAGACACCTAAATAGGTGCCTGAGGTTCCCACAGGTGGGCTGACACATAAAGTAGCAGGAAATTACACCAATTCAAGACTGCCCGTACTGTAATTACATCTGCTGTACATTTTTTAGTGTTACAAATCTCCAATTCCTGACAGAATAACACTTTCTCAACCAGCTTTTCACTGCTAACAAATACGATGTGTAATTCCACCTGTCTGGGATCTATTATTCAAGGTTTATGTCCCCTGCAGGTGGTAGAGAGATGCCACAATAGTACAGACGTCCAAAAATCTGAGCAGATCCCTGTGAGTTTATTGTCTTGCAGCTGCTCATGGAGACTGAAGGTACCCAACTATTTATAAACCAAGCTGTTATATTTTCTAATTCACTCATTTTAGCACCAGAGAAAACTGATATCTCTGAATGCTTGGGGCTTTGAAACTTGAAACTTGCTCACCAGTGTTGTAATTCTTGACCTAGTCAGCTATGATAGAAATCAAAACAAAGCCTTGGAATGAAAAAGTTTTTAACCTGCTGTAGCAATACTTATACTTGTAATACTTTACAGACTTAAAGGAGAAATTCTGATTGCAAATACTGAAATGACTACTGTGAAACTGTTGACCCAAAGTAGGACCTCTAGGGTTTGTTTTTTCTTCCCTTTCTTTCTCAGAAGTCAAAACTAATATCACTATCTGTAGTGTCCCTATAATATGGCAGTATTCTATAATTTTGTACAACTTTCTTTGAATGTTCCTACTGCACATGGATTTTTCTCAGATGTAATTACCTTCATTTCTTCATACCAGGCACAGTATTCTTCTACTTAATCTGATTAGTGAGGTCTTAATTCCGCGTTTGTCAAAAGCAATATTGCCTGCATTTTAATGTCAGTTAAAGTTAGATGCAGATATAGTGTTAAATAGAAGGTTTCAGTGGGTGAAGTCAGGATGCTCAGGGGGGTAACCTGCTGCATTTTGTGCCCAGGCAGCCTGGATATTAAAACATGCCCTTTTCCTGCATGCTGTGTACCACATTGGACTTTTTTTTTTTTTTTTAATTCCTTCAAAAAGAATCAATAAATGTCCTTTGCAGTTTTTATGAGAAGAGCCCACATGGAGTCATTGCCCTATTCACTCCCCAATTGAATTATAGAATTTTGCTGAGTATTCTGAGAAATGTTGCACCTCTTCATCATTGGGGTCATGAAAACTCCAGCTTGGTGCAATCAGACTACATAGGACCAAGTGCTCCACATTTCTCTGATTCCCGTGAATCAGAATGACTCAGACCCAATAATGAGTGGCAAGCTCTTACACATTCAAACTTTTCATTCAGGATCCTAATTCAACTAATTTTCCAGTGGCTAAATAAAAGAAAGGGTTTAATCGTAAATGCTGATGTATTGAACTGTGTTATCCTTCCTCCTGGGTGCCATCCAAAACTGTAACTTGAAGAAATTTAGATTAGGATTTTGCATATTAAGCAAGCATTCAGAAAATACTAGGCAAACTCTTCACTGAAAATTAAAATCTGTGTGTGGGTACATCTGGGGTGGTGATAGACTGCTGTGCTAACTGAGTAACAGAGGTCTTAAGTGGACTGTAAGTGTTTGGAAAAATGCAGTTTGTCAGCTTTTATTTTTCAGTCTTCTTGATATCTTTAATATTATTGATCACTGGTCAGTGAAGAAGTAATACAGCTTCCCCTGGGGCATGTTATGATGCTGACGCAGCATTATTTACAAACTGTTTGAAACATCTCTACAAGAAATATATGGAATATGAAATGACTAAGTCACAATAGGATGCAAATTTGTTTTTTCCCATCTAGTGGTTTACAGGGCTTTCATCATTCATGAGTGATGAAAATTAAATTTCACCCAGGGTCACAAAAACTACATATTAATCTATTAACAGCAAGTACAGTTTCAAGGGCATTGTGCAATTGAAGGAATTTTTTGTTTTATCAGAAATTCATACATGGGAGTGCTACATTATTTCAGCCAACCACTGCATTCTCTGACTGTGCAGGGGGGGTTGGAATAGATGGACTTTAATGTCCCTTCCAATGCACACCATTCTCTGATTCTGTGTTTTGGGTACAAGTTCCTTTCTTTTATGGCTGCATAGGTAGTATTTCTTTTTGTGTAATTTCAAATAATCTTGAATGAAGCACATACAAAGTTTGAAATCAAGGCTCTTATGTTCCAAATAGAAATAGGAAGCATTCATTTAGCAGTAGGAGCAAAGGGTCTTGGGGCTTTAAGCATAATATTTAGTACCCTAGTGAAATGCAGTGATGGTAGAATTTGTTTGATGATACTGCAGGTGTTTTGCCTTAGGAAAATCAAAAGACCCATGAGCATGCAGAATGCTGAGCATTTGAGACTCCACACCTTAATCATCCAGAACTGAAATTCTTGCATAGAATATAATCTACTCTTTGGGATGAGTCCCTCTGCTCTGGCCATGCTTAGAGTCCTTGCCAAGAATTTGCAGGAGGACTGTGCCAGAGCTCCAGTCCTGTTACATTCCCAGGAAAGTTGCTTAGGCAACAATTCCTCTCTGCCTCCTTACTGAGACCTGGGAACTCATTTAATGACATTTTCCTCTTGTTTTAGAGTTAGAGATTCAACAGTGAAGCACTGAAGATGAATTTGAGGCAAACCATTGGCCTTCACTCTGAGGCAGGCTAGAAATGCTGTTGTGCTTAGAATCATTTATGTTGACAAAGACACTTATGATCAGAGTCCAGCTGTAAATCTAACACTACCAATCCACCACTGAACTGTGTCCCTAAGCACCTCAGCTCCATGTGTTTTAAATGCCTCCAGGGATGGTGACTTGACCACTTCCTTGGGCAGCCTGTTCCAGTACCTGACAAACCTTTTTGCTGAAGCAATTTTTCCTACACCATCTCTGGCACAATTCCAGACAGTTTCCTTTCCTCCTAATGGTATTTCCTTTCTTCCTTCCTACTCAATATTTGTTACTTGGGACAAAAAGATCAACCCCCACCTCATTACAAGCTCCTGTCAGGTAGAGAGCAATAATGTCTCTGCTTAGCCTTCCTTTCCTTGGCTAAACAACCCCTGGTTCCTCAGCCATTTTAAAGACTACAATCTCCATACGAGTAAAAGTGAATGATTTGCAAAACAAAGTAGTTATACTGTGACCAGTGTTGGAGACGGACAGGTAAATGTAAATTCTGGTTTTAATCCCTTTACCTGGCTGCAAGATAAATTCAGATCGATTTTTTTTTTTTTTTTTTTTTTTTTTTTTTTTTTTTTTTTTGTGTGTATGTATGAGTTTTTTCTTCCTGTTTTTTCTTTCACTGGATACACCAGTCTGCCTTGTTGCAGCTATTCTGAAGTCATATTCAGGTTTGATAAATTGCTGTGATCTCTTGCCATCTTCTGCCAGATGTTCACAGATGTTGCACTGTTCTGTGCTGCTATGAGAGGGCAATTTGGCAATACACTGAAGAGCATTAATGTCTTCTCTAGTAGCTAATGCTGAAAACATAACTTCAGCAAGCAAAAAGAGTAGTGTTAGAAATAGGGTGATGGAACCTTGTTTCTTTGTGTCCAACATAGAATGGCTCAGTTTGTGACAGCAACAGGATTAACTGAGGTATACTCTATTTTGTGCAACTGGTTATGTGAAAGCATCTAATTATTTCTTAAAAAAATCTGGAATATTTTCTACTTAATCAAGTTTTAATATGGAATACTTGTCATGTGCTATTTTTATTATTTTTTATCTGAGTTTCAAGTTGTAAGTTTTCCACTCAAGTTCTTTTATCAAAGTCTCTTCAGTGCCAAACAACACTATTGATGAAAGCTTGCATCACTTTACACCTTCAGTTAGAGCATTTTTTAAATGCATTTTTTAAATGCAGATGAATATTGTTGGAATCATGTGGAACTTCAGAAATGAACAGTAAGGCAGTGGTATTTAATAATAAAATAGTTTATTGAACAAGGCAAAACCACTTAAAGAACAGTAAAATAAGACAGATTGCCTAAAATATTCTTTATTTAAACTGTTGCTGCAAAAAAAGATTAAAGCATTAATCAAAACTCATATTTTAATAACAGACATAAATTCATACACAAAAAAACACTGGTATGCCCTTCTGAGAGACTGCTATTTGATACCCTTAACACTCTGGGAGGGTGTTTACCACTCTCGAACCTGTGATTAGTGAGCAGGGATATACTTAGAGAAAAATTTTCTCAGGCATGTATAAATGTGTAGTATTTTACAGTGGAACTCAAGGAATTAGTATTCATATTCTTGGCATATGGCTAAGTATGGGAAAAAAATTCTGAAGGTTTTTCAGTATATAAAATGATTTCTAAAACAGTGAATATTGACACAGGATATAATAGTGAGGGACATTATTATTCTGTGCCACGTAATTTATATCATGCTGATACAAAATCACTTATCTGTCTAAATGTGCTTAGATTTCTAGAAGTTTTGTTCCTAGAAGTTTTATTCCTTCCTTTTTTATTCCTGCTTTTTTTGGCAGGTGCATTTTTTGCTTCTTTTCATAATTTTAGAAGGGAAGCATAAAGGTTGAGGGGCTTAAAAATAATGTTGTGTTCTCTACTGCTTTAGGAAAGTTTTTCATCTAGGGATTTGCTCTAGACTAGACTGGCTTCCACTTTATTAGGTTTGACAGAAGAGTCACCGGGTAAAACTGTTCTGATACTGGTCACAGAAATCAATGCAGAAAACTGTAATGGATCTTGTGTATCCTCTGGTTAAAAATCTGTGATTCAGTTACTGCAAAATATTCATGGATGAAAATGTGTGAGTCTTTTCAGATGAGGTCGGAGACATACTCTTTATTTCAGATGCTTGAGGGTGGGAGTGAGTTAAGACATTATTTGAAACTGTAATATTTAAAACTTTTAATAACTTTTAATAAGGAATCAGAAGAGCTGATTTTGGGAGGTATCACTCCATACTGGAAATGCCTATGCTTTTGAGAAGTCTCACTGAAAGTGAAATACCTGCTCCATGCAGCCCTGGTACTGACCACCTCCTGTATCCCTGCGATGGGAGCTGGGCACTGCATTTGGCCTCAGGGATTCCCTCCCTGGGCTCTACTGACTGCTCTGGGAAGTGGTTTGGGGTATGAGTGGAGATGATATTTTCCAGTGGCCGATGTTGCCAAAGCTGACAAGTACTGTGGCTGTTGGAAGCTGTAGAAGATGAGTTGCCATGATGACCAGGAGTTATGAAATCTTTGGGATTAGTTTAATTAAGGATGTAAAGGCCCAGTGAGAAGTACTGATGTTGAAGTTGTTTGCGTATACTTAAAACCAATCAAACAAGCCCCTGATTCTCTTCCTGAAATAGCTGACTTAAACTAAATTAAGCTTATGCTGAACTGAGAATGAAGTCAGAGTGATAGGTATGCACGTTTGGATCTATGCTAACTTTACACATGCACAACTGTTTTTTGATTTGACTTTCAGAATATGATTTCAAGATGCTTTTGGTAGCCAGGGATGTTTTGCAGCTGTGATTTGATGCTAGTTTCTTGGCATATATCCTTCCCTTAGAAATCAGTTAAAGGACAAAAGTAAACAGTCTGATAGTACTAAACCCATATTGTACCGATAAAACATCCCATGAAGTTAAGTGACATTTTACTTTGGAAAGCAGAAAATTCAAGTAGAAGTGAAAGAGGCTTATATGGATTCAGGGGTAACATCACTGTAGGCTGCTGTTACCCTTTCCAGCGTGTGAAATCAGATTTCAGTATGCTGGATTTAAAAAATGGTTTGTTAGCCACAAGGCCCAATTTTTTAAAGTGGAAAATGGGACCAATATTAGATCTGGCAGCTAAACTAAATCGTTTAGGTTCTAGGTTATCAGCTCTATTGCTTTTATGGAGATTGATAATGTGGGAGCATTTCTCAGCTCTGTTCAGTGGAGACTGGGAAAAGCCTAAAATCATTAGGGTTGCCATAAATAACAGAATAGGATTCTCTGTGATCAATTCTTTGTGTAGATAGCTTAAATAGCTCTTGGAATCTAGCACTGAAAGTACTGAAGTTACTTCATTACCAGCATGTAAATATATAGTACTAGAGCGGGAACTTGGATCTAAGTAATAGTGAGTGCAAGCCAAACTTTACTGCCAGGCCAGAGAACCCCTGGACGGTGTATTTTCAGTGTTTCAGGTCTTTTTAAGAACAAAAGAGATGGGCTGGTGCAGATTGCTGCTCCTTCATGGTAAGAGAGGTGGCATAGCTTCATACTCGGAAGCAAGATGCTGTAACTGTGACCTCAGGAAGGGAGCAGATTGTGTTATCCACCTCTTCTCATTGGATATATGCAGTGGTGACTTTTTGCCAGAAATGGAGCTTCTAGTGAACCTTGAAAGTCCCTCAGCTTGGGAAGGATCCTGCTCAACCACAGTAATGCAAAAATCTTTCAGCAACTATAATGAAAGTGAGGAACTCTCAGCCTTACTGTCTGCATTGGATGCAGTTACTGTCACTTGGTAGCTTGGGTGGCAGAAGCCCTTTCTGGTTGCTACAACTCTAAGATAGATACCTGGTGGTGTGGGGTTTTTGTTGCGTTTTGTTTGCTTGTTTGCTCTGGGGCTAGTTTTGGTGGTTGGTTTTTGGGTTTTTTTTCTGGGGGAGGAGAGAGTGTGTTGTTTTTTCCCCTGATATGTGGAGGGGAAAATAAAAGCAGGGGGACAGATGGGGTAAGAAACACTTGAAAACTGGAAGTTATTTTCCAAATGAAATTTCTTTTTCATTCAAGGTGGCAAGGTCTGTTGTAGGTAGAGAGAAACAATGAAAAATTCTGATCTGATTGGAGTAGAATTTATTTCCCCTCTTCTCCCCCAGTATTTTCCACTTTGATCCTTTATCGAGCAAAACTTTGGTTTAAATTGAGATGTGGCCTGATGACTGTCTCAGAGTTTAATTCTAACAAATACTAGCAAATTTGATAGATGTGACCAGATTCATGTCTTTATTGAGGCAAGCTTGACTGTAAATTCCTACTGGCTAAAGAATAAAAGCATCTGACAGCGCAAACATCTGACATCTGGTACATTGTTAAAGCTATAAAATGGTTTCTATGGATCCAGCTTAGTAATGAATATAGTTTAATGAGCCATAGAATACTGCATTGTATATTATTAAATTGCATCTGTTTACATCTTATTTTATGATGTTACATAAAAATATTTCAATTTGTCCTGTTGATGTACATAAGTATTTGCAGATTTGCAGGAAAGTTAAAAAATAGTTTCAGAAGAAAGGACAAGACTTTCTGTATGGTAAAATCCATATCCAGTGTAAGCAATGGAAGAATCAACCTTGGCCAGAATACTTCCTCTACCACTACCATAGAATTTTTTTTTGTTTAAAATGTAACAGAATATGAGTGACAAGTTTTAAAAGCATATGAGGCACACATTCTTCTAAGCTTTTCTTGTTTTGTTTTTTTTTTTTTAGAATAGCTGGGGTTGCAATGGACCCTAAAGATCATTTAGTTTCAACCCCCCTGCACGGGCAGGGGCACCTTCCACCAGATCAGGCTGACCAAAGGCCCATCCAACCTGGTCTTGAACACTTCCAGGGAGGGGGCTGCCACAATATCCTTGAGCAACCTGTGCAAGTGTCTCATGAGATATGTGGTAAAGTGATGAGTAAAGTGATTTTAAACATATAATATGGAAAGCAATGCCTTTATTAAAAGAAAAAAACAATCTGCCACACAGCATTGAATTAGTGTAGTACAATTGCAGAGCTTGTTTCTACAGAAGCAAGAAGATATTATTTTTTAAATATGCCACATAACCACCAGTGCCTCATAGATGTTGTGACCAAGAAACATGGCATTAAAAAGCTCTAGAAACCTTCATTAAAATAAATGATGTAAATTTTCTTCTTTGATACATGCATTTTGTTGTATTTGTAGATAAACATCACAATCAGAGTACTAAGTCTGGATGTCTTAGTTTGATTTAGTTGAATAACACCAAGTGAAAAGCCTGACAAAAGCAATTTAACTGAAAAGTGCGTGCTTGTGTGTGGAAAATTTCTTTCACTGTTGTGAATGTACATACTGAGTTATGTCCCCAGTGAACAAATATTCAACAGAAATTCATTCTGTTTCAGTACTTTCAATTATTTCAAATTTCTGCTGGACATTGTAGGTATAGAATAGGTGTGGTTTTTTTTCAGGAGTATTCACTGTAATTCTGTGGGTCCCAGGCTGATATGCAAATAATATCTGAGATAGCTTTTATTATTATTTAAATTTCTATATCAATTTTAGAAAGAGGCTTTCTGCTTCTGTTGCTACATGTAGCCCTGGGGTACTCCTGCCTCTAGAAAAATATTTTAAGTTTGAATTTACTGTTCACTAGCTGAATTTTCATCTGTAAAATCTATAATCTGATTATATTATTTTTCATGAGAACATAAAATCTTTACAGGCTCAGATCAAAGTACTGAGTGGCTTGAAGTGTATGCCTAAGGGAATGTACAGGAACAGAACATATCTGTAGTGGTTCTTTACTATAATAACTTTTCAGTAAACAATTTCCTGCTGTGAGATTTCCTGAGCCAAAGATGAACTCTTTAAGTTTAATAACTTTGTGATTTTTTTTTTACCCATGAAAGCACCAGTCTCCACTTTTACCACCTCTAGAACAAGGAATTCCACTGCTTATCCATGGATACATGAGCCTTTTTCTTCAATTTATTCTGAAACTTCACATTGCCAGCACAGAGTAATGCATCCAGCTCCCTGGGATCTGTAAATTCAGACACCATCTGACATTCTGCATCTAAACAGCCTTGACTAGTTACTTTTAAGTGAATTTGCATAGCTACTTTTATTAATCCAAGTTTGGATGCTCTCCTTTACTGCACTTTCAATTCAGTGTTTACAAGCAAGATTTGTGATCCTGAAATTAATAGTCTCATCTAAACCATTTTGGCTTTTTACTGCCTTGCTGTTCAATTACACTGTGATCTGATCCATTTGTCAAGAAACTGCCAGCTACTGGGGAACTCTGATGCTTCTGGGAGTCCCTGCTGAGTGACAGTGAGGTCGCCTGTCTACCCATTTGCATCTGGAGTGTTAACCAGTAAGTAAAGCATCCCATTCCTCACTGTAGAACAGAGACTGCTCCCCATAGAATTCCCGCCAAATGAAAGTAACGCTGAGAACACAATTGTTGGTGGAAATTACAGATAAAGTCAGTAGACATAACATAATAACATAAGCAATAACATACCCCAAGTACATATAGCCCATATGTCCATGTTGTTTTTTGAGGCAGTGATGTCAGCTTGGTTGTGAGGCTTTCTGTGCTTTTGTAGAGCTGTCTATAAAGGGAAACCAGCCAAGTATGGCAATTTGTAATGGTGAGACTCATGAAGTGTATTGGAAGACTGCAAGAAGGATTGCTCTTGCACATTGGTACCTCTGCTTTGGGAATCTACTGCATGAAATTATTGCATAAATTTTCTGAACTCATGAGAGTTAGTGTGACTTTCTTTCAAGAGGACCTGTGGCAAGGGGTGACTTGTATGGGCTTATGTTTGTATTAATATATATGTATTTATATTTTAATTGAGTCATATGGTTATAAAAGATTCTGCTGTCTAGCACAATCAGAAGCATATGTAGTTTCCCCAAAGCAGAAATATTATTTCTCTCATCCTGCAGTCACTGTAGTATTTATATTTTGATTTTTCCTCATGTATCTTTGATACTCAGACTATACAGTCCAGTTTACAATTTTAATCCATTTTTATAATTTAGCACTGTAGTAAAATTGCATCCTTGAAGGCTGACTTCAGGCAATTATCAGTTTCTCATACCTCCTTCCTCCCAGTCACGTGTATCTGTCTCTGAGGTCAGAATCATGATAATGCAGCACAAAACTGTGAAATCAGTGTTTGTTCCTGGTTGTGTTACAACCATTCTACTGTGAAACTGTGGTTTCTGCTTGGCTGTTTAGGGAGTGAGAGGGCCTGTATTGTGTAAGATGCATTGCATGATGCAGAATTTTTAAACCTCTCCTGTGCTTTGACCCATCACTGTTACTTTTAAATTGAAACAAAGTTTGAGGACATCGTTTCTTCTCTCTTTTTCCTTAATTTGTTTTATTATTCTGGTATGAACTGTGAGCCAGTTGATGTTCAGTCAGGCCCTGACAACAGTGTCACAATAAGCTGAGGCTTTAGGAGGCTGCTTGCCAACTTCTATTCTAAACAACTGCAAATGTAGCAGTTGTAGTTGTAGAGTAGTAGCTCTTTTCTTCAAAGAGTCCTGACTAAAAGAAGAACAAAACCCTTTGAATTTATGCCACTGGTGAAAGAAGCAGCCAATACGTGACTAGGATTCATAGGAAATGTCTCATAATATCAAGACACAAGAGCACATTTACAAGTGCACAAGAACATACATTAAAGCATCAACAGCTTGGTTGTAGAAAGTAAAGCTGCATTAGGTAGCTTTTTAAAGTCTCTGAAGTGTTAATAAGTATTTATTTTTTTCTCCTATTTTTTTCTTCTGCAAAACATATACCACATGAATCATAATGCTGAAGGAAGGCAAAAGTATATGAAAAATAGGACCTATAAAATTCAAAACTCCATAGTAAAAAAGAAACTTCTGAAAAATTATATTTCTGTAAAATACATAGGCTGTGTAGAAGTCTTGGTGCTGTGGTTATATAAATGTTACAGAGGCACTTAGGAATAATACCGTCATTTTATCCCATACCTATAAGAGCTTAATACTGTGTCATATAAAATATCATGTATTTTATACCTGCTGTGTGCACATATATATTTTTATTACTTGTTCTGATAGGTTGCAGGGGTTACATGTAACTCTCTTCCTCATCACATGGCAAAATCACTCTTTCTCTTGATATATGTTCTCCTCTTACCTTGGCCACAGGCAGCCCTTGCAAGCCAGCCCTTTGGTCAGGTAGGTGTAAGAAAGGAAGCAAGGATTTTGGTTTAGAAATGTAAAAATCTAACTGAATGATGATTGCCTCTGTGAGTCGATAATTACATGCTTTCTTTGAAACACTATTGCATTTCAAGGGATTTTTAGGGGCCTCAGTTTGTTAATTTGTTTGAGAACTCTGTGCTCTAAAAGATAAAGAAGAAAAGTTTTGTTCAGGATATTATAAAAACAGCAAGTACATTATATATCAAAAATACAAACAAAATTTCTGTAGCTAACCAGCTGAAGTGTGGCCTTTTAAATGATATTACGTATTTAGGGCAGTGCTGGCTTCCCAGTGTATGCCACGTGCTGTGAAAGGGTCTAAAGTTCAGAATATTCCCTGTTGATCTCAGTAAATGATGCTGCGAAACACAGACTGTGAAAGAAAATGTCAGGAGAGACAGGGGAAAAACAACAACAAAAGCAGTTTCTGTTCTTTTTTCTAATATAGTTTGGACTAACTCCATTTACTAAGTATTGTCTCAGAGGACTTTGCTCTGTAAAAAATTCAGAACTGTGTTCAGAGCACTCTGCTGAGACATGATCAAAGTATTTCTGTAGTATTCCATTGCATTAGAGGAAAGGTAGAATGTTATTTTCTTGCATTTTACTATCCCTCTACAATACTGTGCCTCATCTTCTCTGCCAGGAATTCAGCCAATACATATGAAATCGTACCAGAGTAAAGACTACTAAAGCAATGTTTATATTTATCACCTTATTCCCAATGTGATTGTCATGTGCACAAAAGCAAGTGTGTGCTATTCTGACACATTTGCTGGCATGAGCTTAGGAATTACTGAAACAGGACTAATTGCAAACAAACTGTCTCATGTCTTCATCCCACATGTTGGGGGTTTGTTGTGTTTTTTGGGTTTTTTTTGTTTTGTTTTTTTTTTGTTTGTTTTTTTTTTCTTTTTCCTCACTTGCCTGCTAACAAAAGCAAACAAGGAAATGGAAGGGCTGCAAAAATGGTCATTGGCACGCAGTGATACAGCAAGAGGAAGGTGAGGAAGTAATTGCATATACAAACTCCCAAGTGCCTAGCAGATCCCAGAAAAGTCAATGTTAACAGGTTTCAAATTGCTACAGATGTGAAGGGGATGGCCCTTCAGAAAGTGTGTAAGTGAAGAATAATAGAATCTCAACCACTTCACAACAAGTTTCAAATCCTGATCATACCAAAGATGATCAGTCCTCACTTGGTCTTTTGGTAGATCATGAAAAGTTTTATGTGACTCCTTTCTGCATTAGTCATCACATAGTGCAGAAAAAATGCAGCCCTGCATGAAAGGAGCTGTGTAAATCAAAACTACTGTGCCATTTCAGAGCCATCACAGCACTTTTAAAGAGCTCAACCTGAGAATGTGCAGTGTCAGGTTTTGATGCATAGTCAATCCAGTGGGCTAATTAGGACAATGCATATGCAAATGTAATTAAAGAGGACATGCATAGAAATAACTTTAAATTCATCTTGATAAATATTTCACTAATTTCATAACAAGGATGATATTTGATCAGGAAGCAATTGCTTAGAGCTGCTTTTAATTGAAATGCCTTGAAACATTTGGAGAGGAATGTGTTGTGTATAAGTTCAGGTCTCAAGGAAAAGAGGATGAGTGCTAAGTTTATTCCTTTAAAAATAAGGCTGATGAGAAATTAGTTTTAAATGTGCTTAGTTAGACAATTGGTTTTGAACACTTTCACTGCTCTAGTTGCTAGGAATGTTAAAGCCAGACTGTGTGCAGCCTCTGTGGGACCGGACAGTACGCACAGTGTGTACGATATGACAGTAAAACCAACAGGACCAGCCCAAAGCTGGTTTTAATTATAACATTTGATTGGGTGGCACACCAACAAGGAGAGAGTTGATTTGTTCAACATTCTCTACAATACTGTGTTCCAATGGGAAACAAAATCTTTATACTGACCAAGTAATCAAAACAGTTTTAAATTTTTGTATCCTTTGGCAGAATTAAACTTAGTAATAAGTTTTTGCCTCCTTCACAAGCCATGGTTTCTGTTTGAAAACTGAAATATGTTGCTAAAGAAAAGCCAACTGGTTGTGTATGGTAAACTGTCATTTTATATTCTCTTGGTTAAGGCAGGGTATCTCGGAGCACTGCAGTCTTCCCTCTTGGTGACAGCAGGCAGTGGCAATGCAGGTGTCCATCCCAGCTGGACAGGGCTTAACCAGGGGGTACCCAGGGAGCTGTGAGCTTTCTGCAAAGAGCTGGGCTCTTTCTGTTCTCAGCTGCACCCTTTGTCCTATCCCAGTGGCACTCCAACAACATGATTCTCTTTTACTGTAGTGGAAGTCACTGGTTTACCTTAAGATGTTCTCAGTGAAGTGCAGTTTTGAAAGGACACTTTCACATAGTCCTACCCAAAACATCATATTTCCAAACATAATGCACTTCCATTGCCACGATGCAAGCTGTGTGCACTTTACATGCACTGTGTATTGCATACACACCACATTTTTTGCTATTGTGACAAGATTCAAGGGTTTTTTGTGGTGTTCTGTTTCAGGTTTTTTTTGGTTTTTTGTTTATTCTGTTAGTGTGGAAGATCACTTAGTTGTTATGAGAGAGAAAAAGGTGAAAATTTCTGACCAGAATATTTTTGCCAAGTATACATTGTGGATTACATAATTTTTTCGCAAACATTTCATAAATTCCTTTTTAAAAAAATAACAGGGCAATGTGAAAATTCCACAAAATGTCTAAAGGAGATTGTCACTTAGAAGTAGCTGAGTTTAAAAATGAATGCAAATGCACTCAAAACCAAAGAAATATTTTGCTAGAGCTGATGTTTCTGCAACTACAAAGAGAACAAAACCAGATAGTTTCACTGGTTTTGTGTTGTAATGGTCACTGCTTCCAGGTACCCGTACTTGAAAGCAAAAAATGGGTGGTAAGTAAAAGTGAGTCATAAAAGCACTTCATTAAAAAATATTGGGAAATTGTGGTATTTTCTCATCCTGGGCTTGTCTGTCTGTGAGTCAGACTAAAGTACCAAAATATCTTGTTAAACTATGAGTTAATTCAATCATTTATCTTAAGTCTCAGAGAATAGTTCATTATTATTTGTTATTATGTGTGGCCATTACAACTGCAGAGTGAGTTAATAAAAATGACTTACATTGCTGCGTATTAATTTTTGACTAACAAGTTGTAATGCTTACTTCTGTGCTTCAGGGATCATTTCTCCTTTAATGGAATTAGCATTTTTATGCTGAAGGAGGCATGTTCTTACCAAGCCATAAATTATTAAGCAACGCTAAATAAAAAATCTGAAGTATGCATGTATGCATTTCTGTATGTTTCTTCAGGCAATTAATTTTTAATTTAACAATGTCATATATTGGTAGTAACTTTTAGCGCAGTAAGGTTGGTTTATCCATTTTATTGCCATTTAGTAAATCAACTGTCAACTGCAGGCTACATACACGAGCAAGTGCTTTTTGAGCCAGGGTGTTGAATTGAATTATATTTCTGCATGCTTTCAGAAAATAATTATTAAATGGAGTGATAAACCAGACTCAGAATAAATTATATTAAAAACAAGGCAGCAGAATGTACTGAAAGATTATTTAATAGAGTTTCTGAGCATCAGTCTTGGATCCAATATTGTTTAATGTTTTCAGTAATAGCTTTGACAGAAAAAATTTAGTATTCTGTTGAAATTTATTAAAGATTAAACATTAGGTGGCTTCATCAA
Source organism: Heliangelus exortis (assembly GCF_036169615.1). Taxonomy (NCBI): domain Eukaryota; kingdom Metazoa; phylum Chordata; class Aves; order Apodiformes; family Trochilidae; genus Heliangelus; species Heliangelus exortis. The sequence continues at coordinate 12,250,378 of NC_092430.1, forward strand.
CAGAGGAGATGGATTGAATTGCTGGGCTGAAATGGCATGAGGGTGGAATTTTATTTTCTTTTCAAGACAAGAGAGATTGAATTCCATGGTGTGAAATATAAATTCGTGCACTTGGGGTATCCCACACCTCTGTGGGGAAAAGAGTAGTTTGACGTATAAATGGATCTAAGTATGATCATGACTTACTGATGTGATGTAATTGTGGGGGAAAAGGGAAATTCAGTTGCAGATTTGTCATTTAAGATACTTCCAGTAGAATGACTGGAGTTAAGCACCTGTACAAAACCCTGCTACTCTGTAAGGGTTGTATGTACTTAAAAATATATCATAATATTTTAGTACCTTAGAAAGAAATAAAGTTATTCACTGTCAAGATAAACATAATTTTCAACATACAGTATTTTTCGATATTAAAAAAATGGGGTATTAAACAGTGGAATAGTCACAAGTGGGGATTTATAGTCATTAACATCTGCTGTGTTATTTGAGTGCTATGGAATTACACTGCAGAGGGCAAACAAACTGAATCTGTTTGTTAGTAAATAACAGTGCTATGGTTTGTATAAAAGTGGTGTGCTGATGAGTCCTTATACTTCAGCATTTCTATATGGGTGAAAGTAGCTGCCGCCCATGCTGACCTTGTTCACTGTTCCTCAAGCCCTGTCACAGCTTTCAGGAATGATTTAAGGCTTTGTGTCATGAAACATAGGAGTTAGTAAACATAATGCATATCCAGAGAAAAAGCAATGAGAGGAAAGGTGAAAGTCTTGTAAAGACCAGAGACATGTCCGAGCATGTTTTGCTTTAAGAATATCACAATGTGTTGGGATCCATCCCCCAACTAAGCCCTGTAAAACAGAAGCCACACTGTCCAAAGCTTTCCCGAGTCTCTTGGTCAGTGCCAGACTTTGTGGCATCTCTGTGTAAGTATTAAATAGATTTTATTTGTTTTGTCTTTGTTGAGCTTTTTAATTTATGTTTGGCCCACCAGGGCCAAACAGGTGACTGATCTCATAAGCAGCACTCCTGGGGCACTATCACTACATCACTTTTTATTTGAAACTACTGACCTAAGACAAATATTTTTGGGTTTATGAATGTTCTGCTTTAAGAGATAGGATTTGCCAAAGATTTTTTCTCTGAAACCTTTGGCTATGTGTTTCTACTTTTGCGTTTCCAGCTTGCTAAAATGGAAAAGGTTTAGTTTAAATCCCATGATTTTGTAAATAAGTAAGATGTGATCAGTGGGTGAATTGATGAGTCAGTCCTGTTCCCTTTGTAATTACTGGAGATCCATCTATTCTCTCTTTCACTCAGTAATAACTAGGATTTAATTAGCATCACCAGATAAGAGATATTTCTATGTGATAAGCTACAAAATGGTCTAAAAAAAAAAAAAAAACAAAAACAAGCCTGGTTTTCTTCATCAGCTACAAACAGAACTAGGGACAGCCATGTTGTTTTAGTGAACTTAATTCATTTTCCTAGTTTATTTACCACAATATGGGTAAAATCATAGGGCATGCATTAAATATATTTTGCCTTGTTGTACTTACAGTTTTAATAAAAAAAATTCCGTTGTGGGAATGGGTTCAGGAATTCATGCCAAATGTGTTTAATTATTACTAGGGTTTTGTTAAAGGGAGTCTGAGTAAACCACTATGCAATAAATACCAAATGTTTATTATGGTCTGTGAGAGACTTTTTAATGAGATCACAGGGCATAAGCAGTGCCAATCCAAGGAGCTTTATCATTCATAATACATGAAGACTTGAAGGAATAGAAATGGGGAGAAGGAAAATTCTAAGAGTAGATCAGTTTTTTTTTCCTGCTCTGATAGGGCCAGGCACTGCAATGAAAATCATCTTGTCCTGTCAGTGGTTGCTATGCTAAGCGGGTTTTTATCTAATGGGTAATCAGAGCAGTCTGTGTGAAGAGGAGGCACTCTCTGATGATCAAACAAATGAGAAACAAGAGTGCTCAACAGGTTTTAGAGGAAATCAGGTGAAATCTTCCTCCAGATGTCATAGTTTCTTTCTATGCTGTATTGGGTTGATAGAATGCAATGATGAATCATCTGTTATGTCAGTGTATGACACAATATATTTGTGGTGACTAATGTCCTGAACATAAATTTCATTACAACACAGCAGAATTTATTCATTTTATACTCCCCTTGGCCTATATATAACCAAAGCCACCCGGCATGATTTTGCACAGTATTCATCCCATGCTGGTGAGATCAGTGCCTCTGAATTACCTTTCCCTGCATTACCTTACCCTGGATGGAGGCTCAAGAGGCAGGTTGAATCGTTTATCACAATCTGAACATCCAGGTGTGATGGGGAGGGAAACGTGAAAAAAGGCCTTTAGCCTTTAAAGAAGCACAGCTGGTTCCAATGGCTGCTCTTGATTGCAGAGGGGATAAGGAGCACAGGAGGGGGGGCTGCTTCATTTAGCTCTGGAGAGCAACAAAGCAGGAACCCTCGGTGGTCAGTTCCCAGGGACAAAAGGGAGGCCAAGAAAGACGGAAAGGTTAGTGAAGGGGTGGGCAGAGCCTGAGGCAAATGTAACCTAAGAAAAAGAGGGGTGAAATGCTATTATGACTAAAATTTTGGGGTCTGTTGCATTAGATTATTGTTGAGAGTATGGTTTGGGAAAGCAGAAGGATATAGCAGTTATATAGAGCTGGGTTTTGTGAGAGGAAAATGTTTAACATCCCTTTGATTGTCCAAGTAACAGATGAACTATGGAACATTTTACAGAGGAAAATGGGGAGACATTTTTCAAGTCCTCTTAAGTAGTCCTTCAAGTAGTTTTATAGAGCTGTTTGTAGTCCTGTGGTATGTATTATGCCCTCAGGTCTCCTGCCTGTTCCTAGCAGACAAATTAAAGTGCCTTTGTACCTTACCTAAGATTAACTTCTCTGAAGTAACAGTAAGGGAAGGGCTCTCTGTTTAAACATCTGATAGAGGAAATAGGGACTATGTAGTCATCTTTCAACTAATTCAGCCACCTCGGTAGTGGAGGACTCAAGGCTCACAAGCCAAATGGAAATTAATTTTCTCAGGGGAAAAAGGGGGAAATTAAAGGAAAACAATGGAACTGGAGGAGCAAGAAGGAGCCTGGGTTTTAGGTTGCTCTTTCTACCCCTTTCCCTTGTATGAGAGGCTGCTCACAAGCCAAGGAGTTTTACTCCCCAGAGCTCAAGGCTGTGCCTGAAGGCACCTTTTGGGATTATCCAGTTGGCACTAAGACTTCACACCTAAGACCAGCCACAACAGTTTAGAAGTTTCCATAGTGGAAAAATCACCATCTTGTGGTGGTTCTCTGATAAACAAACTAAGAAAATCCAGTTGGCTTTGTTCACAGTAGGAAGTTCTTAAAAGCAATAGTTTGTTTCTAACCTGAATTACCACAGACTTTCAAAAGTAATCCTAAAATGGTAAAATTGTCATATCTAAAATCTCTCCCTACTCTTCAACAAACAGGTTGATTGTGCATATTTAAGGCCACTAGACTCCCTGGCACATTATGTCTGGTTTTATTATTATTATGCTTATTTAATAGTATATGTGCTAGTTTAGAGGTAGCAGAGTATTGAATTCTGTGATGCTTCTTTAGAAGGGCATATACTTCCATAGTAACAGAATGATGGTAAAAGCTCTCTGCTTCAGCTGGAGTTTCTCTGGGGAAAATTCAATCAGATCTTTTAAAAGTGCAGTAACAGAATTCTTTATTGTCTTTTCTGCACTTTCCTGAATGTTTGCAGTTGGTACATTGCAGTTGTGCTGTACACGAGTGACTTGGGAAAGAGGCTTCTGTGTGATAGTCTGAATTGCTTTATTTATTTTTTTTTTTTTTTTTTTTTTTTTGACTACAAGAGGCACATTTTCACAGTCATAAACTCCTAGTGTAGCATTTCTGTAGCTCAGTCACTTCACAAAAGCTCATGGGTTCCTGCTGGGTTTATAAACCTGCAGCTGCAACAAATCAGTCATTAAGAGAAGAACCAGCAGGTTTCTATCAGCTTTGCAGTCCAAGCTTAAATTTTAAGGTAATTCTTGCTTCAAATCTTGACAAGGTTTCATGGTAACTAGTTTGGTAGTTAATATCCTTTGTCTGTCCCTAAATAAGCATCAGTATGAAATAATAAAGGTTGACTGACAGACTAGAAAAGATGATGTCATTCAGCAAATGGTTTCTCAATCTATAAGTTTGTACTTCTTGGTCAGAATAACTTGTTCTCATTTCTTCTCCAGCTGTGATAGCTTTGTGCTTTATTACCATTTCTTCTATGCTATGATGAGCCTTAGTCAGGGCTTTGTGCTTGTCTATGTGCAGCAGCAGTTAGTATAAGAGGATAGGAAGATACTGGTGCTTTTTTTTTTTTTTTTTTTTTGAGGAGCACAGCTGGATTGTGATTAAAGAGAGCAGAGTACAGACAAAATATACCACAAAGAGGCTTGCCTCAAAAAAAGACCATCAACCTGAGAAACTTCACAATTTGATTCTTCAAGAGTCATTTTGAAAAGGTTTTTTCACTCCTGTATGTTGAGGTTACTCTTTCTACACCGTTAAGCTAATTTTTTCATATCTGTCCCTGATTTCATGTGAACTTTCCAGCTCTGATGTGGCAATTCTCTCCTTAGAGCTCAGCTGCTTCTTACCATTTGGATGATAACAGAAAACAACAGAACAATTCCCTTTATGCAAGGCAAATGTATTTGTGTGATGTAGAAACTCTGGGCTCTTTTGATAGGAAAAGGTGATGGCAAGAAAATTCTTAAACCCAGAGCGAGTTTAATATCACTGTTGTTACTGAAGAACTGTGGTTCCTTTCTTTTAGGTGGTGCCCAAAGCATTTCTCTGGCTTTCAGCTTGCCCTTTTCATACTATAGCCCCTGAAATAAAGGTGAAAACTTCAAATCAAACAGGAAAATCTAAAACCAAACAAAAACTCAATGAGTCCATAAAAAAACCTAGTTTCCTTTGGAGTAAATAGATTGGCGTTTTAAAGGACTTTCACTGTTTTTTGAGGTGCTGTTAGCAGAAACAAAAGAAAACAAATAGAAATAATATAATCTTGGGGCAGTGTGCTTTGTATTACAGCTTAGACTTGCTGATTTTCATTGTTCTCAAAACTGGAGAATATCCCAGGTTTTGGCAAGAGCAGGATTACCTCATTTCATGATTGAACTGATTCCTTCTTTGGCTTGCCTGAGTGCCATCAGGAACAGGGTCTGTTGGGCTGCAGTTCCTAACTGGTAGATTTAAAAAGTTCTCTTTCCTGTTTCATCTTTGTACTTAAGTATCAAAAGAACACGATGCCCTTTCTTGGGATCAGTGTTAGCCCAGCTGGGCTTGTTCCCTGAACCGTGAGAGTTACACTCAATCATTTGTGACTTTCCTGAATTCTGCTGGTTTTTAAGGTGTGATAAAAGATTAGAAGTAGACCCGGTACAGTCAGAAGTCAAAAGGGAAAGATAATATAAAGAAATAGATTTCAAGGGAGAATGTAAATCCACTGGATATTTTATGAGAAACATGGATAGAGGGCAGAAATAAAATGAGAAAACAGGGGTATATTTGGCTATTGATGAATGTAACAGTGGTACAGAACTGCACAGGAGATTGGTGGTAAGAACTGGTTGAAACTTGGCATGTTGAGAAAGAAAATATTTGTGAAGACTCCTAGGGGATATGTGTCTGCAAAGTAGAGGTGGGGGTTTCTGTTTCACAGAAATGTCTGTACTCCCTTGTGTAACAGTGCAGCCAAACAAAAGTTCAGGAGAGGTGATGGAGTAGATACCAGAATCCTATTGAAAGTGTACCTTAAGGGTGTCCCTTAAGATGAATGTAGTTATACAAGCTGAGGATTATCCAGGGCAATGAAGTGAATGAAAGCATGTCAGGATTTGCTATTATTGCCAAAATTACTAAATCCTTATCTTATAGTAAAAATCATATATACTAACCACTGAGCTCTCATATTTCTTAGGGCAAGAGGCATCACAAGGCCAAAATGTTAGTATGATTGTCAGCTTCTAAAACATGTAAATGGTATGCAGCTTTCCAAGAGTGCCAACTAAATGCAAGAATACTGAGGGCAGCAATGGAGAATCCATTGGTCTGATGATTTGTGTTTGTGTGAACTAAGACCTTGGGTAAAAGAGTGTATTGTAAAGATGACTGGAATATTCCCTTCTCCCAGAAAATATTGTGGTTTAGGTTTCAATGTGTATTCCACTACTCATCACATTAGTTTAAACTCACAAGAAATTATTCAGGCATTCTTTGTGCTTCAGAGGCAGTATTTGATAGTGTGGTAGCTGAAGCAAAATAGATGGTCTAATGCTGGAGGTCTTTAAGATGCAGATGTCTTCCAGTTTCTGAGGAAAATTATGGTTCTGCATTGAAAGCAATGTGTAAGTTTTTGGTAAGAGATAAATCTCCTTTACTTAGTTCGACTTTTAAATGCGTTATATGCATTTCAAACTACCCAGGCAGATTAATGTTGCAGTTACCAGCTCTGAGAGTCTGCTGACCTCACTGATTGGAATTTGTCTCAAAAGGACAATTTTAAAATGAATAGCCCTGGCTAGGGTGGAACGTACCTGGCCTAACCTGACCTGACCTGAGCAGGGGGTGATGCCCAGAAAGACATGAGAAGTACCAGCTGGGCGGACACCCCTTTCCTGAGGGCCAGCCTTCAATGCTGGGACGTCCCTCCAGTCACCATTACCCTGGCCAGAGAGGAGGAATCCACCTTGATTGTACTGATGCTGATGTTCCTGGCTGAGGTGGCTGGAGCGGAGCAGGGAAGGAGATAGGAACTGCCACCCTTCTGTGGAAGCTCCCCCCCTCCAGGCGAGCCTGTCTTTAATGGCTGTTATGCTGATGAACCCAGTGGCTTTTGTGGCAGCTGACTGACAGCTGCCCCTTTGGAAAAAAAGGAACCCAGGGGTATATATATATGGCTGTCCATGCTGTGGCTGCTTCATCCTCTCTTGACCCACCGCCATTTTGCATCGGACCCTGTCCAGGATCAGCGCCATCTTGAAGAAACTTGCTGGACAGCTGGGCCCCTCATGGTGACTCACTCACTCGCTCACTCACTCACACTCTCTCTCTTTCATCTTTCTCTCTCTCTCTCTTTCTCTCTCATTCTTCCCTCTTTCTTACCCTTTTCTCTCCCATTTCTCTCTCTTCTCTCTCTCTTTTCCTTTTCCTCTCTCCCTCTTTTTCTCTTTTTCCTGGCTCTATCATTTTGCTTGTCTCAATTGTCAAGTAAAAGTCTGCTTGCACCCGACCCCTCTATGGTTCGACTTTGTTTTGCGGATACAAAACAAAAACAAATTTTAATGCTACACTGGACCCTGACACCAGCCGTGGCAACTGGGCCATATTAGTGATACAATGAATCCCAGTCTCAGAAACAAGCTACCTCAAGCTAATCGCTAGCCTAAACCTCATGGCTGGTAAATGGTTGTTGGACATCTAAGGTAGGCCTAAGTTTGGGTCTTTGCTCTTTGTCAAAGAATTCGTCTAACAAATACTGACCATCTATAGTGTCTTGCGCTGAAGAGTTCCAGAGCTTACCTATGTTTTTGTGGAGGAAAAAAAAGCACCTCATTTCAGTCTGGATCCCTCAAGTTTATTGAATGCCTCCTTCTTATGTAGATGTAAGCTGGTTTCCTTTTGGGATCCTTCCAAAGGCTTTCTGCTTTCTTGGGCAGGCCTAGTGTTAAGTAATATCAAGAACTTCTGTCTACTGCATGTTTAGAACTTGAATACTGAGGAACATAAGAATGGCTACTTTCATCTAGTACCCATAACAGTATTGAGGAGGCCCTTGTACCTGGCATCTGTGAGGAGCATAGAGGAAGGATGCTTACCCAAAGGAGATGAACAGGCACAAAAGTTTTTATTGCCAGCACTTTGAATTGGTTATTTGTAGCTGGCAGGACATATTTAGTGACCTGAAAAAAGACCCAGAAATTTATTATTTTTCGAGAATTGAGGTAACTGGTGCCCTTCAGGCACATACTGTAAAGGACTAGTCCTGCCTGTGTTATCTTTGCTTTACTGTTAGAAAGAAAATTAACTTTGAGAATGGTGTTATTTTTAGCTGCCTTTTTAGGCTGCTTGAGGATATGTTGCTGCAGTCTTCAGGGCAAATTTTCAGTAGTGGCTGGAGAACTGTACTGTGCAGTTTAGAAAAGCATCTTTATACTTAGACAAAGCTGGAGGTGCTGAACTTACCCTCCTTAAAGTTGTTTTAATGAGCTCCAGTGGTAGCCAAAGTTGCCAGCAATTGCAGAGTCTTGGCTCTGTCCCTTTCCCTAAACTTCAGGAGCCCTGACTGCAGCAGAGCCTGCAGAGACTGTCATTGCCTTGGTATGGCAGGAGGATGCTCCACAACTGGTAGTCTGAATATCATTGGCTGAAAAGAATCATTTCTGCATGGAAATTATTTTGAAATGAATGATTTTCAGATAAATGCTTTTGACAACTGTATACACGGTATTCATGAGAAAGACAAATTGGGGAAACTTCAGCAAGGCTTTGTTTGTACACTTATTCTCATCACTGCCTTGGTTCCCATGTTATGTTCTTCCCCAGGCTCAGCAATGGTTAACATTGAATAGTGGCTCAGAACTGAGGCACCAGGCACTGTGTGTGTGCCAAGTTCAAGTTTGTTAAGGTAGCATTTGTTCTCTCTTCACAAGGCTGTAGTGTTGTGCAGCCACACAATAGGGAGGAGTTGTTTCGGTCAGCTTACTACTGGCTTTTTCTGACATTAGAGTGCTTGGCATTGCAGCCTTGATTTAAACAAGATTTAATAAAGAGATGTTTGGGTATTGTTTTTCCAGGTGGTTCAATGGATACAAATTACTAAACTGGGGGTTTTTGTTTGTTGTTTTGTTTGATTTTACACACAGTTAAAGGAACACATTCCAAGAAACCTTCCCTAAATTGTTCTTGCAATTCTCTCTTGATCTTTAATTGGTAAATCACTTCTTGCAAGTAACTTGAAATGGAGAGTCTTGTTTTCTGGAGTGATTTGATTGGCAATTTAGAGATGATTTTTTTAAACTGAAAGAGCTTATTTCATAAGATTAAATATGAAATTGCAAAAGTGCTCAAGTGTGTAATTGCCCTGCTTTCTCCTAGAGACATTATTGTGCTGGCAATGTGTACACCAAACACTTTCTTCAGTGTTGGTATTGAAAAAGAAACATACTGATAAGTTCCTTGGAGCTGGGAGTCAAGTATCCCCTCCAACCTTAAAGATGTTCTCTGCTGAAAGGCCCCCAAATGTTACTGTAAATGAAAAAGCCTTGAATCAGAATCTCAGCAGTAGAGCAGTAGTCCATCTCTGCTCTACCCTATTAGGTGTTGTGGTTTATTTTTGTTGGGTTTTTTGTTGTTGTTGGTTTTGTTTGGGTTTTTTGGTTTGTTTATTTCTAAGCTTGTAAGTTTATCTTCTTTTTATGTATGCAATAATAGATATCCAGATTCAGGGATTCTAAGACATCTTTCGCTTTAGAGATATCTGTGGCAATTCGTTATATTTGGTTTATATTGTAATAATATAAAATATATTAATAATATGTAACACATACAAAAGAATATATTTGACATTTAAATATATTTATAACTATGTATATTTACAATATATAGTCATGTTGTTGAATTCGTTATTATTTTAATATCATCACTTGAACGCCTCTTACATTCAGAATATGTAGGCTACAGTTCTTTGGCTGACTGCTGAAAGATGACCACTTTGAGTTTTTTTGTCCTTAGACAAGTAGGCTTTTTCCTAGTTCAGTGCAGCATCCTGCTGCAACCCAATTATATCCTTCTGATTTCTTCAATTTTTTCTCTTCAATTTGCACCTATTTTGCTCTCATATTTTGGGTTAGACACTCAAGCCTGAAAACAGTGATCTATAATTATGAAGGAGCATATCCAAAACCAAAATAAGTTTGATATAAACTCTACAATTCTCTAAGAAGATTAATTTTAAAAAGAACTACTGATTTTTGTGGGGGGTTTTGTTTGTTTGTGTTTTGGTGGTTTTTTGTTGTTTTTTTAAGATTAGTTTACATAGCATCTATTTAGTAGAGGCCAATGTAAACCATCCAGTTACATCACCATACCAGTCTGTTTTATTTACAGTAAAGAAATCTTGGACTTTACTATCTCTGAACATGTGCCTTAGCAGAAAGGCTTTTTGTTTGTTTTTTTTTTGTTTTAACACATCTATATAATCACATAAGTTTTATCCAGGAATTTTTTTAATTAGGTGTAGTGCTTTTTCCTAATCACGTAGCTAGAGTCAGTTCTCTTGTTTGAAATGCCTTGTAATTTGGAAAACATTAGTACCTACTAGTTTGTCCAGCCACTTGTGGAATGTGAAATTTAAATGTAATTATTGAGAGGAAAATATTTCCAACTCCCAACTCCTCTAAACCGTTGGCTGCAGAAGCTCCATGCAGAAGTCCAGCTCTGTAAAATTGTGAAAATCTCAAATTTCCCAACTAATTTATTTTATAATTCTTTTTCTCATATAAAATTCTGTTTTGTGTAGGGTTTTTTTGTAAGGTTTCTAGTGACAGTGAAAAGGAAGAGCGAGCTAAAGAGAAGAGAGGAGAGATGCTTAGGGAGCAATTCCATGCTAGTTTCTCTAGTAAAAAGTTTTCCAACTTTTCCTGGTAAAACAGGATCCTTAATTAAAGCTTTTCACCCTGACATGAAAGCATGGACTGTCTGAGAGAGTAAGGGACAGAAAGTATGGCACAGATTTTGCCTGTTTATTAGATCGTAGCTTGTCACTTGCTCACCGCCAAAAGAAACATTGTTCCTAACTGACTGGGTGAATGTAAAGTAATCTGTAAGGAACCTAAGTGAATGGTAGCATGTAATTAAATGTCCAGGTATCTTTGGAATGCCTGATGTGTCCTGAAGCCTTAATTTGATTTGTTGTTGCTGCTTCTTGCTTGAACTGAGACCCAGGAAACCAATGCATGTGCCAATTGTTCAGTGAAGTGTGATATTGTAAATGCTCTCATCTCTGCAGAGACCTAATCATAATAAAAGGATGATTGCTGCTTCTGGCATACAACTATGGAAATCAAAGATGTTAAGAATTGTCTTTACAAAGACAATCTGTTGCTGGAAGCTTTTTTGCTCAGTTTTGGGTTGTTTTGGGGTTTTTTTGGGGAGCTGTTTTGTTTTGGTTTTGTTCTACATGGACACTTCTCTTGGGAAATTAAAGAGATCAATCCGTAAAGCTCCTCAAGAGAGAAACATTTCTGCATAGCAAGTACCTTAATCATTATAATGACTCTGTTCCACTGTAGGAGACTGAAGTTCAAGTCCCTTCACGTGTCACTTAGAATTGAGAGTTGCATCTGGGCCTTTGGACTCCCTTTCCTAGTTGTCATTTTTCCACACATTCTTTCCATTGAGAGTTACAAAGTTCAGTGAAATCTTCAAAAGCTTTCACAAAAATAATTATTTTTCCTTCTCAGCTAAACAATAACTCCTTGAGTTGATTGATATGCATGTAAAATTCACTCATGTACTGAAATAAAAATCTGCTGTAAACAAGCTACTGTTGAAAAACAATAACCAAAAATGGATTTTCTTTTATAGTCAATCTCTTCATGAGTAAATCTGAGATACCTGAATTTTGTAGGACATGATCTAATTAATTTTTATGGTTTGTTAATATACCAGGTTTTCTTACAAGTCTTAAAACACACCTTATATGAATGACACAACATAGTCTTGTGGAACACTTCTGGTATATACAATATACTCTCTTATAAGGGAGGTACATTCAGAAAGCCATCACAGTTATTTTCCTTGATTATTACCAAATCTAATAGCAAAGCCATGAGAGAAATTTAATGTGATTAGTATCAGTTTGCTTCCTTGGAAAATTGTGTTTATAAACACAGTAGCTCAAAAGTAAACAGACAAGTTTTACAGAAGACTGTTCCATTGATCATCAAGCAGAGATTACTTTTCTAGCTGTAATGATCTAAGGTATTATAGATTACAACTTTAAATATGATTTCCATTATGTGCAAAATTTGCTGTGCGTTTTTAAGAAAGAGAAATTTTTGACCTGATGAGTGTGTTGAGCGCTACAGTTCCTCAGGCAGGTGTGTGCCAAACCTACAAGAGAATTTCCAAACTGAGTAGGAAGGATTCCTCTCTATGATCACTGCTACATCTTGTGGGAAATTGAAATTTGCTTCTTTGAACTCCACAAAACTTTGGGGTTTTGAGGGCCTGTTTGTTTGTTTATTTCTCTCTTGTTATACAGCTCTTATTGTTATTGAATAATGACACTATGACAAACTTATGAGAAAGGGATTTGATGAATGTGAAGATATTCCCTCCAGACTTCTAGTGGGTAAGAGGTAACATAGTAGCACAAATAAAAGGCAGGTTTCTGACAAACAAAATAAGTAGAAGAAATTGAGTCTATGGTTGCTGGATTAATTATACATTTTGTATTCAAGGTGATGGGGTTTACACAGCTGTGTAAGGAGATAGATATTAGGCTGGAATCATAATAGAATGACTGAAAAAAAAATGAGCAGTTATTACGTTTGGTAGGGAAGCATATACATGTTTATAATCATTTGGTCTGTAAAATATTCCTGTGTTTTCAGTTAACAGACCTCTGTTTCTATTCTGGTTTGTTTTATTCATGCCGATAGCTCTCCTTGTCAGGACTGCAGTAATTCCCATACTGTGGTTTTATTGTTTGTTTTTTGGGAGGTGCATCTGGTGCAACTTGCTTGCCTTGTTTACTTCAAAGGAGTATGCATCACTTAACATGTTTGCAAGGATATGCTTGAAACCAGACTCCTGTTTTTCTGTTGCTGAGTATTATCCAGCTTATACTTCTGTAATTATACATTCGATTACTTGAATTTTTATTTATTTATTGTAATATGACTGTTTATTGTGCTCTCTGTTATAATTTATTACTTCTCATAGAACTATTTGAAAATACATCGACACTGTGCTGTAATACTATAGATAATATAAACAGATTTAGTGAAGACATTTTTCATTTCTTAACTGTGTTTTTGATAGGACTTAATGGATTAAACTTTAAATAGAATGAACATGAATGACTCGATCCAGTTAATTTCCTGTTGTCTTAATAAATTGCAGGATTATTTGAACAATACTTGAATGCACTCAAAACAACTAATAAATGCATACTAAAAACGAATGAAACATTTACATTGTGAGAATGAAAAGGAGATAAGGACAGTCTTCCTTGGAAAAAATTTCATTGTTACTGATGGGAGATATCTCTATATTATTAAGAGATGCTCTGTTACCTGATCTCATCTTTCATTTCTATTATGTAATCTTTGAATGACTGTGGGAAAATGCCGTATGGATCAAACTAGAACTTGCTCTATATTCAAGCAAACTCCGCAGTTAAACTGCTGTATTAATTATGCTGCTGTTACTCATTCCACAGCAGTTCTTCTAAAGTGGGTTGGAGGCTGCACAGTCACTGAGGTACAGCAGAGCATCCATTTTATCTATACAACTTTTTTCATAAAAAGGTGCTCTCTCCATGTCCATAAAATCTGCATGAGTTTTATTGATCTTGAAACCAACTGTGAATAAAAGTAGGTGTCCTTGTTTCTGTCACTTGTGCCCATAAACAAAAATAGTACTATATAATCAAGCATTTTTCTTTTGTTGTAGTTATGTTTATTGTTATATTTACTTCCAGAGAAATGTATTGTATGTGAGTCACCCTGTCAGGTTCCTGGGATGGTCTCCACAATTTTTTGTAAATTTATAAGTTCTGTAGAAAAAAGCTCAAGCATATTAGCATGGGCGGGGGGAGTAGAAGTACACTTGTATTGGTGTGTCCAACCTGCAGATGGGAGACAGTAACGTGGTTACATCTCTTGTCATGTTTAGAGGTGGGTACCTGCACAGTGTCTCGGGCTCTGTAAAATCTTGTAACCAAAAAAGAGCACTTCCACTGAGAGGGATTGGTCCTGCAGTCTCTTATTTTTCCTTCAGATACACATTTCTTCCAGAATCAGATCAGCAGAGTTGGATATCTGAGTAGATCTCCACTATCGTTGTGGCTGGACTTGCATTAGGAGACCAAATGGTTTGAGTGGTTCAAAGCTGCTAACTCTGCACAAGTTGGTAGCCAGGGTAAAGCCCCAGTTTGTTTATATTTCATTCAGTGGGATTTGGAATCATAAGGGTGAATTTGATGTCAAGGACCTGTCAAAGTAATCTGAGTTTGATCGTTGCATTTGCTTTCAGAGGGGGAAGGATTGATGTCCAGGCTAGCTGCTGTCTTAACATGTATTTTCATTCGTTCATCTCTGCAGCACAAAGCCTCCTTTCTGCTACTGGCTTTTTCCCCGGTACAGATGACTCCGTTCACTACACATGGAAAAGCTCAGACCATCTTGAGTAATGATCCCAAACCTCCATGTGGGTACATAAAGTGAACCTTTTTCAGAGAGCAGCCAGTGCTGTTCCTGGAGTTAAATGGGTAGAGCTTGAAGAGGTTTGAATCTGCCAACTTCAGATGTTATCTTACAAGAATTCAATCAATAAGTGATTGTTCAAGTGATTATTAAATCACTTTAATAAAGATGATGAGTCTGATTGAAGTTTCAGTCACTTTGGGTCACACAAGAAGAGAGTACATTCAACTTTATTTAAATAAAAAACTGCTTTAATTTTTTTTTAACAATTATTGGGGCTTTGGCAGAGGAACCCTAGCAATGGGTAAAGAAATAAAGAAAATTTAATTTTTTTTATGTAGTATTCTGGTGTAAAATTCTGAGTAATGTTGTGAGCATTAAATTTAAGGATATGTTTTCATTGAAGGTTCCAGGTGGATTAGTTTGAAAAAACGAAAGGGAGGAAAATTCCTCCTGAGGAATTAGAAGTGAAGAGAAGCATACACACAGCAGACTGTGGGTGGAAACCAGGGTCTTGCACACTACACAGTTATCCTGGAATCTTTGCAACAAAATTCTCTGGGTTTTACTGTTCTCCTGGGATCTAACCTATAGGTAAAGCAGAGGTTTGCAGTAGGAAAAAAAAAAATTTAGCTGCAACATAAACATAGAAATATTAAAAAAAGAGTGCCCATGTCGTACCTATTTTTTATTTTACGTTTGGATAATCATTTTTCACCTTTATTTAGTTTTAAGCTTCAGTGTGTAGTGCAATTTAAAGAGGAAAAATATTGAACAGTCTTTCAAGAAAAACCTATCATTTTGTGCCCAAATGACAGGGGTTTTCAGTAGCAAGTTAAGTCAGGGAATTAGCTGGGATTAACAGCAGATGCAAAGGCTGGTGGTTTGATCTCTAGGGAAATTACTAATTGACATTTGTATGATTATATTTCATCTAAATCAAAGCTACTATTTCAGGCTGTGTACAAACTTGGTATGACGTTGATGCATTGTGTTGCATTTATTTCCCTTTGGAAACATATTTTAAGCAATTAGTAAACCTTTGAAATCTCATTTCTCCCAACACTGAATACTGTGGCAGAAATTGTGCTGCTTCAGTGAGCATGTAATATAGTCAGCTGGGGAAAGTAAACTTAGAACTTGCATTTCCTAAGTGACATGTGGAATGAGTTTTCAAAAGAAAACTTTGCCAAGTTTCGAACTTCTGAATAGACAAACATTTGAATTAGCTACTTTTTAGAACTGATGTTTATTTATACACAATCATGTTTATGTGAA
Organism: Heliangelus exortis; assembly: GCF_036169615.1. Lineage (NCBI taxonomy): Eukaryota > Metazoa > Chordata > Aves > Apodiformes > Trochilidae > Heliangelus > Heliangelus exortis. The sequence continues at coordinate 12,266,170 of NC_092430.1, forward strand.
GCGCAGAATTCTGATTCTCCAAATGTCAAAATTTTACACTCCAAGAGTAAGTGACCAGTGATGATACTCTATGAAATGGCCAGGGTTGTTTGTCTTGTAAATCATATCTTTCAGTCGTTACAAAAGCAACTGAGATAAAGAAAGCAGAGGAGTCTTCCTGCACAGCAGAAGTTGTGCCACAAGTATTCCAGAAGACCTTGCTAGCATTTGACAGGGTTTTTTGTATTCTCCACTTAAATGGACAATGACATTCTTCTGAGAGTAAGACCAGATGAACATTCTCACAAGTTGTTTTTTCTACAGTAAAGGAGTATATAGTCAATAGTTCTTGAATTCTACTTTTTCCCCTCATCTTAAAGCCACTTCAGTTCAAAAGCACTTTTAATATCTGGTTTACGTAATTTCCTCCTTTTCCCATAGATGAAATCTGACAGTTCTTATTTGTCTTAAATTTGATGTCCTTAAGTTGCTGTTTTTACATAGCTATTAAGAAACTTCAGATTATCTTTGGACACAGGAACGCAGGGTTTTTTAAGGTAAATATTTTGTATAGTATATGTTGGGCCTATTTGAAGGGAGATGAATGAATCCTGTAATAGCAGAATAGACTTGTGCAGTATCCTCTGCTTAAATAAGAAGCTAGGTCCTAGTTCTAAGTTTTATCCAGACTCAGTTTTAGTGCTATGTTCAGACTGCAAAGAAAGGAAACTTGCCAGAGCTGAGCAAAACACAGTGAGCCAACATCTACTTTCTTCTGGTGTGAGGTTTTCCAACCACATTTTTTGTGAGCTTCAAACTAGTTTCAGAAAGCACATACATTTAAGCTAAAGTTTTTCAGTAGACAACCTAAATCACCTCTTTGCCTCCAGAGCCCCATTTATCCTCTCACACTCTGACTGCAGATCTGTGGCTGGGTGGGCTGCAACTTCCAAGCTTTCAAATAGCACTGGGTGACGTGGCATGATATACTCTGCAAAATTCCTTCTAAAACATCTTGTAGGGGGGTGAAATCACAAGAGGTGGACCAATATTTCAAAGAGGCCATCTCGGATATGGAGGCAGCCCACAATAGCAAATCTTGTGCACAATTTCAACAGTGCAGCCAGGAGCTATCAATTGAAAATTAATGTAAAAGTCTCTCCGTATGAGCTCAAATCATAGCAATGGATAAACATTTTCTTTAAGTTTTAATTATTAATGAGATTATAAGAAAAATCTTACATTTTTTCAGATTTTCCTTGGGTTTAACTTTCATTACACTTATGTAACTTGGCTCAGAATACCTTCCCTAAGGTAGGGAGATGCTGCCAATGTCCAACATGTCATAACCTTAAAAATCAGATCCGATTTTCATCTCTACCTGATTCAGTTTCATACCAGTCATGTTGCCAGGATGCCTTTGGGCCTCATGGCAAACACACTCATATAGCAAAGCATCTAATTATCTACCTGGTTCTAGCTATTGACTTTACATATTTAAATGCCTTGTTTCATTTGACCAATGAGAGGTTTTCCCTGCTTATGTTAAAAATGAGCAGTGGACACTCTTCCACACATTTGCACTCTGTTTATCTGTGCACAACAAATGCATGTTTGATGTTAAACTGACCCCCATCATCAGTGCTGCTGCAGCTTTATCATGGAGAAAGAAATTAAAACAAAGAGAACTACAAAGATGTGGTTGGCAAAACAAGTGTGTGTCCTCCATTTTAATTGTTATACACTACTCTGTAATTTTATGGTATTTCTACGTAGTCCATGGCTAATAAATGAAATGCTGATAAAACAAAGAAAAGCTGTGCTATTGGTAGTCTAATAAAGGAGTGAATGATGACTGACCCAATGTGTGAGCCTTATAATCCGGGTGAAATTTGTGTATGACCACTGGCATCGTGCAGTTTGTGAGAACTGTTGTTGGAAGAGGAGATGTGCAGAAAGTCAGGGCATGTATCAAGTCTGCAGAGCACAGGAGGCCCTTTGGACTCCTGGTTTTTATGCTGATACTGCCACGTGTCAGCATAAAGTTCTCCTCCAAGAGAGCTATAGGGTATGTTCCAGGTTGAGCCACTGCATGCTGTAGGTTCGACCTCAGGGGTCTGTGGCCTCTGGTGTCTGTATCACCACCTGCTGCCCCATTTTTTCCCCCTGAGCACTCACATCACACAGGGGGTGGCCAAGTCCCAGGGGCTGCTGCTGCTTGGACACAGCTGCTGATGGATTTCCTTGTTTTGTCCTTCAACTCATTTGTAAGAGTATTGACATGGCATGAGAGACAGGTGAAAGACAGTATGTTCAAAGTGCTTGGGATCACTTAAAGAATTTAAATTATTAGTCAGCTGGCTGGCAAAATTTAATTTGGGAGATAACCGTATATAATTAAAATGCAGTACTAGTGGGGATTGACCTCTTCCTATATTATTACTCATGTAGGATTTAGTAAATTAGCAGGTAAAAATGTATCACTCTACCTCTTTCCCTGTGAAATGAAAATCTGACCCACTTTTTTGTTAATTATTTTCATTAAGTTCTAAAAAAGGCTTGTTACAAAAGTCAAAAATTGCTTTGTTTCAGAGAAGATTTAAGATTTTGTAATTTCTTATGAACAGTGAAAACTGTGTTAATACCTGCAAAAAAGAAAATACCTATTTGAAAAAAAATGGCATTTGGTTTTGTTTAAAAAGAAATTTTTTAGAATGTTATGTAAAGAAAAGAGTTGAGTATTTTCTTTAAAAAAAAACAACACACACACACAAGTAAAAAAAACAAACAAAAAAGCACCAACCCTACTTTATTTGGTCAGTAGCTTGAATAATTTTGGATGGAAAAATAGACATTGCAGTAACAAAACTACAAGACTTGCAGCAATACTTCTGACACAAGTGATAGGATCTATATGTGATACGGCATTCAAAATGTAAGGGGAATAGTTTAATTGTGAGCTAAAAGAAAGCAAGTTCATTAAGAATTTGTCACAGATTATGGTCATTAGTTCTGACATGGGGAGAAGAAGAAGAACAGTGAGAAAGAACAGCTACAAAATCAGAGCAGGCACATGGACATGGTTATTTTCTTTCTGCTCTTTGGTGGTGTCAGTTCCTTAGATTGGCACAGACTCTTGGCCTCTGTGAACTTTCTTGCTTTCAGCTACCAGCCCGCCAGTGCCTTAGCATACCCTGGATCGTTTCCCTGGAATTGCCTCTGGGTATCAAGCTTCTCCAACACAGAGATTTGAAGGAAAGAATTCTGTTGATTGTCCTAATGCCTGATCCATGCCAAGAGTGTGGGGAACTTTTGTTAAGTGTAGGGGGCATGTCTTAAAATAGAGCAAGACACAGCTAACCACAGCTTCTGCTGTTATGGGCATTCTGAAGCTGGCTGGGGTGGGCTGAGGACATCTGGCACCTATGTAGGGTCAGTGTGATTGAAGCTGTTCCTGTTTCTCCTGGGAAACTGTTGCTTGAAATAGCACTAATTTTAACAGGCTACTTATGTGTGTCGTAATAAGAAATATTTAGAAGTCCAAGTTTCTTACCCTTCCACTGCAATATCTTCCTGCAGCAATGAGCATTACCACAAGGCTTGATATTCCTACACTCACTGGCTGTTCAACTCCAAACTCATATCTCTGTCAGAGCAACATAAGTTGGCAATAATAAACATCTATGTATTCACTGATTGCCTTCTGATCACTGGAACTGCTGCTGTGAGTCCTTTGCCACATGGCTGCCTCTGAGCCATTCTTTTTTATAGATGTTGTTTTGGGGTTATTTGTTGGGTTTTGTTTTTACAATTCAGCATTTTCCTTTCTCAGTTGTATCTCTCCTGTTATTTTTGACCTGTTGACATCAGGTCCCTTTAATTTGGGCCATCTTTTGGGAGTCATTTCTAGTTGAGAAGAGTGGAATGAGATTCTTAGTATCTGAGCTCTGTTCCAGACTTTGATACTGGCAAATAAGTCCTCTTTGAAATAGAGTATTTTAGACATTACACAAATGCAAATGTTTTCAGCAGCACTTTTAAGAAAAACTTGAAGAGCTTTTAAAAGGCTCAGGTGACACTTAATGGGGTTGTAAGAACCAAATGAAAAAATAAAGCATTAATTGTAAAGCAAGATGACAGCTATTTATTTTGTGCTGATATTTTTTTTAAGTTATAACGAAGGAGTTTTATTTCTTTTTGGTGCAGTATTTCAAAAAAGTTCTTGGAGGAAGGAGAATTTGTATTAGCTTTACTTTATTGCTGTATTCTAAAGACCAAAAAGTTTGAAATGGATATTCACATCAGATAGAATTTGGACTATGCTTCCTGATAAGTCTGCTGGTGAATATGATGATCTGCAACAAAACAAAACAAAATCCTTGAAATTGGGTATATGACTTTAAGGCTTTGCCACTTCCTTAAAGAAATAGAAGACAAACATTGTCATTCAAAGTGGCTTCTAAGCAAAGAAGATGTCATTAAAAATTCAGTTTTTAATGTTCTAACACTTCTGCTTTTCCCCTTCAACATCTCCTATCTTTGTAGACAGGTACTTTGCCTCGACCTCTGGGAAGCTGATACAACTGAATGTTCATATCTGGCAGGGAAAAGGTGTATCTTAACCTGTGTAATTTATAAACAGCCCCATTTATCTCTGTCCTGCCTGAAAACTCTGATCATGGATAGGAGTTTACTGGAGTTGGTAACAACAAAGTGTATTAATATTTGGAAAGATGGAAATCTGAAGTATTTTAGATTTTCTATATAAAGTGAAGTTATCATATATTGATCATTTTACCAAAGAATTTTTTCTTTTACTGTGGTTTTGTCTCTGTTCCACCTTTAGTTTCTTAAAATTCCTTAAATCTCACTCAGAAATATTGGCATGTAAACACCTGGCTGCTAACCAGTGTGATTCAGAAAGAACAAGGTTGTGCCTGGCAGTTTAATTACTGTGTGAGGTACTTTATTTGTTTTTCTCTTGTTGTACAGGCTTTGTCTTTCTTGCAAATTACAAATAACAATTGTATCTGATGAATGGTTAAGAATAAAACTTGTGTGTAAGCCCTTGGGAATTAGGTCTGACTTTACTGGTTTTCCCTGGAAATCTATAGCAACTTGGTGCATCCCAATGTTCTGGACTAAAATGTTTTTCTAAAATTGCTTCTCTGAGTTATATTAGCTAAAGAAAAAAAAATATTTAAAAGGTGTTTGGTTCATATAACCAAAAGTTTTTGGTTATATACATTTTTAATTATGAAAAATATATGTTATATCCACAGAACAACAATTACCAAGTTGTTTTAAACCATTTACCAGTGGGGTTTTTAAAAAAGTCTCCTTACCATTCAAAGCAATACTCTATTAAACTAATGGTATGCACAATTAGCCAATGCATTAGAGACTGTTTAAGTAGGTAGGTGCAATGCAATGTCAAAAATGACTGAAGCATTTAAATTTAAATGTAATCTATGAAGCGACAAATACATCACTAATTAGAATTAATGTAACATGATTATAAAATAAACATTTGATTAGCACATTTAAATTTCAATATAATAAACCCCTGAACTAATTAGTAAATAAAGTGCTGTTAATACCAACCCTTAAATGAGACATTCATATGTTGTATATAGGAAGATGTTTATATTTAAGTTCACCAAAAAAGCCCCTACCCTTACTAGTGCATATGGAAGTTAAATAGCAAGAACAGAATTTTTAAAAATAATTTCCCAGCCCTCACTTGCATTTTCTTTTGGTGCAAATTTAGTAACAGACTGAGAAGACACATTGCTTTTGATTGTTGCAGACAGAATGTTGAAGCTGAGAGCACAAGGAACCACCCCTGATCTTTACCTGTAACTTGAATTATAAACTTGAATTATAAAATTCCTACCTGATTAATTAGGAAAGTTCAGTGTGGTTTTGAGGAAGATTTGAATTAAAAAGAAACAAAACAAAAGACTTGGTGAAAACTTGTAGTCTAATATCAACTTTAGTGTCCATGATGGTGACTCTTCCAGCTGACTGGTCAGTCTTTGAGAGGCTTTAACAGTATGAAGCCTGGAGATCAACAGTGAGCTACTGGCTTAAACTACTGATGCTGAAATGTGGACTTGGAGTCTCAAAAGGCACAACTTATTCTTGAAAAACCAAGGTGGATGTAGCACTGTTTCAAGTTTTTCCTAGATTTTTTTGCAGCTAATGAGTTTAATTTTTTATTTTCCATTTCACATATAATTTCTGTTGCTCAATTAGTAATTTCATATGGAGAGAGTCTGAGGTTATGCAGCAGCATAGTCTCAGCTCTGTATGGAATATTCAAAAGCTGATTATTCAATGAAAGGAAAATGAAAAATTTATGCCAGAGAAAGAAAGTACTATTGCAAACATTTGAAAATAGTTTCTCTGGGTACTGAGTTAAAAAATGTTGCTGAATCCTGTGTCTTCCACTTCGTACACAAAAACCAAAGGGAACATAGAAAATGTTTGTAATAGACTTAAAAATAATCACAATGATACTTCTTTCCTAAGCTTTGTGAACTCACTTTATTCTAAACAATGAGCTACACAGAGCAACCCTAGGACTGAGCAGACAAATCCATTTTGCACTTCTTCAGCCAACCCCTGGCTGCCTGCTCAAAACATTTCAGGTACAGCCCATATATCTTTCAATACAGAATAAGCTTTCTTGGAAAGATCTCTTACTCTTCATAAAGCTTTCTTAATTTCTTTTGCCATGAAAGACATCCAGAAACTGTAAAAGAAATTTCTGCTGTCGTCATTATTTTTGTAGCACAGAATGCATTTCAATTCTTTCTTGTAAGGCAAACTTGTCTGAGCATTTTATTTTTTCAATAAGATTTTAATCAGTTAACTCTACCAGCTAATTTAATAGAAGGGGAGAGCAATTCTTCCAAACAGCTTATCTGTGTTCCAAGTGTCATTTGCAGTATAAAGTGTAGCTATAAATAAATTAAAGCTCTTTTCAATGGAAAGTCAGTCCCAAGGGACGTCATCTTTGTTGCCATGAAGTATGATCTATTCTGTAATGACTTAAAAGCTGTGGCAGGGAATATATAATTAGCTGGGATCAAATATATTTACAGCAGGATTGTTTTCAGTCCAGGAACTTCTGGGATAGTAGCACATATTTTTACTGAACACGAGTGTAACAAGGTTTCACCTGTTACCTATAACAGTTGCAAGGACTCCCATGTGTTTTGAAAATGAAGGTTCTCATAAGAAGACAAACATTCATCTTTGAGTGATGGACAGTAATTTTAACTTTTCTTGTATTTGGAACAGACAGTATTTCAAATTTATATGAAGTGGACCTTACAGCCTATGGCTAATGTAATCCAGTGTCCAAATGTTTACTTCTACTCTGTGAAATATTGGCCTGGAGGTGCAATTTTTCTGCTCATTCTTCAAACCTGTGTTAGGCATCCAGTGAGTGAAATGCACTGTGCCAATGCCTTCTTCCTTCTCCACTCCCACGTTCAGTGAAATCAGTCAAATATTTACCTTTCCTCATCTGAAATTCCCCCATGAGATGAAAACATGAACGACTATTAATTCAGTGGAACTGTTAATTAAATTTACTCATTGGTAGCAATATACATTTTCCAATAATGTATTACTGCTACCTGTACCCTATCTTGATTCTCAAGTTGAATTTATTTTGTTATGGTCAAGTTTTGAGTGGGGACATGACCTTCTGTGGGTTTGGAGAATATTTCCCCATGTGCATAGTGGGAGCCTCATTTTTCTGGGATTTCAAGGCCAAAGTGAGCAAAAAGGTATTAGCACAATCCTCTCCGTTGCTGAGTAGATGTGCCACAGGGAATATACATGTCAAGAATGTGTGATTTTTTTTTTTTTTTTTTTTTTGTAACTGGATTGTCATTAGGGAACTGCTGTCATGTTACTGGTAGAACATAAGACAGCTCCCTCTGCTCTGTTTCCCCACTTCTACTGCCCATGCTCCTTCCTTTTTTGCACTGATTTTGCAGGAATTAGGTTTTTTAATCAATAAAGTAAACAAATTGCTGAAATGAAATCCCTCTCTACCTTGTGTTCTTCTACAGATAGCAATAATGAAGCACTGTTGAGCATGTACTGTGAGATAGAGAGATTTCCTAAGTAATCCTTGTAAAATATCTCTCCAGGAAAGACCTTGAGGTTTGCATGTTATTGCATCTGAAAAGATGGAAAAAATTGATTTTAAAACTATTCTCGTGTGCTAAAGGTTCCTTGGCACGTAAAGCTGTATTTCGTTTGGATTGGGTAGAAGGAAATTTTAAAAAGATGATTTTTCATAATTTTATTTTCCTTTTCTTACCCAATTTTAATACTGGGGACGCAACACTGGTGCTATTGAATACTACTATCCTCTATCCTCCTTATGGAGGTAATTTCTGAACTTTCTTCACCTTTCCATTATGGTCAACTATTTTGAGCTTGTAATAGGTACAACTACAATAGCTGTTTATTTTAACCTTTTGATTAAAAAATATGTAAAAATCAGGCCCTTTGTATCAGATGGATAGAGCTGATGTTGAGTGACTCAGTACTGATGACATCTGAAATGCCAGTGTTTGTTTCTCTTCTGTGTAACAGCAGGTTCTGAATTCCATTGGTAAGGTTTGCAGTAGCTGCAACTACTGAGAGGATCCATTTAAACTGAATTTTCATTTTAAAACATGTTCTGAAATGAAAAAAATCTATTAAAGCACAGTGTATGGAAAGCAGGAGAGAAAAAAGAGATGATGGAAATTCAATGTATTTAGTGAAGTTGATTTATATTCACAGTTTGGGATTTCTCATTCCAACTTTGGAAAAAGCATTCATGTGCTTGTTACTGAATGTGATCAGTTCTGAAATATTCTTTCTTTGGGCACCCTTACAATATCATCTTTAAAACAACTTTTTAAGTCCAAGCAAGTGTATTTGCATAATATATTAAAAAAGTATGTTTACTACATACTACATTAAAAAAAACTCTTGGTGGGATTAATTCTAAGGCTGTATTTTGCAGAAGGAATCCATATGCTTTGAGCATTCAGTCACGTGGACTTCTATTAAAAAGGGAAGTAACAAACCTCACAACAAGCTTATCTTACAAGTAAAATGGAGCATTAACATTCCAGTTACAGTTTAAAGATGAAAATTGAAAAAGTTACTGATGATTTAAGCAGGGGGAATAGTGTAGAATACTATAGCTCATCCGAGAAGTCTGTGTTTTTCTCTGAGCCATTCTACATTCAGAAGTAGAAAGAAATGTGTCACAGTCACATTTTCTATTAATTAATTAAACTGAAATGTAAAAGTAAAATAGTGCTGCTGAAATACTGGTATAATGAAATGCAGTGCACTTAAGAGGAAACTTTAATGTCATTTTTTCCTAAATACAGTGATGAAAAAGTAATATATAACAAGATGTGCTTCATATAACTTGCTAGTATATATTTCATGGGGAAAATGGAGTTGAGTCCAAGAAATTAATTAGAGTAAAATAACTGGAATTTTAAAACAGCTTTTAAAATGTTCTTGCAGATCATGAAAGGGCAGCAGTGGATTCAGTCAGCCGTGGGTTAACTGGCACCAATGGGAGAGCGGGTAGTGGAGACAGAAAACAGGAACACTTTAATGAAAGGTAAGCTGCCCATATCCTATTGCCAGATATTAGATAATAATCCTGCATAGGGTACTCTGCATTTAAAGAATCCAAAGTGCTTTATAAACTTAAGTGATTTGGCTTTTAATGCTATTGTGAAGTGAAAAACCACACTCTCATTTTCATGTGCAAGTTGGACTGTGAGCACTCCTGCCCCTGCACTGGACTGGGTGACTACTTTGAGTGTCAGGGGCTGTAAATGGTGTGAAGGATTATCAAAGGTAGAAGTTGCACATTCTGGGTAGTATGGAATACTGAGTTGAGGTTGAGTTGCTTTCTTTTCTAACTTCTTTCCAGAGTCTGGCAAAGCGATTTATTTTTTGGCTTTGCTTCTTTATCTGGATGCTATCCAGATTAAAAAAAAAAAACAACAAACAAACCAAAACACAACAACAACAAAAAAGACCCAATATTTTTTTTTCTCTTTCCTTAACTTTTCCCTATCTCAGAACTCCTTCTTCCCTCCTCCTCACCATCCCCCATCCCTTGGATTTAAATTATTTTAACATTTGTGCCTATTCAGTTGTTCAGCCAGCTCTTCAGGTGCGAGTCTTGCACAGTGCCTGCAGTGCCAGGTGAGATGTTGGTGATCCAGTTCTGTTAGAACATTTTAGCTTTTTCCAGGTTGCATTGCCAGATTTTCCTTCTCTGTCTTCAACCAAACTGAAATTTCTGTTGTGTTGGCAGTAAGTCAATCAGCTTGTTGATAATTACCAGTGTCAATACTTCTTTCAATGGTAGCTTCTCACAAGGCACTTAAACCCCTAATATTACTGAGACTTTTTTTCTCCATACACTTTTGGGGCATGCCTAAATTCAAAGGCCAGTTGTTTCTCAATTTATGTTCTACAGTACTTTGTCAGAAAAATCCATTCATGGTTTCCTTGTGCTTTTATTGTGAATCTCTTTTCCACCCTCCTGGTCTCTAATCTTTGGTAAACCTTTGCACTAACAAACAGGGTGTGTGAAAGAAGATTCCTCTTATGGTCAAGCATTGAGGGTAGTGAAGAAAGAAATAATAGGTGCTGGGCATCTTCCTGGAAAACAGGGTGGAGGAATGTGCAAGAAAGAAGAGGACTCTGATTGTCCCTTTAGAGTGTTACTGCATGTAGCTGTGGATGGGCAGTTTCTAGAATGCCCATAGCTGGAGAAAGAAGCTGTGCCAAGACTATGACTCATTTGCATGGTTTCATAAATCAAGCCAAAAGATGCTTGAGATGATGTCAACCCCTTCACACTGCTTTTAGCAACACATCATCTTTTGTGCTGAATATTTTATAGATAATCCCTCCATCAATATATTGAATTCCTAACATCTCCAGAGTAGCCACAAAGGAAAAACATGCCTAAGCTAGAAATGGACATAAAGCTGTGGACTAGAAGCTGATTTTATTTTTTTTCTCCCTTCCCCACCTCCGCAGTTTCAGTGGTGGTATCCAAAGGCTGCATTTGTTACATCTGCAGCTCAGATGAAAATAACCTCAGCAGCTGATTACTTAAGCAGTCAGGAAACCCCAACCAATTAGATGCTCTGAGTTATTTGGGTGCTGATAAGAAGTCTCCCAGATGAGAAAGTTTATATAGATGAGGCTAAGTGGCTGTAACTTCAGCTCCACATTGTTTCCATTAGTTTTGCCTGAGACAGCTTTGAAATAACTTGATTTAAAAAAAAAAAAAAAAAAAAAACACAAAAGAAAAAACAACCAAAAACCAATGGGCAAAGTTTAAAGTTAATTATTATAGAACAGGCATAGTAAAACTTAAATAGTCTTTGTTGTTTACTCAGTGAGCTAAAGTTTCGTATATTACACCTTTATTACTAAATGGATCATGATAACAATTCTTCCCTAAGAGGTTTGTCAAGTAAATGATAATGAGCTCATTTCCTTAGTTATTTTTGTTGCCTAGTCTCCTTTTTAATTTTTTCTTCACAAAGTTCTTCTCACCTCTTAATCAGAACTGTTTGCACTGTGTGATCTATATCTTGCTATTGAGGTAAGTCATTTATAAATATAGGCTTCCAGTATTTGGCATTACTTGGATTTATGTATCACTTGAGTGGAGTATCGATTCTTCTATCTCCTTGTTTTTATAGCCTCGTTTTTCAGGACATAAAAATGGATGCAGGACAATTTTCTGTAGTTAAATGCAGACTAAATAAAATTCCTTAGTGGGAAACTGTTCTTGGATTTTAAGGTACAGGTAATAGAAACAAATCATCTGCATATTGAATTGCCAGCAAACTGAATCAAGTTAGATAAAAATCCAAGTGATTATTATTCATATAGTTGTCCTCCTAGAATAGATAAATTTATTGGAAGGAAAAGAGCCCAAAGTATAGGGAAAGAAAAATATGAAAGAAAGAACATGTCACAATAAAGACTGAGTACTATTTATGACCAATACTTCTTCAACTGAGCTTTTATTAGCCTTTAAGAATTATAGAATCATAGAATTGGCTGGGTTGGAAGGGACCTCAGAGATCATCAAGTCCAACCCTTGATCCACTACCGCTGCAGTTCCCAGCCCATGGCACTGAGTGCCACATCCAGTCTCTTTTTAAATATCTCCAGGGATGGAGAATCCACTACTTTCCTGGGCAGCCCATTCCAATGTTTGATCACCCTCTCCGTAAAGAAATTCTTTCTAATGTCCAACCTAAACCTCCCCTGGCACAACTTGAGACCGTGCCCTCTTGTCTTGCTGAGAGTTGCCTTGGAAAAGAGACTGACCCCAACCTGGCTACACCCTCCTTTCAGGGAGTTGTAGAGAGTGATGAGGTCTCCTCTGAGCCTCCTCTTCTCCAGGCTGAACAGCCCCAGATCCCTCACCCTCTCCTCATAGGATCTGTTTAAATCATTTTTTATTGATCTATAAACTAGCATCACTGGTCTTTATATAGCTTATCATCTTTATAAAGATTTAAGGTTTAAGATAGGTGATATATCATCCAAGTTTAGATCAGCATGAGAAATTTCTTAGTGAAATTCTTAATTTTATTTTCTATAGTGTTACAATTTAATTATTGGATGCCTGTTGTCACTCTTTGCAATGCTTCCCAGTACAGCTTGACCCAGTTTGTTTCTTATGACATACAGCAATGTGAATACAATTTTAAAAAGCAAAGCAGGGAGCCCTTAACAGCATATTATTAAGGGAATATTTTATTCGTGGTGTCCTTGATTTTGGAAGCAGATACTTAAGGAAGTGACTTTCTTCTGTGTTAAATGAATCCTATTTTTTTTATAATAATGCTCTTATTTGTAATTATTTTTGAAGACTCTCTTGCTGTGTATTCTTCTTGGTCTACCTAAGCAGCTTTACCTTGCGACAGTTATTGGCAGCAGTACAAATTATCTGGCTCCTGTAATGATCTGTCAGAGGAAGAGTGTGAGAAACCAGTGCAAATTAGCAATAAAAAATGCTAAAGCTATATATCACTGGCAACAATTTAGGAATAATATCTCTGTCTGAAGCAAATTCTGGTGATTCACTGATAATTTGCTTGAAGCCTTTTAACTTGGTTCTCATTTGTAAAGTTAATGGTAGGTTATTTTGCATTTTGATTGAAAGACCTGAAATCTTAGTTATTATTTAAGACTATTGATTTCTCCAAATGGAAAAATACCCATATATTAAAGACTTTCCTGTCATAAATGATAAAGGTAATAGAAAGAGTATCTTTTCCACATATTTTAAAATTCTGCTCTCATGTAGACACCGTCTTTGCTTGGACAACAATTCACCTGCTGTGTGGCATGTAAGGGCAGTTCTCAGTTTAAGCAGCTGCTTTTATGACAAATATAAGAGGCAGCCTTTTTTCCAGTGAGAACTGAGGGATCTTGTTCTGATTCAAACAGCTTCAGGGATTTCTGCAATCAGGGCCAACAATGAAATGCAGTTTTCTAGAACTGTGGGACAGCAAAACATACTCTGATGCTCCCTCTGTGCCCATCCCTGGTGATGCACCTTTCTAGCTTCTGTGCTGCTTTTGAAGGAGACCTGAGGGTAGGAGGGAGATGACTACAGTTAGGGGGGCTTTACTCTCTACAGCCACCATGCCTCTTGCTCTTCCCTGTACTAAACAGGACCCAAAGCTCTGGAGCTGTATTGTTGATAATTAAACCAGGACAGGGTTGTAATCTTCATTCCTGTTGTATGGCTGGAGCAGTGCAGCCCCAGCCCCCAGGCTTTAGCCTATTCTGACCAAGCGTCTGTACCTTACTGTGCACTCTGGGGATGAAACAGAGGGGTGCTGGCATCAGAAAAACTGAGCATCTCTTAGCACTGGGAGTTTTTTCCCCAACTCTAACTGTGTCTTCTTGTGGATCTTCACGCAACTCATCTAGCCTTGTCAGAGGCACCATGGGATATACATTTTCCTAGTTATGAATAATTAGTTTATAGAAAGTAACAACAACAAAAACAAAAAAAAAACAATGGAATACTTTCTACATAAATATATGCTAAACCTTTAGTATTAATCTTATGAGATTGTGCTGAATACAAAGTAGCAGGGATGTCTTTAATTTTAGAAAGGAGTTTATAGTTTCATAGCTGTTTAATTTTTTTTAGCACAATTACATAAAGATATTCTTTAGGTGGCTTCTGACACTTTAGGTTGAGATGCCACCATAAGGTTGACCTGAGGCTGCTGGAACAGAAACAGGGGGATTCTGGATTGTGCAAGAGAGCTCTCTGTGAGGAGATACAACTGACTGGGCCCTCAGTTTGCTTCTTTCCAAAGGCTACAGAAATAAAATAATGTGATCTGTTGGAGGGAAAACGCAGAGTTCTGTTTTCAAAGGCCAAATCTACAGTGCCAGCTGCTTTGTTTAATTCTGTCCAATGCTTATCAAACAAAAGCAGTCATAGTTGATTGCAGTCTGGTAGCATAATAAAGTACCAAATGTAGCATAATACTTACTATTTAAAATATGTATCTTACAACATTTGTACTTTTCATTGCTTGTTTGATTTGTAATGCCAATATTGTTGGAATGCACTTCCTTTAAGAGGTCAAGCAGTTAGTCTGTCTATGCTTTTCTTAAATAGCAGTAAAGGCATATTGGGAATGTAATCAACTTCTTACTAAAACTCACTCCGAATAATTTTCCACAGTTCTGTGCAGGTAGTGTGATTCACCTAGAAATACCTTGGTGAATGGAAGCATTCATGTAGTAGAAGAAAAACCTTTTCGTAATGAGACATAACTGAGGAAACAGTATTTTGGGCTCCATTTTTTTTAATGCACTTTTTTATACTCAGAATAATACTTAGGTCAGAATTTTCATCCTCCTACTCTGTGAAAGCCAACAGTGACATTTGTCTCAGTGGCATCCAGTCAAAGCAATGGAAAGGTACCATTTTTGCTATTGTGTGTCTTTATGAGTTACACTTGTATATATCTTTACTCTTGATTTCCAGTTTTGGTTCCTGCTAGTACAGAATTAATATGCAGATGAATTTTTCAATACCTTGGAGGAAATCTTGGTTTCAGTGAGGCCAAGACTGCTCCTAAATGCAAGGAGAACATTTCTTTACCTATGTATTAAATATTCTGGCTTTAATTGCAGTGTTTTTATAGTGTTTTCATTTCAGCCCACCACTGTCAACACACAGTGGCCATGGAAAGTCTGTGCAACAGAACTTATCTGTATTCAGATCTCATCTTGGGATCAGAAAAAAACTTTTCAGTGTTAATAGATCCTGAGATACTGTAATTTTAATTGCTTTGAGAAATAAAGTACTGTATAGCTGAATATTTCTATTAATGTAAGAAACGGAGCATTTTATTCTATTCTGAGTGTTTCTGCGGATGCTGCTTATGCCTTTGACACTTCAGTTCCTATAATGCACTTAGTCTGTGGTCTCTGGCACAAGTTTCTGATGTTTTCCTGAAAGAGGAAAGAAAGGAGTTGTTGTTGATTTTTAGGATGTTTGTAAGGGACAAAGAACCAAATCTGAGGTAGCAATTTTGTGTATTAAGTCTGCTTAAGTGAGCATTTCTGCTATTTTTTTAATGGAAAGCATAAGTAGGAAACTTATTTAAAATGCCGCTAATGGCACAGCTGTTTTTTCACCTCTGCCAATTTTCAAATCGCAAAAAAAAATTGTGTTTGTTTTACACATTTCAGTCAGGTGCTTGGGATTCTTTTTACAGATAAATTTCCTGGTTTATTTTAATTTCAAAATTGTCTTTATTCAGTATTTAATTTTTTTTCTTCAATAGGAAATGCAGTTGATGTGTAGTCATTTAAATCTGTATGTTTCTAGGACAGTGCTGTGACTTTCTATTGGGTTTTTAAGTAAATATTCCATTGCCAGATGATGTTTCTATAATACAAAGGAAACGTTCCATTTTTTTTCCATAGCCATATGAGTTCAGTTTCAGGAAAATTTACCAAATCTAGAAAAAAGCAAAAATGCCCAGAATCAGTTTTTAATAGCTTGCCTTCATTTGTCATAATATTTTTTTCCATCTGAATGTGGCTTCTTAATAATTCCAGATGGTATCAGAAAAAAAAAAATGATTAGAAGGATCTTGTCTGAGCCTCAGGAGACCTGAATTTTAATTCCGTTTGTCATCTGTTTGCCATAGGCAAGTTACTTTGCCTCCAGTTATGTCACCTGAGACCTCTGGGTCTGACTGCAATACACATGACACAGTAGTAACTCCTGGACTGGTTTAAGAGCAATAATGGAATATAGGTGATCCACTGTGCATGTTACTGGTCCTGTGACAATGATAGGTTTTAACTTCTCAGTTTCACTGTTATTATGAATTAAGACCATTGCACTACTCATTGACTCAGTAGATCTTCAATTTTTGTAGCCCATTCCAGCATTCTGAAAGCTTTAATTGTGACCTTGGAGGGTCTGTATTCCTAAACATGATTTCAGCAGATGTCAGTGAAATAACTCTTCCTGAAATAAAAAGGTAGTATTAATTTTGTCTTCTCAAATTAACTCATTTAGGTAATGGAGGTACCTAAAGGTAATGGAGAGCTATATCTGCAAACAGAAATTTTAGTTTTAGAGAAACTACAGTTTTAGACTAAATAAAATGTGTGGCAGATGGTTAGCCTGTTAGGCTTCTCCTCCAACCCTAACCTGGAGCAGCTCACAGGGATGCAGGGATGGATATGCAGCAAATCCTCCTACCTGGGCCTTGGCCTCTGCTCTGCTTAGCAAGGCTACAAATTTAGTAGCAGGAGCATAGGAGCTTTCACAAGCTCCTATGTACAGTACAATGAGACTGATGTAAAGGTTTGAGCAGCTCATGGCAACTTCTCTTTGCTACGTAGGTGACAAATTCGGACTGACATCTGGTGTGAGGGTCTGTGCTCCGGTCAAACAGATGGTGCTGGGTGTTGCTTATATGTTGCCCTCCAGCACACATTGTGTAGCTGGGTGAAAAGATGTGTAGATAAAAGGATACTAATCTTTTGTCTGTCTCTCAACTTCAGTAAAGCAGACTTGGATAGCCCTTCTACTTTCTGTGCAATCAGAATGAAAATGAAACCTTCCCTGTTCTCTGTGGCCATGCAGATGACGTATTTACTGCCTGTATGTGAGTGGTCTTGATTTTTATGATTAAAAGATAAGCAAAATCTCATCAGTGCTTTAAAAAATTTTTTTACAGAATTTGCATCAAAAATAGGAGTTTTTCAGTCAGTACTGATCCCTGAAGGAGAACTGGGGGAAAAAACCCAGCACTTTTAATTTATTTTAATGCTCAGGGATTTCTAGCTCTTTTAACTCCAGCCTCTATTCCACCCTTGATTTATAGCCTCTGGTAGAGTGAGTCTCTGGGGAAACTCACCTAATTTTCCATCTTGCTAGAAAAACCCTAACATTTCAATGCAGCTTTTTGGATACTGGTGTCTGCTTAGTGTGAATCTAGGTTTCTCAGGATGAGAGTTGAGAGGAGTGTCAAAGGGAAGCAGTCCTCCCTTAATGGGAAAATGTTGTAGTCCCAGCAAAAATACCAGGCTCTGAGTCTGTAATGAGTTCTATGCATGTGATTAAGCATATGAAACATCCTGATTTATCTTCTTAAGAGTAACCCTTTGCATAATTAAAAAGTATTCTTTTTCTTTTTTTTTCTTTTTCACAGAAATGATGATTTAGAAGTTGTATCGCTGTGATTAAAATTACTGACTTTGTGTTGTAAGTGCAACTGGTGGTCAAGATGAAAAAAATATGGTTAGAAAATTATTACTGTTCCCATTTTTCACATCAGAGGTTTTCAAGCTCTCAGAATGTAGCCACACAGATTTAGTATTCATAAAAGTGTGGGGTGGAAAAGAATGGCAAAGGATAAAGTGGCAGGAAGAGAGAGAGGTGAACTCTGGTGTTTCCAACACTGAAGCAAGTTTCACTTCCAGCTCTTGTAATGGACTCCCAGGTTCTTCTGACATCCTCCTTTTTACCTTTGCCACCACCAATTTGTTCCATCAAGTCAAGCAGCTGTTTGTGTGGCTGAGCACCAACTGAGAAATCAGACACTTATATATGGGGTCAAGAACAAGAGGCTGAAATAGAAAGCTCCTTTAAAGAATAAAAAAAATGAGTATTGTTTATAAAAAACAGACTCAGCAAGCAGGATACCATTAGTAATGATGTGAATTGTGATCAGATTAGGGTGCTCTCTCCAGCAGAAGGTTCGTGTCTTTCATTCTTCTGGTAGCTTTTGTAGCAGTATTGATGAAGATTCTTAAATAAAGGGAATCCTTAAAAGTAATGCTACTTTTCACAAGACTTGAGGGAATATGACTCTTTTCTAGTGCAGCTACTTTTCAGTGCCGGAGTCCCAATGTGCACAAATAATTGACAACTCATTAACAACTCGGTAGGAGCTCTGAAAACCAACTGAGAAAAACAACTTCAGTACAAGAGAAACAAAGTATCTGCTCGTCAATTATGCTGATAGTCTCACACCGGATTTAAAATGAGGTTAGTAAACAACCTAAATAATAAATTATCCAGGAAGGGAAGATAATGCCTGCATAACCAACTCCTGCAAGCTCCCCTGGGGCTGGGCAGAGGGATTCATCTGCAGTGTGAGCCCCAGGCTCCTGGCTCTGCCTGGGCTCTGCAGGTGGCTGTGTGAGGAGCCTCTGCTCCTTCTGCAACTGCACTTCTGCTCTGGCTCTGCTGATGCAGGGAAAGACAATTCTTAGCACTAAACATTTGTTATGGCTTCTCTTGAATTCTACTCCAAATTTTGTTAAATTTGTTAAAACTGTTGCTTAAATATTGGAGCTGCAGGATAAACGCTAGTGCTGGGCTTTTAAGTGTGGAATGATGCTGTCCCATAACGATGTCAAACCCAGTATCAACAGAGCCTACAGCCAGCTCTGCTTCCAAACCCATTGGTTTCAATTCTCATGTAACATTTCCTGTGTGTGATGGGGGAAAAAACAAAAGGAAACAACCTTCATTTCTCTAGGATATGGCCCAGATTTCCATCCCAGAGCTCACAATATCTACCCCCATCTTCACACAAACCCACACTGCAGCTCTTGACACCCAAAGTGAACAATGATCTACCAGCAATTACCCATACCAGTTTTGCAAGGAGAGAGAGGGAATTGTATCTTGCTTTTGTCTTCCTCTCTCTGTCTCTGTTTCTGTTTGGTGATGTAACGAGCATAGCGGAGAATAAGAGTGGTTGCTAAAACAGGCAAAATAATTTTGTTCTTTAGGAAGAGGTACTGGAGTAATTTTCTGGAAACAAATGATGACCTTTGGCTAAAGAGCCAAATTAATCTTTCATATTTGGCTTCATGACAACATCCCCTCAATTGTTAGACTGATATGATGAATAAAGTGATAACATTCAAGAACAAGAGAAAAATTCAGCACGGTGCTTTCTAATCTGGTAAACAGACAAATTACTAAGAGTGCTGAGGAGCTGCAACTCCAGTTGTCTGCATCATGTCAGGAATACAGCACACCTACAGAACTCTGGGTCTGGGACATGTAATTCACATCTGCTGAGACATATAGATGAACAGAAAGTTGAAATAGGGGGAAAGTAAACCTTTTTCTTTTCATTTTTTGAAGTGTTCTAGCAATTAAATAGTGCTCCTGAAATAATTTATTTCCTTGGGAATAAAATTAAGATTGCAGCAGCATGTGTTTTTAACCATGGTAAATGGAGAAAACTGTAGTTAATGATTTAATCAATATTTTATGACCTTGTTCTTTAATATGCAATTGGTGATCCACAAGGCACTGAGTAAAGCCTTTCCCATAAGTAAATATTTTGATAAATCCAAAAGGCAGTGGGCTATGCAGAATGAAAGGAAATACTACTTGGAAACATAACCATTGACAGCATCTTGGAGTATTAGTATTGTTTCCTTTTGTGTGGTGTTTGTAAATATAAAAAGAAACTTGGAGGAAACTGAAATAGGCAGGAAAAGGCAATTTTTCATGTTGAAATTCTTAATAAGAGAAAGACAAAGGCAAAATTGTTGTTCTAGAATACAGCAATATTACTCAGGAATTAAACCAATACAATGCTACTGCATCAATATAACATGAGTTGGTCAGTGTTTCCGGTGTAAATATTTATCTGTTGCAACCACTAATTGAACATACAAGCCTGCAATCTTCAAATTATGCATGAATATACATCCTCTGAAATTACCAGTACTGCTCACCACCTGATGATAACCAAGGTAACATACATAACCACCTTTATATATACAGTGTTGAAGGCTGGGCATGAGATGTGTTAAGCTGATTGACAAATTCTTAGACCCAAAACACCACCCAAACTCAAATGTGTGTTGCAAGGAACTCAGAAAACAACACGAATGCAGTCCGCAGACTGACTTCTTTCCCAGAAGTAGAGATGCTCTCTCAAGGCCAGTGTTTCAGAATAAGCTCTGCAGTGAAGACTTCCAGTGTTGCCTCTCTATATTTTGATGAGTGGGTAAACAGTTTGCTGCTTTTAAAGCTGTCAGTAAAGTAGTTTTGAATTTGTTATTTGCAGATACTTTCTAGGTAAAAACCAAATCTTTACACAGTTCTGTTTTTCTACGGAGAAGTCTGGGTCTGTTTTGGTTATTTTGTATTCTATGCTTTTGTCTCTGCTGTTGAGTGGGCAAGTAGCAGTTTCTTTTTTTTATTTCTGGTTCTCAGTCTTGCATTATTCACAAACTTCTGTTTTGAATCCCAGAAGACAGAAAAACTTCATCATGCATTCAAATCCACACATATAAGAACATCCATTGCTGATGAGCGTCACTGGCAGCTCTCACAAGCTAACATTAATTATGCACATAACTAAAAGCACTGTGACTGGGAATCATCATTTCTAATAAAAACAGTGACTTCTACTCATGGATCGTTTTATCACTTCTTGGGCTATAAATCACTAATGTCACCAAGATATATGATTCTCCACTTTTTAGTTTTTCTTTGTAGAAAACTGTTTCTGGCATTATGCTGGTGTGCTGAAGGGATGTGGGAGGGGACTGTCCTGCTTCGTCCTTTTGTCTGCACATCTTGGTCACCTGGAGTCAGATGCCTGGGCAGGTTATACGCCTATGGAGGGTAAATGCTGAGACTTAGTACAAGGAACAAGGCAAAGCTGAGGGTAGATTCTGTGCAGTTGCTCTGCTTCACCATCTAGTGGTAAAAGCTTTACTTGAGAGTTACATCTTCACTGTTTAAGGATATGTCAAATCACTTCATGCTCTTAAATGTGCAGGGCAGAAAAAGGCCTGGGTTTTTTTGATGTAGATACTTTGTCAAGGCAAGGGGTTCTTCTGCTATTTCCTGGAAGTGGCCAGGTGCAGGATTAAAACTTTTCCCTTGGTTCTTGTGATTGTGAACTTAGTAAGGTATTTTATTTTCTTAAGGTGAACTCATTGAAATAACTAGTTGTGGACAAAACTTTGACACTGTGTAGAGAGAGAAACAGAAATTCTAAATTCCCTCTAGAACATAAGTCAGGTCTTTATTCTGTATAGTTCTTCTCTATTCTTTGTTTTTCTTTCCTGCAAATTTTTAGATTGGGCATATCAAAAAGTTGTTAAAGTATTTCTAATCTCAAAAGATCAGAATGCTAAGAGTACTGTTTATTTTTATTGTAAAAACCTTTGGGAAAATGTTTCAGATATATTGTTGCACAAAACTAAAACCAACAGCAATACTGGGGCCCACTGGTGTGCAAAGTGACAGAGATGCTGGTTGCAAATGCTGAATAGCCTTTAGCTGAGAGTGTATGAAGCTGATTCAAGACTGGCACCCAACTCATATACTCTGGAGGTTGTGATCTTGATGAAAATTGTTTGGCTGCTGGGGGAACAGGACCCAGAATACCATAGAACCTGCCTTGGTTCTGCCAGGTTGGATTCTGTTGCTTTCCTTTTGTACTGGCTAAGCAAAACTATTTCACTTAACCAAAATTATACTAAATCCATCTTCCTTAAAACATTTCCTTTAACACAAATCGAGCGGATATAAACACTTCTTCATTTCAGCCACCAAGATGAAAATTTAACTCCTTGTTTTAGGTATTCTTTTTTTCTGTCTCTCATTGATGGGAAGGTCATTCCTGTCTACTTCTGTGTTTGCCATCTCTTGTAGTCTGCTTGGCATTTGGATCTGCCAACACTTTGGAATTAATAGATGTACATGAATAGATGAAGCCAGGTAAAGAGAGTGTGTCAAGATTACATCTCCTCCCTGAGAGCTGCTGTCAATATTACAGTGCATTTGAGAGCTGTGAGATTTCCTGTGGAAGCAGCTGCTGTTTTTACAACATTCTTGAAATACTGAAGAAATGTCAACTTGTCCTGCAGGATATTTTTCTAAGACTTTCCTTAATTTGTCTAGTATGGCTATGCACAAAAAGGAGGGGTATGTAGATCCCAGTACTAAAATTGGCAGATGACAGTGGACACTTCTAGATTTGCAGAAGTGGTTACAGATGAAAACAATGTGGCCTCATTTCTATGGTACATCACCTCCACCAGGGTTATATATATTTCAGGACTGTTGAAAAATATACATTTGAAGAGCTGCTGGTCAGATTCTGAAATAGGTTTTGGTAATGTACAGACAATGAACCTTGTGCTTATTTATTCTTGTTTTCCTTTTTGTAATTTCCATTTCTCAGTGTTTGGTGTCTGTTCAGGGTATGTCAGTGTGAAGAAAGAAGAAACACGTATAATAGAGTGGAGTTTCTAAAGCAACCATTTTGTTGTCAGTGGCAAAGACTGGAGTAGGAAAAGATAAGGCAAAACTTATCTACATTTATTTTTGAAGAATCAGAGGCAACAAGTCACTTTCCTTGCTTCCATTTTTAAGGCTGGCACTTTCCATTTACCATCTGATATTTTTTTCCTTAAACAGTTTTATAAGAATTTCAAGTCCTCTTATGCAATATTTACTGATATGATGTATGATCAGAGAAGCTGTCTGTTTTAACTTGGCATTCACTAGGTGTGAAGATCAGGTCCACAGTTTTGTTTTAGCTTTCACACACCTACACACCTACATTAATATGAGTATGCCTTTCATTACAGCACTTTTCAAACTGTGAACACACATTATTTGACCTTGATGCAAGCAATTGAAAGTGTGCTGCAATTAACAGTTCATTTCACAAATAAATTTCTTATTACAGGCAGAGCTGAGGGTTTACAAAAATGCTCCCTGTTTAAACATGAAGCATTTGAAACAAATTGAAGAAGTTTCAATTATTAAAAAAAAATGAAATGTAAAAATTTTCAGAGTTTATAAGCCTTAGGGTGACTTAATTAAAGCTGAAGAAAAATTAAAATTATTAGAATTTAGGGCAACAGCGAAAGAAATAATAGATGGGAAATTTCAAGCTATAATAAGAAATATCTTTAAGTCACTTGGTAATTGTAGAGCAGAACTCTCAAATGCTGGTTCAAGTTATTAACTGACTCAAATCTCTCTAAAGCATCTAGGTATTAACCTAAAATAAAACATTTATGGATAGCTCTACAGTAAAGTAACTAAACATCAGTTAATTATTTAATGGAATAAATGTTAATAGACATGAATTACTGATAATTTACCATGTATTCTTATCACTGTAATCCTTAAAGCTGTAGATTAAACTACTTTTAGATTACAAATAAATCCATAATTTAAATTCAAACTATTTTCAGCATCAGTGAATGGTGCAAATCTTTTTTCTTTTTGTCTCTAATATTCCTGACAAGTGGGACTCACTTCTATAAGGGTTGTAACTTTTATCTGTAGCAGCCCACTTGCTCAGGAAGATCATTTGCATTTCCACAGCACTGAGAATCAAAGGCTTTTTATTGATAATGGATAGTTTGTGGACAGTCAGTTCCTATGCTGGCTGCCTCATGTTATCCTACCTAACTGAATGCATCCTCCCAAAGCAGGAGTTCACTGTGCTGATTGTGTATATTTATTGGTTTTGAAAACATTTTTGTAAGGAGGGTTCTGCTGCAATAGCTCCATGTCAGGAGTGATGTGGTGGCAAAGGGGACCAAGCACTCAAGTGAGATGGGGTTTTTGCTGATAAAGTTCTTTGAGGACATAATTGATCTCTGTTGCTGATGAGGTAAATGCCTGAAGTCCACGTTGTGTCACCATCTGTGTGTACGTTTTTCTGGTTTTAGACACCAAAGTCAAAGTGTCAGTAGAATATGATTCTTTTATCTGCAATGAGGTCTATGCTAAAATTCAATATCTACATACTCTTGAACATTATGGTTCATTCTTTTGTCATTCTTTTACACTGTTTTTGAGATTTGATTAAAGCAATTAGTTAATTATTGTGCTCAGAGGCTAGTCAAAACTAGATTTTGATTTCTAAGTTGCATTATTAGCATTGGACAGGAACAGAAGACTGAAACTTCCTTTTTTCAACATGTCATTGTGATTTTTCTCATCAGAAAGCAAAGTCAGTAGAGCTGCATGTGCTAAACTAAAAGCCAAACAGCAGCAGCAAACCCAGACACATCATAGTACAGCATCAAGCTATTAATCAAAGCTTATAATCCCAAGTCTTGGAAAAATGGTATCAGATGACAGACTGCAGTTCACTGTTGGATCTGTTTGCTTGAGTTAACACCTTAGCAGTAAGTCGTTTCTTTAATAAAACCATGGCCAGCAGGAAATAATTCTGTCTGCTGCAGCTGACAAGGCAATGTACAATAGTAGCTTAATGCCGCATGAAGAAATTTTTCTAATGGAATTTTTATCAATTGGGACTCTCTGAAAACTTGATTATGTGTCTCCAATTACCCTTTCTCCTCTGTCTATTGTAGCTCCCTACCTATCTTAAGGAAGAGTAAGTCAATCTCTTACCCTTCATTATGGGGGTTAAGACTTATTTAAAATGTCCAGATAATGTGATACAAATTATCTTCCCGCTTATTTTTAGGAAATAAAAGTAGTAATGTAAAGGGAACCACTTCTGGAAGCCACACGTGCAATTGTTCTGCTTTTTCAGACTGCCCTGTGTTAATTAGATATAATTAAAGGCTGTGTTACATATCTGTATCCTAAGTCAGTGATAATGTTGCATGACAGATGAATGAACACTGCTGTCTCTGTTTTTACTATAAAATATGAACAGAATTCAACTTGAAGTAGTCATTAAGTTACAAGGTTGGAGTAGAATAAAAAAAATTATATATATATTTTTTTATGCGACAGATTTTTTTTCTGGGATTTTATCTTGTGACAATGTTGCAGTAATATCCAGCACTATTTCTCAGTGTGGTGTTTGTGGCAGGACAGAGGCAGGTGGCTGTGGGTAATATCACACAGATTTAGCTTCAGGCAAACCTGGAAGGGGGGCAGATGGGCAAGAAATTGTGAGAACCAAGTCTGGCCATTGGTATAAAGATGCTGAGCAGCTCTGTACCACACAGACCTACCACCTTGCCATGTTACCTAGAACTGAGCCCTCAAAAGCTTCCTAAAAAAGAGTATCTTCAAGAGCAGGCTTGATCTTGGTAGTAGAGTGCAAAGGTTTTTTTCAGCCACTTCTTTCCTCTGTGCTGGGAATTCTGTGCTTTGGTCTGCAGGTCACTGTGCTGCGCTCTGCTCCTTCCTGGCTTTAATTTCTCAGAGACTGTTTGGGGTTTATTGTTTTTATTCCTTCTACTTTGTATTTATTCTTGCACCTATGTTGCCATTGTTTATTTGTTTGGGTTTCTTTTTCTTCTTTAGTTTCTTAAAAGGCTTTCTGGACCAGGAATAGAAGTGTTTTATTTATCTATAGCTAAAAAGATGGCAATAATATTTTTCCCTACACTTCCCCTCACTACTACCTGATTTCTAAGCTGGGAAAAAAGACAGCTTAGATGCCATTATCATTTTGTTGAGTCTTTGTTAAGGGTGCAGTTTGTGGTCTGGATTTTCTTGCTTGTCATGTGTATTCCCTGGTAACCCTCTGGTTTTTAATTACCCCCAGGCATTCCAGGCTTATCTTATTTAGACAAGTGCACAGCTGTGTATTTTCTTGGGGATTAGTATTTGAACCTTATTCTGAGCATTATTTTGATTATAAAGTGTAAATTTGGAGGTGGCAGGCTTATGTATTTTTCATAAGGAGATATGTGGTGGTTGGTAGGTACCAGGAATTTCAGAGGAATTAGGCTACTGCACAATAGCAGAGCTGATTGAATTATTCCTCTGCAATCAGTTCAGATTCAGGCACATTATAGTTACCATACTCACTGCTTTATGTATGCTCAGTATTCACACTCTTCACATATGAAATACATCATAAGGACCCTTTGAAAAAGCTGATTTTAAATGCATGTGTGTTTGCACAAATTAACTTTGCTATCTATATCTGGATTAGCAAACACTTCAGTTGTGATAGGTAGAAGATATTAAAAAAGACCTTATATCTCAAATGATGTGCTTTCTGTTGTTACCTCTAAAAAGCATTTCAAATAAAAATGCCCATGTTGCCAAACCTAAAAAAATGCCTTGTTGACTAATTTACATAAAGCTATAACTAAAATGTTCAGCAAAACACTTGAAATTGAGCCTCTCTGTTGGTTTCACTAAACCTGCCCTGTGCATTTTTAATGATGAAAACATTGAATAATACATTATAATTTTAAATTTTAGAACAAACAATGAATATTGTAGAAGTGTGGTAAAATTACTGAAGCTTGTTTTTTTCCCTTTATGATAAAAGATCTTTTCCTTATAAAGAAGAATTTTACTTAAAATAATCTACAAATACTGCTATCATTTTCAGAGATACAAGGTAAGAACTAAACTTTTATTTAACTATCAAAGAAAGCGAATTCGTTGTTAAAACTAATGGAGAGTATTAATACAGTGGCAGAAATAACACCCAAAAGCTTTTGCTAAAACAAAGAGAGAAGCTATTGTTAGCTTCTTTATGCAGGCCATGTAGTTATACCTTCCCAGTGTTCCTAAGTACCATATTCTCATATATTGGTCCTATCAGCAGGGAGAGATCCTGTAAGGAAGAGTCATAATACACCTTTTTACATCCAGGAACAGACCCTTAGTGAGTCCACTCTCAGAGCCTAGAGATTCTCTTCTATACCAGTGCTGAAGCTTGATGGGGACATGTGCTTGAGCACAGTGTGAAAGAGCAGAGACTGATTTGGATGGATGATGTGGCACAACCCCAGTAGTGAAGGGCTGGAGAAGTAGCAATTAATCCTGGTCATTGGTCCTGCCATACCCGTGTCTTCTGGGGCAGCATTACAGCAGCCACCTCTGGATGTTGGTGATATGCCAGGGATGCACCTCCATTCAACCAAGACCTGTTTTTTTTTTCTCTCTCTTTGTTTCAAAAAATCCTCAGATTTTATTGTCTCAGGTGTGATCCCTTGCATTTCCAGGGGTGCTTCAGAGACCTGGAATGTGAGGAAATTCACTGGGATCCCCTGACAGCTGTGTAAATAATAACAAATATTGTTTAAGCAGTTTATTTCACATTTGGAAAATTTGTCAAATTTTGGTTTCCATCTTTCTGTTCTTTATCTCAGCTCCTGTATGAATGAGATACAAGAGTGACTGAGATCTCAAATAATCATTTCATAGTAGAGAGAAAAAAATCTCAAAGAGATACTGTTTCTCTTAAGGAGAGTAATTTGGATTTTGCATAAGTCTTTGAATGTTCCAGGTTGCTCAATCATGTGAGTCCAAGACTCAGATGCTGAGCTTTTGTTCACTACCCATAGCTGGTGCCTTGCTTATTTAGCTACTGTGTATTTCTTCAGTTTGATGAGAAGATACATAATGAGGCATCCATCTGTACATCTTGTGCACAGTAGTCTCAATAAGAGAACAAGCAACACTATATCTTGGTATAAGGTTTAAAATTAGCCTAGTTATATATCTGTCTCTGAGTATTTTCATTTTTTTTTTTTCTTAGTTCCGTATACTCATTCTCCTTTTCACCTGAATTTAAAATATATTTTTGTCTTGCATAGGGTGCATTGTGTAAAATGAGAAGCATAAAAATGCTATGAAAACAAACAATTTTCATTTGGTAAACAATTGTCATGCATTTTTCTTTAATGGAGGGTGCCTCTTTTATTTATTAAACATGCAATCTTCATATATCTTGCTATTTGGTAAGTAGTTACACTATCAAAACCAAACTATCATTTAATATTTTCTTTAAGTTTCATACTCTGGGATTTTCTTTCTAGGTTTCTTGCCTAAAATGGCAGAATATAGTGAAGTGTACAAATAAAAACATCAACATGCATTTTATAAAAGATTCTTTAGTAAAAATATTATGTTTTAAGGATATATTATTGTGGAGAAGACTGAGCATTTCCATCTTTGAATTCTTCTGTCTCTGGAAACAATAGATGGAAGGGAAACACCTAGTGGGATGATTTTAATTCTTTTCCTGTTTAGGCTGGACATGTCATGTCAGAGATATAACATCTGTATTCTTAAACCAACAATTTAATTTATTCCATAGGAATTAAATGCTTCATTATATTTGGAAGTGTTAGCTTTATTATCTTTGAATGGTGGCTGTTATCTTGTCACATGATGACAGTGAATTTCCTTCCTCCTCAGACCGTAGATGCTTGGTGAAGGCTGTTACTATCTGCTTAGGGCAGAACCTGACTGGACAGCATTGCAGGCTTCTGTGCACTGTAATGTTGCAAATAATAGTAATGATTTTACCTCATTGAAGTTATTGTTTTTTTTCTCTGTTTCACGTGCACTATTACATCTTTATTCCTCATAAAATAAAAGTAGAGGGGGTTTTTAGCCTACTGAAAAAAAGAAATTAAACCGGTGTTAGACACTCTTTTCTTCTTTTCATTTACTGCAGAATCAACAATTATCTCTCTAAAAAAACAATTTCAAAATATTCCTCATTTTTATTCCTATTGTTTTTTTGCACCAAGTCTGTCAGTTTTATTTTCAGAAATAATTTATTTCTTTTATAATTTTTTTTAGTTACTGGGTGCCTGTGAAGAACTAAAATATCTTGCATAATTAAAAGCTCTGTGCTGTACTAACTGCACAGAAAGAACTGATAAGCTAACAATAAAATGCTGTTGCTTCTGGGTTGGGTTACTGCAGGTGCTGTAACAGTTAAGGGCAAAATCGTAAAAAAGGGAAGAAAGCAGAACACCATTATCAGTCTTGCAGCTACGAGAATAGTAAAAGAATTTATTTGCCTTGGTTGGCTGCATCACTAATAAGGACAATTTTCATCAGAAGTTCCACAGGCTTTTAAATTATAATTGGGAACTTGCATCTCTCTTGCTTCCAAGAGTCTGCATTTGCTGGGTGCATCTCCCTGGTGAAAACCATATGGCAGACCCAAGGCTGCTTTATTTGGAAAACCTCAGGAAGTCAGAGCCCAAATCCCATCCCTGCCACTCTGATCAGGTGAACATTTCGTACAGGGCAGGGGGGGGAAACAAAATCTCTGCTTATTCTGGAGGCTGGTAGGTTTTCCTGTTCCAGTAACATAAGGGTTCAGTTTCAGAAAGCTATTTTCAACTGATGGGGGCCTTAACGTCTACCTTAAAAACTGGATTTTATTTCTTGTTATGTACTTGCCCTCTCCAAAATATCTGAATTTGGCAGGCCTGCAAACTTAAAAATATTTCTTGGCTTTTGTCTTCCAATTCTTTTTCTATAAAGGGAAAAACAGATTTAGAGAAGATAAAGCTTATCAAACTGGATAAATGTATAGCTCCAGAAACAAAGCTGAAAATAAAAGTGAATACATTAGAAAGGAGATGTAAGCATACAGAAAGGAGGGGAGCAGAATCATCCAGTCATTCAGAAACCAGCTTATCATTAGAGCTAAGGAAAAAAATGAAAATATGAATCCTTTTTAATCCTCCCTTGAAATACTGCTTTCCTCCCCCATCCCCAAAGTAAGGTCATTCTTAAGTAAGTTTTTTTTCCTTTCTTTTTTCTTCTATGACTAAAGTGAACTTATAAAATGGGTAGGGGACTTTTAAAAAATTATAATTTTAGCTACAGCTACAGGCTGTCTGGCACCGCTGCGTTTACCAGAAAAAAAACAGCGTTATGAGCAAGATTTCAACAATCTGATTTTTAACAAAACTTCTAAGCAAAAAAAGTTTGTCCTGCCATTGCTGAAGATGTTTCTTACTACTTAGTTGCCTGCCATCCTCAGCAAGTATCTAAATCTGCCTTCTGTAGCTGCTCTTAAAACTGAGGAATTTAGGGATTATCAGGAATTTTAGCAAAGTGGTTTATGAGAAGCTTAAAACAAATCTGCTGTATGTAGTGCTCTCTGCTATCCTTTATAGCCCTCTCACCATCCTAGCAAAGCTTGTGTGCTGCTGGAAGACTGAAGATAGTGAGGTCCCATGGGATTTAGGAGAGGGGTAGTCTTCGGGGCTCTTTTATGTCACTGGTGACCAAAACTCTCAGGGTAGCCAGTGCTTTCAAAGAGGCAGGGAAAGGTGCAAGAGCTGATGTGTAGCAGCAGATCCAGGCTGATTAAGAGCAAGACTGCAGATGGGTGGGAAGGCTGGGACATGGAATTACCAGGAATACAGCACACACCATTTGTGCAATATATCTACTGCCATTAAAATCTCAAATTCTCCTGTGGTCCACAGCCTGTTCCTCCCTGTGCAGCCCAGAGTGAGAGTCAGCTCTTGGATGCTGGCAATAACTGCAGCCATTAGGTGACTGCAGACTGAGCATCTCTATTGCAATACAGACATGGGATTCCATCCTGTTTTGCTGAACAGCAAGCTGGAACCCCTGAGGGCTTCTTTGTGTTAAGATTCAGACTCATAAGCCTTTAACGTTGATAGATCATTTTATTGTAAAAGGCAATTAACAGTGAGGTTAATGACAGTGATACATCTGAGCTGTGATTCAACCTTGTAAAATAATTAGAACTTTAAGAAATACACAAGATTTTGGGATTTTTTTGTTTGTTTGTTTGTTTTTTAACACAAAAGAATTAAACACATGCTGCTTTAGTGCAGCCTTGCTGGTTCAGAGTTTTCCTTTAGCTTCTATCATGAAGGCTAAGGTTTGCCTATTTTGAAGTTTTATATCTGAGTGGTCCTGTCCCAGCTCTACCACACTACCAGCAACGCTCTCATTTCTGGACTTCATGAGGAACACAGCTACAGGAGTGCTTCAGATTGATTTCAGGAGGCTGCTTGTATTTCCTCTTGTTCCACCTGTCATGAGCATCAAAAGAGAAATCACAGCTACCTTAAACCTGCTTTTACAGCTATCTCAATGTTGTCTTAGCACTAAACTCCTCAGGTCAATTGTTGCCAAAACAGGAAATATCTCTCGCTGCTGGAGTGCTTAAGAGGTGTCATAGAAAAGAGTTTTCAGTGGAATTAGTGGTAATGAGCAGGTTTTTTCTGTCATCCCAAGATATATTTGCAGCTGTAACTGAGGGTGTTCTTTGTGACCATGCCTTGTCACTGGGTATCACTGGTATACCCTGTCTTTTAAATTAAAACTGCATGTCTGAGAGTATTATGGTGAATTCATCTTTGGTTAGTGAGAAGTTTAAATTGTATCTGAGAAACAACTAGTTTCTGAATCATGTTATGAATGTGGTTTGAACTCTCTTCTGGTGAGAAAAGAAGCAAAGGCATCTGACATGCAATAGTAAGTTCTATCACATATGAAGTTATTATCCATCTCACACTAAAGAAGGGCAGTAAGTTAATTTTCCAAGCAAGAATGCATTTATGTATATAACACATCTGTATGATGAATGTATTAAATTCATCATAGCATGAATTTTCATTTAAGGAATATTAGATTTTTCACTGTGCTTCAGTGTAACTTTGAGTTATTTTGATGTTAATAGTGACATCTTTAATAGATAAGCATTAATAATAGATATTTATAGATAATAGATTTTAGATTTAGATAGTTTAATAGATAATTTGTGACAGTTTCATTGCAACTGAACTTTGAAGAATTTGTTTCTCCTTCCTTACATATGTTCAGCCTCCTAAGCCACGTGGTCAGTGTTTCTCAAGATATTTTGCTTAAAATCACCTGATTATATGCATACAAACAAGAGTTATCCCAGATAAAGGAGAAAGAATAGAGACAAAAGTATGAGGTTATTTTTTTTCCTCTAAGCAGTCTTGTCCCCTGATTACACCATGCAGTAGAGTACCTGTGGTAGTTGCAAGTTATAAGCTAATATACCAGTAGTAATTTACTGCAATGAAAACTTGTCCCTGTTAAATGTGAAGTATTTATTTTCTGTTGTCTTCTCTAGGGACAGGATGCTCATCTTTGTTTAGTGTAGGTCGATAGTAAACTTTAAAACCATAGTGATGCTTTTTCTTTTTGCTGACATTGAGGGGAGCTGCAGTGTCCAAAAGTGAATCATTGAATTATTTTTTTGGACTCCAGTCTGCATGTAATACATTTTCTGGTACTTCTGAGGTTTTAATTTCAGTGCACAGAGGACTTTCATGTATTCTTCATGATGTGAGGCCCTTTCAGCATAAAAATTCCCAAGTAAAGAACTTATCATGTCTATATTTAGATAGCTCAAGATTTCCAGGAGTCTGATAATTCTGCTCATAAAAGGATTGTTTGACATTCTATCCTTCCTGCTTGCACAGAAATGCTAATACTTCACTTTATTTTCTTGCAAATTTAAATGGTAAAATTCCGTTTTTTAAGTCCCTTAAATTGATGCATTTTTGTTATCTAGCATAAGCCCTAGAGCACAGGCTTTGTGTTCTGGAACTGTTTTCCATCTATCTGGGGTCTGTCTGCAGCATATTCCTCACAAATATTTCACTTTACAAGATTATAATTCCAGTTTGCAGATGTGCTGTGATTCTGTTGCAGAATTTGACATTCATTGTGTCTGTTGTCAGACACAAGATTTTCTAATACATGCTGCAAGGCCAAATTGTTGGATTACTTTTGCATGTTCCTTACTCCTTGCTCCTTTACCAAGTATTCTACAGAGAATTTAAAACCAAATGGTAAATTATAGTTTCACTTTTCCATTTGCAAAGGCAGAAGCAGTCTGACAACGTGCTTGGTACGAGGGCCATTTTCTCATGACCTAATTGTCAGCTTTTATGTATTCTATCAGTCTTTCAATAGAGTTGAACATTCAAACCAAGTTTCCCCTTGTACCCAGGCACTGTGAGCTGTCTCTGTACGAGCAGCCTGTTAAGTCTTCAGCCTGACCTGCCTCAGCCCAAAGAACCTCCCTGCTCTCTCCCTGTTATGCTGGGGCCAAGCTCTCAGCAAGCAACTTTTTTCCCTTCTCTCTACACACAAGGGGGTGGGGGGAGAGAAATCCCCCAAGCAGGGATGGTATTCAAGCAAGAAGCTTTTGTTAATTCTGTAAAGTGTTCCCAGATTGTCACGTCTACTGCTGTCTTAACAATTTTGATGGCCTCTGTAGCAGAGGAAAGGGGGCTGACTGTTTTCTGTTGAACTACAGGGAAGTTTATTATTTAAAATATCCCCAGCTCATGTATTAAGTGGGGGCGTGGGGCAAGCATTATGTCTTCCTGTTGTTCCCTTTTCTTCTGTTTTGTATTCACTGGGTGAATCCTGACAAAGTGGTTTGCCAGCACCAGTGTATATCCCTTCCAAGACCTTTAATGTTTCCCCAGGCCATAAAACAGTGGTGTTCTCTGGATAGTGCCATGATTGGGAATACTTCTGGCTTTAAATGATGCTAAAACAGACAACAGCAATTTTCCTGTATGAATCAAAGCTTTCAAATATCTCTTTTAGAGGTTGTTCCTTGTACATTTGAAAGGACTATATGATAACGTTTTTACATCGTAGGATTTCTTATTATACCTTTGCATAATCTTGATCTAGTTACTAATATACTCTGTCTTTTAAGCAAGCTGCTGGAGGTGTGTTCAGTTAACTGCTAGAATGTATGTTATTAAAGAAGTCAGTTCTTTCTGGAGTGAAGGGGATCTGGAGTGGAAGTGACTCATTATTCCAGTGTATTAATAATTTCATTTTTCTTCATCATACACATCATGCACAGGCTGTTCACTTTCAGTTCTGTGTAGAATATCTGTCAAGCCAGAAAGAAATGGCAAAAACTGTGCTGTTGAGGAAGAATAATCTTAGTTGCAGAATTTCTCCTCTAATATCTATTTCATAATGATGTGAAGAGTTTAGTTATTTTTTTGCTTTGTTTGTTTTATTCCATTTTACTTTTACTCCGGAAGATTCCCAGTCTTTTGCTAAAAATTATATCATGTAGCTATTGTGTTATAGAACTTAGTCTGACTTGATTGACAGTTGTACAACCATAGCAGGGAGTGATAAGCCATATCTCTTTTTTTGGAAGAAGATGGTTATTTTTTCTCAAAACATATTTTGTTTCTCTAAAGCTTCAGATGTTTTGGTTTTGTTGCTAGTGGAGCTATTTTATGTTGGAATCCTGTATCACAAAACCAGTGACACATTGCAGGCACTCTGGATGTTCTCTCCTTGATAATGGTGTTGGTACCTGAACTGCAGGACAGGTGGCTCTGCCCTTGGGTGCTGTATTCTGTTCAGATTGGAACCCTGCTGGAAATGCCAGTGGATTGCTGCCCAGCCTGAGCTGGGAGCTCCAGGAGATGCTTTTGTGGCTTCAGTGCTGGCTTGTGAGTGTTGAGAGGAAAAGAAGGCATTTTGTGCTTTAGAGATTTCACTGTTATAGAAAGGATTTGGCCATGGAACGCACCCAGACTGTTCCAGAATCTTGTAAGTCAGTTGAAGTATTGACACTCGGCCATGTACTTGAGTTTATATTTTTGATCTCTTTGTAGAATCACAATTGAGGTGAGCTTGCCCTTAGACTGCATGTAGTGAAAAGAAAAAGTGAAGATCCCGGGCAAAGTTAGCAAAAGGTAATAATCTGCTCAAGGATCAATTGCCTATGTGGTTGCATAGGAAACTGGAGAATAGAGTGAATATGCTGCTCTGAAAGCCTTCCAAGACAGTATACTTCAGGTAGTATAAACTGGATTCCCATCAAAAAAAAGCTTCAGAGGGTGAGCCAAGCACTGTTTGACATGAAGATTACTTTTTAAAGGCTGTTCTGTGCAGAAGCAGATGGCTCATTGCACTTGCAAAGTTTGCCTCGTGCAAGAGAGAAGGACTCAACGTGTCCTGAACTGCTGCTGCTATTACGCTTCACAGATAATCCTACCTCTTGCAAACACTTCTGTCAAAGTTAGAGCAATATCTTTCCTTCCTTGTAGATGAGAGGGCACTGCTGAACTGCACTGAGAAGCAAAGCATTTTGCATAACATGCAGAACACAGCAATTTAGTGTTTGTTTTCCTATCAAAGTGACTCTACATGACAATGTGCAAAGTATGTACAGATGGCAAGAACAGTTATGGAATCATGGCTGTTTCCTCTGCAGATGCTTTTAGAAAAATAATTCTAGCTCTTCACTTAAAAGTGTAAGTAGATGATGAAACAAAATAGCTTTTCTCTCTTTGGTGACAGAATGAACTACTTCAGAGTTTTTTTCCAGGAGCATGGTTATAGGTGACTAAAAGGGACAAGGAGTCTTCTAAAGTTCACTGTATTTCTAAGTCGTATTAGAAATTCTTTCCCTTGGCCCCCGGTTTTTAATACTAATCAGGTGTCCTATTACAGTCATTTTTAGAAGTTATATAGCATTTAATCCTTTGGAAATACACAGAATAAGGGGGTCAATGAAGGGAAGCTTCATTTTGATGCACATCTGTATCTAACCATGGATACTTTGACCATTCAGCGTTGCGAGAACCAGTTAGGAGACCTTGTTAGTTTTACAGGAAATGTTTTGGAATTTGCACAGCTGAGAATGCTCAGTTGGTACTGAAAGAAAACTTAGAAGCCTAAGTGCAAGAATCCTTCTACAATATTAAAAAAAAATTAAAATTCCCTAACTCTTTTCCATCAAATATGAGGTTCAACTGTGATCCAGATTTTCTTTCTAATGAAAAGTCTTTTATTTTTACATGCCTCTAAATAGACATGTTAACACAAAGCTTTTTTTTTTCCATTTTTGTGTTGTTACAATTGATAATACCTCAGTTTTTCTTATTTCCTTCATCTGTAGTGCTCTCCCAGCTTTTACCTCCCTCAACATACAAAATATTCATTTTCTTTGTAAGAAAAATGTTATTTCCTTTTTTTTTTTTTTTTTTTTTTTGTGGCAGTGAAAGATTCCTTAAAATTCTTCTAAAAACTAATAGTTAATTTTCCTTTCTTGTGAGATCCTGAACAGGAGAGATGAAAATGTTCATCTTCTATGGTGAGATTCAAGTGGGATTCATCTAATATCTGCAGTTGTTTTTGGTTTTTTTCAAAGTAATTAATAACACAAAAATATTTCTGCTACTTAAAACATGATGAAAGTGAAATCCAGTTGCCTCATATAGATGAGAAATATCAAATGCACTATGAGTGATCCAGAAAATAGTTTCTTAAGAAATAATATTCTTACAATTTTTTAAATAATTCAGTTAATTAAGGAGCATCCATCAAGTTCCTCAGTGATATATTGCTGGCACCACTTCAGCATGTTTTAGTTTTGTTGTTTGTCTGTCTTTGTCCTTTTATGCCTGTTTAAATGCTTGAGGTAAGATCCTTCCAGTCAGCTGATGCAATGAAAAATCAAGATCTCTCTCCAGATATCAAGTGTCAGTGGAGGAATGAGGAGATCTCCAAGGTGTGAGGGGAGATATGCCACATATGTGTTCACTGCTGCTCTGGCAACAAAGGAGATTTTTATTCATTTAGTGTGAGGATTGAGTCTGCTACTTAAAAGAATGGGGTGAAAGGCATGTAATTACTGATTTTCTATTTTATTTTATTTTTATTTTTTAGATTCTTCACTAGGTCATCAGGTTAGACTCCTAGGCTTCATAAGGAACACACACTCACACACAAACAGGATTTTATTCTGATGTTTTTTGTAACTAATTCCAAAGGATATAGAATTGCAGGTATATTTTTCAGAGGTACTCCTGTCTTTCCCACTGTGATTTATGCTTTTAGGCTTTTGATATAAACTTTTGAGTAAAGGGAGACTCTAGTTATGCCACAATAATGAGAATTTCCCCATTTTAGATGGGAAGGGAAATTTCTGTTCAGGTGTATGAGGAGAGGGTGCCAGGTGTCTAGGGCAATATAAGATGTCCAAAAGACTTAGATGTGGTATCACTTTAGAGGTTAGAGACTTTCTGACATAGGTGACATTTTCTGTGCAGTCCTAGCTGTGCAGTTTGATAAAAAACTGGAAATAACTTGAAATGCATAAATCACCTTGGGACTTGGAAGCAAACAGAGATAATAAAGAGCGGGAGGAAGCCTGAGATATTTGCTAGAATGGCTGAGCTCTTAGGGCAACCGCTTGTAGTGTATTTTAGTTGCTAGTGCCAATTACATAACAATGCATTGGTGGGTATTGCACTCTGCATATAGTCTCTTCCTTGCTTTCTTTTTGTCTTAAAAACACATTTAAAAAAACCCAAAAACCTCAGAGTTGCTACTGAGCTGGGTGGAAAGTAAAGTAGTGAAGGTCTTGCTTATGCATTAATTTTGAAATGTTGACATCTTGGTATGATACATGTTTACTCTAAATTTATTTTTAATATGTATTAAATAGCTTGTGTCACTCTAAAGAAATTTAGAAGAAAATTTACCTTTCTAAAAAAGACAAAAATTAGAGCCTCCTGTCTAAATTGTGAATATTTTAACTGATGGATCCCTTACAATTTTCCTATTCACTTTTGTGTCTTTTCAGTCAGGGACATGCAGAGAATAGTGCAAAGTAATGATAATTACTCGAGATTAAAAACTAGCCCCAGAGAATGGAAACAAAGACTGATTTACGAGATTGAACTCACCAGCCTTTGTTGTAGAAAACAATGGAGCCCTCTGTCTTTGTCTTACACCTCACTTTTCTTTCAAGCAGATTAGACAATTCCTTCCTATGGCCTTTGAATTCTAATCACACTCTTTTTCCTTCTGTCTTTTCGTGTGCTCTTTGAGAAAACTGCCTGTGAATGATCTGACTTACCCCTGCCCTTGGCCTGCCTTCCCTTCCCCATCACAGCTCTGCCTTTTTATCTCTTGGCACTGGATGTAGAAGTTTCTTGTCTGCACTGTTTGATCTTATCGTTACCAATACCCTAGTGACCTTCAGTTAATTAAACTCCAGATCTTTCTTGTGCCCCTGACTTTCCCTCTCATCATTCTTCTGAAGTTCTCTGTTGTTTGTTTTTTTTTTGCCACCCTCAGTGTGATGAGGCTACTGTTCAGGAACACCTTGTGCCCCATGCGAGTACCCAAATTCATCTTGTCTTACCACCAAGCTTATCCAATGCACCTGCTACCATTGTTGCTTAGAAACAGTGAAGTCAACTCCTGCCTCTTGTTATCATCAAAACTTCTAAAGAAAAGAACTAGTTAAAAAGCTTCATGTAGATTTCACGAGTTTTCTGACTGTTTTTCTCCTTTAACATATCATCTCTGAGTCATCTCAGACCACAAGGTCAGCTACCACCCTTACCTGAGTTATTGGCAGGCTCATTCTCTTATGAGTTAGTATCCATCTGTCCAAATGCAAGCAGTTTGCATCCAGTATAAACAACCAGATTTCTTACTCTTTGCCCTCAGATTTTCATTTACAAAATATTTCTCTTTGTGTTGCTAAGAACACACTGCCTTATGCTGGCCTTTTAGTCCCTCTTCTGCATATCTTCATCTTCTCTGGTTTCTGATGCCAAGGTGCTGCATGCCTGGCATCTCCAGAATGATGCCTTTTCTTTCCATGTGTTATCATTGAAATCTGTCTACAGCACCTGGCTCTTGGATATGACAAATACT
Organism: Heliangelus exortis; assembly: GCF_036169615.1. Lineage (NCBI taxonomy): Eukaryota > Metazoa > Chordata > Aves > Apodiformes > Trochilidae > Heliangelus > Heliangelus exortis. The sequence continues at coordinate 12,305,192 of NC_092430.1, forward strand.
AAATGCTTTGCTTGTGTCCCCTTTCAGCTGCAAAGATCTTTCTCCTGGTTGGTGCCAGCCAGTCCCCATTGGCCCCTCTCTGTGGAAATGTTTCCTCCCAGACAAGGTGTTTCTCCACAGTGTAGTCATGTGCACTTTCAGTTGCTTTTGAATTATCAGCCCTCATTTCCAGTTAGCCCAGGTTATTAGCCTTCAGTCCTTTTTAAAACTCTCAAATATGCATGTTTTTCCTCTTGCCGTGTGTCTTCATTCCTTAAAATATTGATGTGCAAAAATACATCATTAGCATCTTTCAGATATTATGGTAAAATTACATGGGTTTAATGGCCTGATTAAAATAATTTGGACAGTGTTAAATGCAGAAGCCTGCTAACATTGCTTTCTTGGTTTCTCTGAAGCTTGGAATGAAAGCTGTTTAGAACCAAACCTCTTTTTTCATTAGCTGATTCACAGCAGAAGTTGTTTCCTTTGTGCTTTTGCAGTTGGAAAGCACACTTTGTAGGAAAATATTTTTTCAGTCATCTTGCAAGAACACCATCTTCTCCCCCCCCCCCATTTTCCTCATATGCAAGAACTTAACTGTCACACATGTATTTCTCAGTAATGCCTGACCATTTCCATGGGAAGTTTGAAATCTCTCTATTTCTGCTAGGTTACAAATCTAGACAGATGCAATTAGAAAGCAGATTATAATAAACTGCTGGATGTCAAAGCCTTTGAAACTATTGTAGTTGTAGCCATCCTTAAATTAATTTTCATAGTTTTTTTTTAATGTGCATTTTCTTGAAGTAAGGATATTTTCTTGTCACTGTAAGGCAGACACCCAGAAGTTGAGCAAGATGTGCCTATTTTTTTCTGATTAAAAAAAAAAAATAATTAAATTTGAGGTCTGTCTTTTCTCAGAGATCTTTAACTTTGTTTTTAACAGTCTGCTCACTTTCTATAATCTGTTATTATTTCCTTCTCTTGGTTGCTTCAGAGACCTACAAAAGGAGAAAATTAGAGATTAATTGAATATGGAAGATCCCAGGGTCTTTGGAAAAACAAGCATAATTCTCTCCAATAGCCCCAAACAAGCAGTAGTATATTATTTAGGTATGTTTAGGTATAGGTTCAAAATATTTGTCTACGAAAATTGCTAAAAAAGATATATAAGCAGTTTGGATTAATCATAGTTCAGGTTTTACATCCTTGTGCTGAAAAGTCAAATTTGCCATTTTTCTGCTGTTTCTTAACTCTCACTCTCCATATGTTGAAAGAAGTTTGCACTGAGCATGGCATCCTGGAAAGAAATTTATGGGGAACCTCTGAATGACCGCCTTGTTCTAGCTCATCTAAAGTGATATTTTTCTTCATGAAGGGGGAGGGGGGGGAAAGTGATGTCTGACCTATGGTAAGTAGGATTTGTAACCTTGAAACCGTGAGGAGTTCATTTTGGCTCAAAGTTATAGCAAAAGAGAGCCCATGGGATGAAGTTTCAGGGTGCTCTTTTACCATTGTGGTTAAGAATCTCCAAAATCCATGCTTTAATGTTAAGAGGGAAAGAAAACACCCTAGTAAAACGATAACAAGAAACCCACTATTGCCCAGGTCCAAAACTTGTACCTTTAGAAAGCACATTCTAAAGGTGCCCATTGGTCTTGAAACCCTCAAATCTGATGCTTCACTAAAAGGGTTTGGGAGGTACAGCCAGGACTGCACACATCCTTACTGTGCTGAACACAGAGGCAGCTCAGGCCCCCTGCATGAGAATTTGGGCCCCATGTCTCTCTTCTCATGGGTTTGTGAATTTTCATCTGTTGGATAAAATAGATCCCTCTTTAATAATAATAACCACATCATAACACACCAAACATTGGAAAAAGATTTTCCTCTGATAGTTTCTGAGCTAGCTTGAGGTTTTTTTGTTTGGTTGTTTTGGGTTGTTTATTTGGTTTTTTGGGGTTTTTTGGTGGGGTTTGTTTGTTTGTTTGTTTGTTTTATTTGGGTTTGGTTTGAGGTTTTTGTGTTTGCTTTTTGGTGTTTTGGTTTTTTTTTTTTTTTAGTTTTTGAGACCCATAGTGTTCAATTCAGCAGGATTAGAAAGAAGCACAGATACAGAAGTTCCTTTAACCTGCTCTTGCCATTGAGTGTATTACAGTGCATCAACATAAAGAAGGGAAATCTTTGCACATGTCATGTTGGGATCATAGCTATGCTGTGGAATTTATTTCAAGGTTCATGTTAAGCCAGTCTTAAATATTTCATGTGCGCAATAGATATGAAATAGTTATAGAAAACTTGTGTTTTGCTGGTCCATCATCCATGGACTTTCCTAACTTGTGGGTTTGCTCAGTTACTGCCTCTATCAGAAACAAGCAAAAGCTTTTTCTGTGCACTTGCCTAAAAGAAAAGGGAAAGCCACCCAAAAGAAAACAGAAGGGCCACAATACTGTTCACATGAGCTAGCAGGCTTTTAAAGCCACATGCTGGTGATACAGGATGGTTGTCGGTAGCACAGGATGGCAGCGCTCTTTTGACTTTAAAGAGTATTTTCTACTGTGTTTATAATCAGTTCTGTAAATAACTGCAAGTTGTCATGTCATAGCACAAAGTGAGATTTCAGCTGCTCTTTCGGTAGGTGCTGCTCTTTTACTCTCAACCCCAGCAGAGTGAAATATGTCTTTCTCTAAAGCCTGATGCTCAGAGGAAATTCTGAGGTTTGTGTGATAATCCTTTAACTAACCAGGTCTTATGGTTACTGGCAGTTCAAGCAAGAAGCATTTGTGCTTGGCTGTTCAGGATTGCAGTTCATGAAAGAGGTGAAACTTGATTTTAAATGCAGTCTAATGGTTTTATCGTTCAGAATCTGCAATAATGTAACAAGAGGTGCTTATATTTGAATAACAACTATCCTAAAAAGATGTTCCTTCAAATGAGGGTAAACTTTTCAGATAAGTTTTTCTGATATCTCTGGGGTGGTTTTGTTTGTTTATTTCTTTTAATGTAGTGTTACCTGTTCACATCTCTGTGTGACCTGAAGAAATGAATGGTTCCCTCTCTTACTTTCTGGTGTGGTCCTATGCAGTGAAAAACATGGTGGCTCTTGTATACCTGTTGAATCTAAATCCCTGGAGTGATTCTCAGAAAACTTCCAGGTACACGGAGACTTTCAAAATAAAGAGGAAATATAGTGTGATTTCTTTTTTCTTGTTCCTAGAAGTCAGGTGAAGTGTGTTGAAATTAGGACTAGTACATTATGCTTATATTGTGGTATTTATGGTGGAAAAGAAAGAAAAGTCCCTCTTCAGCATAGGAAGATAGTTTCTCATTCGACATTATTTTCAGCTCCTGGTGAGACTGTGTGTGTTTCCATATTCTTTCAAATTAGTAATGACATCTAAAGATACTTTTCTCACAATATATAGAGAAACTGATTATATCTCTAAAGAAAACTTTCATCATCAACTGACAAAATGCTTTATTGGCAGTGGGTTCTTGATTGCATAAAAAAGTTCATTAACAGCGTTTAATAGATAGCAGATTAATGGAGACTGTCCCACTCTATCTGATCACAGAGAGACCTTTCCAGTAGCAGGGAGAAGCAAGCAGCTTGTTTTGGACCATAAGGACACTTTAGCTACTTAAATGTTACCCAAAAATTAGTCCGAAAAACAACATGTAGGGCAATTTCAGGAATAATTTAGACATGCAAATGAAGCTGTGTGCTCTGGTATTTGAAAGGCTATACTTAATAAAAGAGCAGAATTCTTTATTCAGTTCCTTTCCTGCCTCATTTCTTGCTGCATTTGCAATTCATTTCAAGCAAGTCTTCTCTCATAGTTCCCAAACCGTACTTTTAATATCTTGGTGACAAATGAAACTTATCAGACTTTGGAGATTACTTAATTTAGGTCCCTGTATTGCTTTTGAAGTCTTAAAATTGAAATACCATCTCATCCTGATTGTTTTTCTCTTGAGACTTGTTGAAATAACACACACAACTGCCTGGATGCCACAAGAAAATATCAACAGACTTGAAGTTTTCTTTTGCTGCAGTTGCTTCTAGTGTGTAAATTGCATTGCTGACCTTTAAGAATGGAGCTTAGGGAACAGCAATATGCAAATAGGTGTAGTCTCCAAGTATCTTTTTAGGTGACTGAGCTATGTCCATGAAATTGTGAGCCTGTAAAGTTTTCATAAAGACTGCTAAAGGAAACAGATGCATGTATAAAGCCTTTTACATTTTACATTTTTTTATTTTAAAGAGCATTTTACAAGGAATCCTACAGACTAAACCTGTAATTACAAGCCAGCAAAAGATTAATGGAGTCTGAAAACTGGCTACTAGAAATACCAAAGGTAATTAAGAACAAAAAACCTTGAAACTTCTGTCTTCAACTACTATTGTTAAATTATAAGAAAATGATAAATGGTTTCATTTTTAGAAAGATAATAAACTTTTAAAATATCTGAATTGTAATGTGAGATCCAGAGCTTTCAGCAAGGCCCACTGTATTCTGCTGATGCAGTATGGGCATGTTAGTGCTAAATGTTGGAGTTCTGTCTTCAAAAAGGTACATTATTTAAAGCAGTTTTTGAAGTCCAGTGATGAAGCTGATACTGCTAAAATGGTTTTGCCAAATGTGTCACTTTTGCATTGGATGCATGTATTTCAACAGTTACTTGAGATGAAAAAAAACTAGTAAGGAAAATGTCAAAGAAACGCTTTAATTATGATATATTGATGTGTATATTTATCTGAAAAGATTTTTAAAATACAAATTTATCCAAATGAAGATCAGGGGAATGAAAGAAAATGTCAAAATCAATCTGTAACTTATTAGTGTGAAATTCAAATACAGAAGCTACTTTTGTGCACCATAACACCAGAAAGAAGGCCACATTTCAACACAGCCAAGTGAATGAATAGTAATTCATACTGGGGATGCCAAACTCTCCTCTCTTCTACCCCTCCTCATCCCCTGGTATTTTGCTAGATTAGTAGTTCAAATGGAAATAGCTTTTGATGGATTAAGGACCACTGGAGATAGGACAGGAATCCAGAATTTGTGCTGCAAGCTTTTTATCCTTTATGTATTTTTTTCTCTACATACAATAAACCTTGCAATAACACTCGAACCTGTAAAATATCAAAACCCTTTGGGCTCCACTCTATACAGTTACCTGGGGTTGACTTCATTGGGTAAAATTTATTTCCTTTTTAAATGGTTGTTTTCTTTCTCAATCCCCACTAAATCTAGATTTTCATACCTCTCAAAAGGATTTGAAACAGGTTACGTCTGTTTGATTTCACATTTTAAAAAAAATTAATTTCCTCTAACATTTGCATTTACCTGCATTTATTCCATTGTTAAAAATAATGAAATAATTAATTATGCAACTGAAGTATCACTGAAACAGAAGAATATTCACTGTATTTTAAATTTCGTTACACTGTCCAGGACAGTGAATTCATTAAGTCTTTTATTATTGCATACATAATATTATCAAACTAAACTCTATTTCATGAGTTTTAAAAATTTCTTGGCCAATATATTATTGTTGAGTATGATAAAACAGGTCAGCTTAAAGAAGACTTGGACTTAAGTGGCTGTTAAAGCCATGATATTTGGTATAGACCATTAACTGAATTTCTGCTTTTTTGGGAGCACAAAGCACTGAGGCTTGCTTCCCCAGGTTTATTTACTGTCTGACTGCTGACTAAGTAAGATTTTTTTTCTTTATTGTTCCTTCAGGAAATCGAGAAACCCTTAAGATTTGAATGTGTCAAATCTCTCTGCCTTTTAGCAGCCTGCTTGTTGTACTGGAGTGTTTATGCAAATCCTAAAGCAAATATCAGTCCTGTTTGTGGTCTTTGCCCTCGCTTTCAGGTCTTAGGGAATTTGAACATCACTAGCATAAATAGTGGTAAAGGAAATGTTTAGATGAAATGTTTGTTTAATCACTGAAAATTAATTTCAAGCTACATGCTCAGCTATAAAAGCTTTGGTTGTGCTGAGTAACTGCATATGCTATTGGGTTCAAACAGCACTAAGATGTAGATGACAAACAGTAAAAAATCTCATGAAAAAGAGTTTGGTTTTATAATATTATGTATGCAGTATAAACAGCTTAATGAATTCACTGTTAAGTGGGCTGTTTTAGCCATGATATTGGGTATAGACCATTAACTTAATTTCTGCTTGTTGGGAGCACAAAGCACTGAGGTTTGCTTCCCCAGGCTTATTTACTGTCTGACTGCTGAGCATGTAAGATGTTTTTTTCTTATCGATACAGTTTTTATTCCATGAACTGATATCCCATGTCTAAGCTAAGAAGCCTAGTTTACAGATAATTGCTATATGAACTGTCAGAGAATAGGAGGCTATAAAGCTTAATTTCTGTCTTAAACCATTTCTAATGTTGCTACCAGTATCTTCTATAGAGAGGAAAATATTGCCATCTGTTGTCAGTAAGGAGATCAGAGTCTTTGTAGGGCCTCTCAGAGCCCCACTTGGTAGCAGGTTGGGCATTGCTGAGGAATTTGCATTCCTGGCGAGAGCTCTGCAAAGCATCTTGTTGAAAAACCTGTCTTTGAGGTGTTATGTTATCCCTGCAAGTTTTCCTAACTTGCACAACAAGTGTTGTGCATTGGCCTCGTGGGAAGAAATCAGTTGTTTCCTTTGGAAAAGGAAACCAGCAGGAGAAAGAGAAGGGATAACATTATTATTTCTTAGAGAATATCTCATTGGCTGAGTATATATGACAGTACATAAGCAAGAAACAGAGCATCTAATGCAGTTGATGGTGTATGTTGAAAATCAGCCATCTGTTTTTAATCACTGTGTGACCTGAAGCTGGGGAAGTGCAAGATCAGGAAAGTGCAAAAGAGCAGCAGCTCTGAGTTTAACTCCCTTGCAGGTGGCAAGTCCTTAGTGAGTGTGCAGAGTCTCACTTCAGTAGTACTGCTGGCCCATTTTTTTGCCATTTGGATAGTTCCGTTCCCTTTGCAGCCTGAAAACACTGAAAACTCTCTTTGGAATTCTCTTCCATTCTGTTTTTTCAAAATAATCCTTCAGAGATCTCTTTTTCTCTACATTTCCTCTACTCGTCTGATCAGTGTTGCATTCAAAAACTTTTTCCTTTTTCTGGATCTCAAGTTTATCAGATTTCTTATACCCATGGGCAAAGAGAGCAATGATGGAAAGCACAAAGGGAGGTATGTGTCCATCACATCACTTGAATGAAGAAGGTATTAGCGCTTCTTGATTTTTTTGCTGTGATTAATGTGGGAGAAAAAAAAATCAATAAAAGTTTATATTTCTTGTAAATGGCTCATTCTTGCAAAGTCTATAATATGAAGTGTATTTTTTAATGATGGACCAGTTTGATACTGGAAATCTGTCAAAAGAGAATGGTTAAAAAAAAGAAAAGCAAACTAATATGATAAATAGAATGTAGAAAGGGTAATCAAATAGACAAATAACTAGATAAAAATTAAATTTTTGGTCTGTACTGGAACTGGTTGCGTCATGACATCAGAACTTACTAGCTAAAATACCACAGTTTGTATTCACATGTGCACTATCAAAAGTAGAGGTTAAATGAAGTTGTGAATAGATGGGGCTATCTTCTACTGACTCCATAAAATTCAGGTCAGAGTTCCTCTAGTTCTCTCCTATATCTGTTTTAGACTGTCAGTCTCTCTGAAAACTAAACTAAAAAGCTAAAAAGCCCTTCCTGTAGCTTGTCTTCATGTGGGATGTGTAACTCCAACTCTACTTATTTAGTCTTGCCTACAGCCTTTCAGGGAGTTGCATGCGGTGCAAAGAAGGGCAGATAGCAGATGGATAATGCCATCCAGATTATGGATACCAGGTGTGTAATGCCTGCGTTGGGCTACTGAATAAATTTGACATTGGAGATGTAATAGATAAAAGAAATCTGAGTGATTTTAAAAGCAACCAGTTTTCAAAAACAGCCTTCAGTCTGGGAATTTCTGCAAAAGACCCTGACTACTAAACCAGAAAGATGTGATGGTTTCTCTCATTTACAAGTGCTCTCAGAATAGAAAAAAAAAAAATAATAGAAAAATCAATACCCTTTTTCAGTATAGTCAAAGCTTGAAGTATTTCATTTCAGTGAATGATGGGAGATTTTTATTTAAAGAAAGTGAGACTAAAAAAGTCTCACGTTTTTGTTTCATGAAAAAGATAAAAACCTTGAACTGGATAGTTTAATGAAATTGCAAGTGACAAATAATAATAACAGACAGTAAATACAGTACGTAAGGTTCTAAATGTGAAGTGTGCCCTATAGATGCTGCAGTGCATGACAGCATGTTTCTAAAACCTTAAGGCTGATCTGACAGGCGAGGATGTTCTAACCAAAAAAAGTGGATGAAAAAGGAGATGATTGAAATTTGATATTTATTTGATTTATTTCTTATGGCTCTATTCCTTTTTCTATTTGCATTCTTACTTACTAAGGAGAAGCTCTGAATACAAGCTCTTAAGGCACCTGTGTCTTCAGTGAGATGTCTGCTATGGCCCAGACACATCTACCTTGTACATATAAATTTTAGCCACTCGTAATCGAACTCTATCTAAGTGTGTGCAATTGCAGACCTGTGAGGCCAGAGGGGCTGTCATCTTAATGTTTAAGGAAAAAGAAAGGAAGAAATGAGACCTGCAGCTCTCTGAAGTGTAAAATTTTCCATTTTTAAAACAAACAAACAAAGAAGAATATTTTTACTATGTCTGTCTGTTACCCAACTAAGCACCAGTATGTTCATAATGATATGCATGGGGTTTTTGTGAAAATTGGTGAGTCACTGTGAAATTGCTTCTTGAGCGAGGGATCCCAGCTATGCTGCTGACAGGAGCTGATCTCTGATTATTCTCTAATTACTGAAGTGTCACACTCTGCTAGAGTATTTGCTGAATTCCTTCTTTCCAGCCCCTTCTCTGCCATACACAAAGATGTGTAATTTAAGGGGAGTTAAGAGCTAAAGGTGTCTGTGCAGTCTATAACAGGAGAGGTTCAATATAAAATTAAGTTGAAGAGGTTTTAGAAATACTCAAAATTCTTCCCTGAAACAGAGTGTATAACAGATTCACTTTGACCTTCATGAAGGAAAGCTGCTTATCCTCATCCTTGTGCATTTCTGCTCTAAGCTAATACAGAAAGTTTAGGAATCAGAGCTCAGACTCTGTAGCCATACCATTCCATCATAATTCTCTCCATGTTGCAACTGAACAGGACCTCTTTGTCTTTCCACCTGTCAGATTTTTGTCCTGCTTAGATAGCCATGGTGTGCATGTATATAATAATGATTTTGTGTTAGCTATTGACCTTGGATTTGTCAGTGAGTGTCCCCATATTTGGGTCATTCTGTCCTCAGGGCTGCAGTTCTGACATTTACTCCATGGAACAACTAATTAGTCTGGAAGAATATCTGCACAGGGAAGAAATATGATGTTGAAATCTGATAGGATTGAAAAATGTAGATCTTAATCTATAATGAAAGAAAATATGCCAGAGGTGCATTCAGAAATCTTGAAAGTTCTGAAGGCTCTGTCCAGAGCATAAAGAAGGATGCTAGAAAGAAATTCAGGGACCAGGGTCAGTAAACTTGCAGAGCTGAAATGGTTTAAAACAAAAATAAGAGCTGAAAATGTTGATAGGACAATCAAGTTTAAACAATAAGTCCCAGACCTTCCTGATCTCTTGTATTCCCTCATGCAGCAATTTTGAAGGTCAAATCTATAGTGATAATGTATCTGATGCAAGAGGAAAAGCACTATCATGTTTCTTTGTTTGCTGGTGAGAAAAGCTTGTATTTTATTCAGAAGCTATTGCTCTACTCAAGCAACAGTGTTTTACCATGCTGTAAATGCAACACAGTAAATAAAAATATTTGGCATACATACTGAGCAGTCTAAAAATAGGAGATAGATTTTTTCAGTGCAGTTGCAATATTGATGTAGGATTAAGGGGCTAGGAGTACAGGAAGGATTTACAGAGCAGAGCTATACACGGAAAGAGCACATCATAGGCACCTTCTTGTGCCTTTATTTTTTTTTTGGTTAATTTAAAATAATGAAGAAACTCGACTGCCACAAGGTGGGTGGGTCAGCCAAACCTCCTCTCAGGAAAGCCAGTACTTGCTGGTGTAGTTTGTGTGTTGGAAGGATGGATGTCCTGGTTTCTCTGGGTTAGAATCATAGAACCAATATTCTGTTCAGAAAAGCTGCATTTTTGAGAAGACTGCAGGACATGATCCTGAGAGAACAAAGTTGACAAGATGCTTTGTTTTAGTTTGTGGCCAGCCCAGGTATGCAAATTTCCACAGTAATAAAGGTCTTTAGCAGTTTCAAGTTAACCAGGCGCTAAGGTTAGGAGAAGTGAAAGCCCAGACAGCTGACCCAAGCTGGCCAACAGAAGCATTCCATACCTTAAGTGTCACTCTCACTATAAAAGGGGAATTTTGCTGGAAATGGGGCTCTTTCCTCAATGGCTGCCACCCCTGGGCCATCTTGGCCATCCTTGTCCTCCCGAGCCCTGCTCTCCATTTGCTGTGACTGCTGAACTTTCACTGGCACTCTGGTGCTTGCAGTGTTTGAGTATAAATTTGAATATTTTATATTACTATTGGTATTAGTTTTTACTGTTACTGTATTAAATCCATTTCTGTTTCAACCTGAGGGGTCTCCTTCCATTCTCCCGATTTCTCTTCTTGGGTGGGGAAAGGAGGCTGGGTGATAGAGCGAGTGGCTAAACAGTGACAGGAGTGATTGGAAAGCCCAAAGTATACTGGCAAAAAGCTGCAGTGCAGCAAGAGCTGTAGTTTGAGAGACAGCTCCTGCTCTGCAGAGCTCATGGTATAAACTGGTAAAACAGACTTCTTATCTGGCAACAAGGAACATTTGTTACTCCCACTTCATGTGTTGGGCTGAGGCAAAGAAAGCTCTAATTCAGGACAAGAGCTGTGCTGAACTTGGTGAAGTCTCACCATTGCTGTTTCTTTCTTTTTACTATATGGGAGGTGAAAAACATCATTAAAATATCCCAACTAGAAAAGTGAGATAAAGAAAGAGTGTTGCAAGTTACTTGGTTTAAGTCTCTGGTTGCGTGGGCTTTTTGCAGAAATGGGTGTTGACTGAAAGACAGTAAAGAAGTTACAAAATAAATATTAATTTCTTTGCTCATTCAACATTGGAACCAGGTGAATTGTGAATTTGTCCAATTCAAAGAAGCTGGCTCAGTTTTTATTTTATTATTGAAGGCACTATATCCATCATTCTATCCCAGAGCTTTCTATAAAAAAATAAAATAAAAATCAACCATTTAAATATATTCTGTTGTCTTAAAACCAAGAAACTACAAATTCACCTTATTACATGATTTATTCAGTTCATATTATTTTGATTAGCTCTTACTTGAACTGAAAAAGTGGATGGTTTTATAAAATGTTTAAATGTTTGAAGACTGTTTAAATGATGCCGGTCATGATACTTCAGTATTCATGTTCTTCATAGCAAAGTCCAAAATTATTTTCAATATGCTATTCATTAGGGAATTACTAAAATCAGAGAATAGTAGGCTTTCAAAATCAAGCTTTAATTTGGACATGTGCATCACGGTTAAGCATTTAAATGAATGTCCTTATTTGCCTGCAGGTCAATTATTCTGACCTGCAGTGTATAGAAGTAGATTTTTTGGTTTGTTAGTTTTTTGGTGGGAACTAGTTAGGTGAAAAGCAAATATCCAAAATCACAAGGTGCTTGTTTTTTGGTTTTGGTTTTGTTTTTTTTTTTAAGTTCATATATATATGTGTGTATATATGTAACAGTTTCTCCGTAATCCAATACAGTACTCTCCATTTTTTCCCCAGCTTTTGTTCAGCCAAAATAGAAAATCTACCCCATATTAATTAATTAATTAACAGTGGTTAAGCAGGTTGAGATATCAGCATAAAAGAAACTAAAACTGAAGTTATACACATTACTGTAAGGTTACACAGTCTGTAAGGCAAAACTTTTTTTGCTTTACAGTATATTGCCCCATGAACTTTTCATTTTAGCTGTCACAATGGAGGGTTGCTGTATATGAATATGTTTGAGCTCTGAGGAAAGCATAAAAGCAGATTTTTGCAAATGAAATGAAGAGTAACCTATTTATAATGTCATTATTATTGTATTACTATATGACTTCTGCCATTTGTAAATGTCAAATACAAAAAAAGAGTGCTTCAATTTAACTTTGCCTGTCATACAATAAAAGCTTTCTTTCCACTGTCTTTAAGGAAGTACTTAATTTGTCAGAGTGAAAAATGAGACTTAGCTCAATAAGAATCATTTTGATGTAAGTAAGGATGGGGATCCCCCATCGCTCCTTCTAGCTGTGACAGCATCAGTTAGAAAGGGCTGTATCCATTCAATCTTTACTTTTCCTAAATACCATTTTCTTCATTTCACAAATACACTTAAACATTTCCACACAGAAGAACAATGTCTTTTCGGGTATATTTAGACCTTGATGCTTTAATCAAGAATTCAGGTGAGGATACTTGGTAGTTCAGAAGGACTTCTCACTATTTCAGCTGGTGATGGCTCTTTTTTCTTACATAGAGTATTCCCTGAAGAGCTTTGCAAACTAGAGAGAAATATTTTTTATCAGAGTTCTAACTGGGTGAAATTGGACTGTTTTGAGGGATCATGTTTACTTCAGTCTTACTTCATGTTTACTTCAGTCTTACTTCATGTTTACTTCAGTATTACTTCATGAAACACTGTTGAAACAAACTACAATTTTCATTGCCAGTTTCACCATTTGCTTTTTATAAATTAAAACAAACTAACAAAAAGGGATGTTTTGAAATTTACCTTGCAAAGAATGAGGCCTGAGGAGCATCCACTCACCTCTGTACAGCTTGTGCCTGGACAGATGAGGAAGCAAGCAAAGGCTACTCAAAAAATATTCAGATATAGCATATGTGATAAGTTAACAGAAAGACTTCTGCTGTTGGTTTGTGCAAATATTTGTTTTGGTTTTTCTTTCCATTGATCAAGTAGAGGGTAATTTCCCATCTGAAATTTGCCAGTGAATGGAAGTCTGCAAGGTTGGTGTGGGAACCACATGAAATTTCTCTTTGAAATATTATGCATGGATTGCAGTTGAGGAAGACAGCAACGGAAGGTGTTTAGGCTAGCATTTTTAGTTGCATGAAAAAGTCTTTAACTAAAATTTCACATTTTATGAACTCACTGGACTTAATTCTGAGTTTATCTGAATCTATGCCAGTCATAACTTACTCATGAAAGTCAGTTCAGAAATAATTCTCTATTTACGGACAAAATATTGAGTAGAAGCAGTACTATCCAGATCAATGAAAACATTAACTATGGTATGTTGATTCCAGACCTTTGACATTGAGCAGAATATTTAAAGGAGGTTTATTCTGAAAAGAAGCAATTGATGCAATAGCCTGGGATTCTAGAACATGTAGTTTCCTTTTGTTTTGAGTGCAAGAGTGTATGGTTTTGTTCCAGTATAATCTGATCTCAGTGTAATGATATTCTAAATGGTGTGAGAGGCCTTGGTATAAGCAGGGGACCTCTAGGGCTCCAGAATTAGCTTAAAACTTATCCCCTTTTTCTCTGTCAGAACATCTTTGTGCAAACTTGTAATTATTTATGCATACTTTGCATATGAATACTGCCATTGATTTCAGTGGCCTTTATTGCATGAATAGATTTGTACGGTGACCTTGCATGTACAGGCTTAGAAAACAAAGTGAAGAAAAAATTACTGCTCACCTGTAGCCCAAAACAATTTTGATGTACTGAAAAACACTTGTTTCATTGTTACCCTGTATAAATGCACATAAATTTTACAGAATTTGGCATTAGTGGATATTTAATAAAATAGCTCTTTTTTCCTGATGTGCTGTTGACATCAGTGATGCCCCAAAGATATCTTTCTCAGTAAGTGTGTGTTTATAAGTCCATAAAAGAAAAAAAAAATGAGTAGGCTGTCTTGTAAGTAAACAGGACAAATCAGTGTCTAGTGGCATACTGGATGTCCAAGGTCTCTCTTCAGGTCAAATGGTTAAAATAATGGAGTAGTGTCTCCTTTATGCACAAAAGCAATAGAGGTATGGCTACCATAATAACACAATTAAGAAAAAGAATGAAAAAAAAAATTGAAATATAAAATAATTGAGAAGAGGCTGAGATGCACACCATATGATTTTCTGCAGATAATTTAATATTTTAGAGAAACCCAAGTAATTCCTTAACTATTAAACTATTTGGTGAAGAGAAACCAGCTACACCAAGAAGGGTGACTAAAGTAGGAGATACTTTTTGTCCTGTAGTATTATTAAAGCCAGATGTAGCTGTATGATTAATTTGTCTTTGAACATCATTTACATAACTAATTGGCTTCAGGTGGCTTTGATATAATAATGACATCTTTGAAGAAGACCCTGTAGAAATCATGTATTGAAACTAGATATGTTTAGACAGAGCCCTAGTATTGTCTTTGATGGAGAAAGATCACACAGCACAGTTTCATTCTTGAGCTGAGGGGAATATGCTTGTAATGAGAAATAACTTTGGAGCAAAGCAATATAGTACAGTAGTATTCAATGCATAGTATCTGTGTCTCAACAGTTTATGAGAACACATACCTCTTTTTGGACTCATGTGTGCATGAATTATGTGTTAGTAGTGAACAGGCAGTAAAACATGCTACTGACTTTCTTCCCAGCTCTAGATACTATCATAGTATCAACAGCATACATTCAACACTGTATTTTTCTCAATCATGCTTAACAGAATTATTCCTCTAAGCCTCAGTTGGCTGGAAAATTTACTCCTCACATCTTCCTTCTAAAATTGTTCTAGCTTATAATAACTTCTGTTTCTCTGAGATGAAAGAAAAAGTGCACTTAGAGATACTGTTATGGACCTGCTCAGAAAATTATTAATCCACAGTCTCTACCTCATGTTAAAGTTCTTTCCGTAGTTTTAAAGACTTTAACTTCATTGAGGTAAAGGAGGAGAGAGATGCTTGCTGCAGCAATCTATACCTATTCATAGAAAAAAAAAAAAAAAAAAAAAAAAAAAAAGTAAAAAGCCCCTCAATCCAGTAATGTATGGAGTGTACTTTAGTGTTACAGGTCTTGAAATACTTTATTGGAGAGAAGAAGATACAGGAGCTGGAGAGAGGATGTAGCAATATGACACTTTTCAGAAGGCGAATTTTGCATTCTGTATTCTGGAAAATTTCTTAAAGGACAGCTTGCTCCTTAAAAGTCACTGAATCACTGTGGCAAAAAAAGGAGAAACTGCCACTCTTGTTGGATATCAGAGTTGTTTAGAACAGGACCTTTTACAGTTTAAAAAGTTTGTATGATTATCCTTGGAAAGTTTGCTTCCTTTTGGACTCATTAAAGTCTCAATTTAGTGACTATCAGATTTTGTTTGTCTTTGCCCTCTTTTCCCAGAAGAGTATTGTATTTTTCTTGGTTCAGACATTCACATAGTTTGTATTTACATTAATTGCCCTTTATGAGAAGTGGGAATGCAGTGGCAGTGGCTGCCTAGAAGTTTGTGCTGTCATGGTGATTTGTTTCTGAGTGGCTGTTTGTATTTTCATGGCTTTGGTAATTGAGCAGGATAAAGATTGTCCTTTTAAAATGCCAGCAATAAATGAGTACAAAATAGAATGCATGCTCAATATGAATTATTAAAGGCACTTCAGATCAGAGCTATTGAATTCAGAAGGATTTTACAATAAATGGTACATCAATATTTAATTAGTAGGTGGTACTTCTAGAAATTAATATAAAATTTCCTGACTGATCTGCAAAGATGCTGGGGACATGAAGGATATTAGTGATCAGACTCTGCATTTCACTCTGAGCTTGTAGTAAGGCACCTATACTGAGTACTGTAGTTTTTCAAAGATATTTTGCTTCTTAAACTGTGAAGTTGCTCATAGTTAAATTTTTAATATAAATTTGGCTATTTCAATTTTTCCATCCAAGATTCTTAATCTTGGTTCATTGTTTCCAAAGACATTAAAAAAAAAAAAAATTCAAAAACAATAGTATGTCAGTGAAGTTGATTTTATCCAAGCAGATTATTCTAAATACTGGCCTATAGAAGTAATATATATTAATGTAGTATATAAATAATATATATTAAGTCTGCTGCTACCTGTATTACAGTGAAAGAGTAATGTAAGATCTGTTGTAGTGCAGCTTTTAGGATCTGGCTATATTTTTCCCCGGGTTGAGGCTACAGCCATTTTTTCCAATTATAGATTATGAAGCTGACCCCAAGTCTGGGCTGAACATTGGCATCTTAGAATCAGAGACCATGCCCTTACTGTGATTTTTAAATGTAACTCATTGCTATTGATGCTTTTATTTCTGCTCCACACCAGTGACAGATCCAAGCCATACACATCTGTACAACAGGGTGATATGAATAGCACGTGGGTTGTCTTCATGGCTCTTTTAAGGAGGGCCTCATAGGGGCTTGTGTAGAATTGACCCAGTCAGTTTTTGTGGCTCCTCAGTGCCTAAAGGATATGGAAAAATAATGCAAGTTAGTGAGATAAAGTGTGTGCTGGGCTTAGGACCTCTGCTGGGTTGTTGTTATGAAGAAGAGCACGCTTGTTATCTTGGAAGATGAAAGGAAGTGTTTATAGGGGTTCCAGCAGTGTGGAATCCATTTGAATCTCATTTTCATACACCAGCCTTGAACAGCAATTGAGTCAGTCTTTCTGGCCTTGAAACTTTGATGTATCCCTAGGGGGAGAACAAAGTGTTTGCTTTCAATTATACAGCATTGCTGGATAGCCATGCACATGTTGCCTGCTTGGCTGTTTAATCTGTCCTTTACCATTTGGCAATACCAGGCTGTTTCATTCTGATGGGCATCCAGTTCACAGAACACAGGCAGATCACAGGATGGTACCTTTAAATTAGATAACATCCATAAGTTCTCCAAACAGAATGCTCGTCATGCTTTTCTTTCTGACTGTTATTATTTATTGTCATTTGATGTTGAATGTCTTATAGCTTGTTGTTATGATGTAATCTTTCAAGTTTGCTTCCACCACTGAAATGCAAAATTTCTGAGACAAAGTGGGATAAGTGCTTTTTTTGTTTCTGGGTGAGCTACTGTGGTGATGTAACTTAGGCAAAATAGGAATTACAAAGAACATGAATTGACAGGAATTAGAAAGGTCATAGACTTTCTCATTATCCATGTAAATGTCTATCAGCTGATTAACCTCTTAGCAATTTTTTATTTGCAGAAATCAACGATATAATGAGCAAAAAGCCAATAACTGGTATGCATGTTTTGTCATCTGTTATTTGTTGCTTCTCTGCTTTTTCAGTAAGGACAGGGTACAGTGTAATTTAATTCCTTTCAGTCATTTATAATTATATGTATAATTCTTAAACTTTCCACTAGCAGCTTATAAGATTCTTCAAAGTTCCAAAGAATCTTGGTTTATATCAACTCAGAGCTGGGCAATTTGCTGCTAAAGCCCTGCTGAGGTCCTTAGGGCAATCTGATTGTTGGGACACTTTGTCATATTAAAAAAGGACTCCCTTTTTTTTCTCTTTTTTCCTCCTTATTAACCAGCAATAATTACTGGAACAGTATTCAAAGATGAAGAAATATTTTTCGAGCTGTATTTTATTTTGACCATAACCCTAATTTGTAGTTAAATTAAATCTTCCTAGTTGAAGTGGTGTGTATGTGTGTATATAGATTTTATTTTTAAAAAGTTCTTCCTGTGGGAGGGTGATGTGATGGTTCACACAGCATGGGCTTCGAGAAGTGGCACTTATCTGAGTTCTGTGACAGGTAATTTTTTTCATGCCCCATTCTGTATCCAATTCTAAATGGCAACTAAAGAGATGCTTTTGATACTTTAATAAGTGCATTAAGTTCCAATATTTGTATCTATATTGTTTATCTAAACACTAAACATCTTCAAACCTTGCACCTTAGCCTAAAAAATTTTGCTGAGTGAGACAATGTGGTAAATGACTGTGACGCTTGGTCTGCTTATTTTTTCTGGTGACCTGGACAGTAAGAGTGTTGTAAGAGCCCTGTAGTCCTTTACCATGTTTTTTGACACTCAGAATCTAGATACGATTCTGTTATGGGAAGAAAAGTTTGTGTTATGGGCATAATTCCCCTTTTATAAACACTTAAAAATTATTACATTTAAGTAAAATGAGTTTTTGTTAACTACTGAGATTCAAACTTTTCTCCAGGGATCATGAGCTGATGTGAGAAAATGCTCAGTGCTGTTATTATGGGCATAATTCACAGCACCTGTTGTGTGCTGTGGTGAATGTTCAAAGAATAAGGAACCAGCCAGATGGACAGACAGGGCAGGACTCAGGAAATCCAGGGGTGCCTCACATGAATGTAGGCTGGGTGGCTGTGAAGAAACCCAATGGGATATTGACCTGGCAGCAGGTAGCTGGGAAAGGGATTCAGAGCCTCAGTGGACTTCAGCTAAAGCAATCTAGGTACAGATGCTCAACACTTGCTATGGTGTGGTGCTGTGTCTGGGAATAAGCCCTATCAGCATGACTGTGAGTAACATTATATAGCTATGAACTCCACTCATGTGATCTTGGTGTAGGATAGCCCTGGGGTACTTCCTGAACTGATGGCACTTCACAGTGTATACTTCCAAGTTACTTTTGCACTGTTCAGTTGGGGAGCTAAGGCTGATACAAGGTCTGGTCATGAATAAGTTCATAGTTAAATCTGAGGAATTAATTCTTGTCATTCTAGCAAGAAATGAGTGCAAAATACTACCCTTCTATCATGAAAAAACCTAACGAGATGAAAGCAAGCAGTGGATGTAAAGTGCATCCTAGTACCTTCTTCAAAGATGATTTCTAACCCTCTTGAGAATTTAATATATTGACATATATTAAAGAATATGCCATCAAAAGAAATGACTGCCTGGCTTAATTTCCACGATGCCACTTTTTATCTACCCAGCAGGGACAGACTGAAATTCTGATAATTGAATGAGGGCAAATTCTCAACTTTTGATAAAGCTGTCAGTTGTATACTTCAGGTGTCTAGAAATACTTTTAAAGGGCAAGACACCAAAGATAATTTCATGCTTTCTTTTTGCCAGACACTCAGTATTCCTAAACCAACTGCAGAGTGCACATACTGTGCTGAAAGCCAGTGTGTGCAGTCAGGAATTTGACTGCTTAATTAAAATACTGTTTTGAAGGTGAGAAAGAAGTTTAGACTCCAACTTCAGGAAGACATGTGCAATACTGGATTCCAAAACATATATCTGTGGGATGAAAGATGCTGCCCTCTACCACGTCAAAATACCAAGATCTGTCTGCTCACATGGCTTGATTCTAATTTTTTTCTCATACCAAAATAACAAGTGCTACGCACAATTCATTGTGAGAATCATACTCCTTGAGATAAAAAACCCACAACAAAGAAAAAAACCCCAAATAAAAATAAAATAAAAAATAAAAAACCAAACAAAAACCCACACCAAAACAAACAAACAAAAAAACACTGAAACAAACAAAAAAACACAAAGAAACAAAAACCCAAGACCATAAAGCTTTCTTTTGTCCAGCTCATTCAACATGCAAATATATTCCAACTTAGCTTAAGATGAACAGGACTATTTTCTCTGAATAATTGGAGCTTATTTATGAGAAAGAGTGAGAGTGAAAAAGATTGGAGAACTGTTAATAGCTTCTGAAAATCAGAGACTCATCAGTATGAGGAGAATATTGGTTTTCTTTCCTTTTACTTTTTTAACGAGACATTCTTACAGTGACACTGATGAAGTCACCTGTCAGTAAGAATTTAAAATATATTCAGAATGAGAAGCCTGTTGAGCAGTTTTTCTACAGCAATTAGAGGGAACAAAATGTTTTACCTAATATTGGCAGATTCATAAGTTCTTTTTGTTCTGTCAAAGAAAAAGGGGTCATAATACATTACAATTGGCTAATAATGTATTATGCAAAATAAAAAAAAAAAACAAAGCATCATAGAGATTAAGCAATTGCTATTCAGGGCAAAAATATGAGCAGCTGAATATGGTAGCACTAAAATGTTGGAATTCTTATACACAGAGAGGATACAGCTTCATGTCTTAGAGTTCGCCTGAGTTTTCAGCTAAAACACGGTTAACATCAATTTAAGTTACTCCTAAAGCTGGCTGTGACAGAGCAGTTTAGGCCTTTTTCCTTAAATATTTAATTTCTCTGTTGGCTGTGGACGCCCATTGGCAAAGCTGCCATATCTCATGATCAGCATGAACTAACTTCTGTTTGCATTTTCCTGAAGATTTATTTTATATGTCCAAAATCATATCACTAGATAAGTATGTCTAATTTCCAGTTGTGGGCCTTTTTTGACTAATTTTCTTGCCTGCCAAGGGAAAATCTACCCATTTTTTAATTACTTAACATTTCCAAGTTCAGTCTTATGATATACAGAACCTAGTAGCTCATTTTCTTCTACCCGAAGATACAAATCTGTACTTCCCATTAGAGGTCAGTTTCTCTAGAATAAAATTCTTCTGCTCTTTTGGTCCTCTCTTTACAAACACAGCAAAATAGTTTCCTCAGAAATTTCAGGTAATGAATTGCGCACAAAGAATGATCCCAAAGCTGCTTGGAAGTGTCTTCTAGAAAGCACTGTATAGAATCCATTTCATTGTCTCCATGTCTGCTGCCTCCTTTCCTGCAGTACTGGAAGAAGTAAAAGGATTTAACTGAATGATCAGATCTTGATGGATTTCAATGACACAGGAATCCTATGTGATTCCTTCATCCAGAGTTTGATTACCATGTTTTTGATTGATGGAATTCTTAATCATAAAGCAGTGTTTTATTTGTCATTAAACAAACCTGGCGATGACAGAGGAAACTTATCTTGAAGATTCTTGGAAACTGAAACAATGTGTTTGCAGAGAGATACTATTTACATTTTGCTTAGTTTAGGTATTGCTATTACAACGATCTGGAAGTTAAAATTTAACTAAAATTAGATAACAAACGTATGTAGGTTATTTTAATTCCAGAACTCTCTGAATTTGCTGTTTAAAGCTGGTGTACGCACTTCTAGCTGAACAAAATCTGCATGGTACTCACCTTCTGTGTCAGTAGAATGCAGTGACAACTTCTCAATTTGAGCATCATTTGTGCTAATGTGACATTTCCACATGAATGGGCTTGTGGAACATGGGATGTGTGTATTTCAAGCTTAATTCAGAAACACGGTGAGAGAAAAGCCATTTGCTTACATTTTAAATATAGCTTAGATTTCCTGTAGGTAAATCAAATGCAGAGAAGTTATAATTGCAAATGAATGGAATAGGAAAATTTCATTTGACCTAATAACCTCTGATTTCATTTAAGCAATGCTAACAAGCATCTAAAAAATACATATACTGACAGTGAGAAAAATAGCCTCAATTTTTTGCTAAATCATACTGTTTGTCAGGACCTAAGTGGTGATCCTGCTCTGGAAAATATTCCATTGAAGTTGGACAGTTTGTGTAGTAAAGCAGTGTTCAGTATGACTAAACATACTATAATCTGTGTTTAACATCTATAAGGGATTTTTTAAATGGTAATTGCCTTACTGTCATTAATTGAAAAGTAACATAATCCATCATATGCTAACGTCTTTAGTTCACATACGTTTTTTAATTAGGTGTAGTCTTTCCTGTTCCAGTCTCAAGTATCAAGATTTATTAACTTGTTTGCTATGCAGTTCAAAAGACAGTGATTGGTTCTGAAAAGTTGTAAAAGCTTCAGCTTCTCCTCATCCCTATTCTGCCTGCAGTCAGATTCTTGTTGGTAAGATCAGATCAGTTCATATGAAAGGCAAACTGCTATCGACCTCTACTTGTCACAAAAGCAAATAAGCAAATGACCTGTAAATATAAAAAGTAAAAAGTGCTGTGCATAATATTTCCTGTTATGTTTGACAGGAAGCTGTTAACCCCCAGCAGCTATGTCTAAGCTCACCTGATCGCAGCACATAGAAAACAAATGTCAGCAAAAAGGGAAAGCTATACTATTTTTGTTCCTGAACTTGAGAAAATATAACTGTATCTAGTTAAGTTCTGCATTCTGACTCTTTCTGTGTGAACACAAATTTTCAAATAATGGTATTGGCAAATTTATTATACTTTTTCAAAATCATAGTCCCCCTGCAACTTTGTGAAGTTTCTATTTACTGTTAACAAGGAAAAATTAAATTTAATTCTTTGCTTCTAATATCTACAGCATTTGCATTTTCTTAAAGAAATTTTTGTAGATTTCCTTGCTGCAAAATGGTTCAAATTGAAGCTAAGATTTTCTTGATATTCAAATGATGCAAATGTTTAATCAAATATACTGACTAACCAGTGCCTGCAGATAAATGCTAGATTACTGCACAAACTTGTCTTGAAAGTTTGAGTAAATCATAATTCTGATGAATTATTCAAATTTTAAATAGTGGCTTTATTGTTTCCTTGGTGACCTGACAGCAAACTTACACCCGGCACCACGAAAATACCATCTCCATTCCAAAGTTAATATAAAGAATATTAATTGCATCCCTGCTGTGCTTGATTCTATAAATTTCTGTTTATATTAGCATTCTGTGGGAAGAAATGAGCAATGAAAACATGCTAATCTGGAAAGAATTAACCCCAATTCCAATCATTCTCAGACACTGGAATATATATGCTTAGGGTTCTTCTGGTGGCCTTGCTATAGAATTTACAGGATTAAAGAGATTTTAAAATATCTGTGCATTTCAGGCATCTGTAGAGAAATTAAAATAGTAACTGTCTTAGCAAGCAGAAGTCTTTGTCTTAAGTTTAGCAACAAGATAAATAGCTTGCTTTAAGAAAAGTCAGAAATCTCTATAAGCAAAGTTTTCTAGTATTTCTACGCTTGATCTTTCACTTGATTAATTCTTTTGAGTCATTTTAGTTGGATCTGGCTTGCACCAGCAGAAGAGTAAGAACCTGCACAACCAATAAGCAACTTCAAACTAAGATGTCCATAATTACATGATCACCAATATGTAACACTGTTGGTGATAAAATAATAAATTGTGTGCCAGGTGTGATGGTGTATGGTGCTACCAGAGCGGCAAATATATTATCACTATCAACAGCTGCTTAAAGGACAGGCAATAGTTTGGAGTTAGTGATTTTCTCACCTACACATATTGTGTTCTATATTTTTTGGTGCTTGGTGACAGTGTAATCTGCAGCATTCATATCTGTGTGTATGTTAGCACAACCCATACGATTTTTTAGAACTAAAGAACAGCTACCCATAGATGAGAGCTTAGGAAGCAAATGTGACCTATGTTTTACCTAACAATTTACGTAATGGTATTTTTACTTAAAATAGTTGTGGTGGGAATTTGTGTTTCTTTGAATCCAAAAAAGGTCAGTATGTAAACAAGAGCTCAGCCTACATTTTTTGGGTTTTATTTTTCAGCTTCATTACTCATTGTTCATCTATCCTGGTATGAGCTGCTAATTGCAATTCATAACTCTCAATCAGCAATTATTATCTGCACTGTTTCTCTATCTCTAAGCTGTATATCATGCATATCTCTCTACTTGTCACAGAACCTGCCATTTAATAATTCACTGGAAAAATAATGGAGCCAGATTCTATGATATCCACGTGGTTTCATCTCTGTTTTTAAGTCACTTTGATAGAAGTGGACTGTTCAGTTATCACACACACGGTGACACAAAGATGTCATAAAATTTCTATATATTTGTGGTCTATTTTTTAAAGACTTCAACTGCCATTAATTTTTAAAAATTGTAGATAAGATGCTTGCACTGATACTCACTTCCATTCAAATACCTTGCAGGGAGATATACAAGAACATGGGAATCATATTGAAAGTGCAGCTTTTCTATAACCTACTTTTTCTACTACTGAATAGGTAATGGCTTTTTTTAAGTAGAAACCAAATACTTGACATTTAATATCTTTCTATATTAAAATATTTATATGTAAAAAAAGATAATTCTGTGGTAATTTAAACCCCTCAATTTATAACTCTTCCATCATCAGAACTATAGCAGATTCAATAACATGAGGTCAGTCACATAGAATGAATGTATTTGTCATTAATGACTGGATTTATTGGATTTTGTCTGATCAGAGCATAAGTAGCATAAAATGTATCCTTAAGGCTCTTCTCCTAAGAAATAAATCATAATAATACAGAAGCAGGGTTCTTATTGTAGTGGTGCAGTTATTCACCTACATTAAAAGCAACAAAGAATGCTGAGGTAGTATCTCTTGTATTTTTTTATTTAGCCTGTGTTGCCATAGCAACCACAGGAATCACGAGATCACAGTTTAATTAAGGATCTCCCAGTAATACTGATTTAAACAATTCATCATAAATGCATAGTATGTTAATGTGCATATTAAATGCAGGGGAGGTTGATAGCTATTCTGGTCACTAGAATTTTAGTATGCTTTAAGTAGGGAAGGTCCAGATTCAGCACATCAAGTAATCTTCAATCCTGCATGTTACTGAAATATGACAAGAAAAGCAAAAACAATTATTTTCAGGCAGTATTCAATAGAAAGCTAGGAGAAGTAAGAAATATTATGTCTTTTCACCTATTGCAATCAGCACAGATTAAGATGGTAACCATACATGTTACACTTGTCTGCAGGACTGCAGAAATATTGCTACTCTTTCCTAAATCAGGTGTGGATTTCATGGCTGGTAAATTTAAGAGTGACTGCTGCATAAACAGAATCCGAGACCATGAAGCATATTAACTGGAAAATTGCATGTGCTCCTGAGAGCTAAATATCCATTTTTGTAGTTTTGCATTTGAAGACCCCTAAAGACAGTCAGACATCCAAATGCTGTCACCCTATAGTTTAAAGAACTATATCTAGTTACATTACAAAGCTATTTATGGAAGGAAATCATTAAGAATCAGTACTGAATTGCCTGAAATCAGCTTCTTCATCAGTCCATTTCCATAAGCCAAACAACTCTAGGTGTTAAGCATAGACTCTCTAAAGAATCAAGCATGCAAACCTATCGCTGCATTGCTCTTCCTCTTGTGCATCTTCTTTTACTTGAAATAAATGACAGACTAGTTGACCAAGAGAAAGGTAGAATTATTTGGCTGAATGGAGTTTTGGGGGGATTTTTTTGATGTGAAAATTTTTTTACTTATCCTAAATGGAATCTGAAAATTTTTACCAGAAAATCTCAAAATGTAACTGCAGATCAGGTCATGGCAGTTTATTGTGGGTGGTAGGGATCGTTAGAAATTAAGTATCGAAAAAAACACACCAGAAAGTTACTTAAGCTGGACATTTGTCACAAATAATAATAGCTTCTACTGGGTTAGAAATACTTTCTACTTCAAAAACATTTGTGGATGAAGAAGATTACACTGGAAAACTCATAACCACTGCTACTACTCATGCAGTCTCAGGAAGTACCAAGCATAGCAGGCATCGATTTCATAATATGACATAAACTGTAAAAGCTTAAAGCTAAATGGTTTCTTGAAAGTTATTTAGAAATATTTGCTTAGGTGATGACAGCCTACACTGCTGCCAGTCAGCATCTTTATAACTTTGCATGTCTTTAACCTCTCTGATTTTCACACTGTTTAAAAATTCTGTGATTTTTTGACATCTTATAGTTTGCAATGATTCCCAGAAAAGGTGTGGAGTAAACATTTCAAGTACCATAGATTTATTCAGTGTGATGGAGAAACAATTTTCTGCCTTCAAGTTGTTTTGATAAACTTACCCAACTAACCTGCTTGCCTTCAAATCAATCTGAAGTACTGGCTAAAGGTTTCCACCAGAGTATTACTTCTCCGTCGTATGTAATAGGATTCTCCCAGTAAATATGGTTACCATGTTGCCACATTTTTCAGTACAATAATTGTACCGCCTCTGCTTCTAAGTTTTCACATAGGATGTATGTTTAAGAAGAAACTGGAAAAGAATATTTGTATATAGTTCAAAGTAGGCTGAAATAGGAAACTGGTGGTGGGATAGTCACTGGATGATTTAGTTCAGTCTCTCTGTTTGGCTGAGTGTGTTGTAATGATAGATGAAGTATTTCAAAGTGACCTGGATATGACACTTAATATGCAATTCATATTAAAGGGATATAATTCAATATCCTCTATGCAATACATTAGCTGCTTAATTAATTGTACTAATGATATTGTCCAGCATTTTACACTTAGTGACAGAAGATTCGGTTGAAGTAACATTCAGCCTAAAATCTATTCATATAAACATTCAGTATGATTATCCCAAGATAACATATTCTATATGAGCAGCCATAAATATCTATTGCAGACTACAATTTAATTTACACAGTTGAAAATAATGTTTCTTTTTTTTTTTTTTTTCATGTTAAATGAACACTTATTGGTTATGCTTTTTAGATTTTTGGTTTTTAGTTATAACACATTTTGGATTCATGGAAACAAAAAAGGACAATAAATCTAGTCAGAACTATCAGAGAAGTATGTTGCCATATGTTATCCTAAACCCTTAATGGTGCCATTGAACTTTAAAAGTATTCTGTCATTTCCAATGGCAAAGTTAAAAAATGTTATCAACATAAAAACTGCACAGAGCGACACAAAGTGAAGGTTCATTGTTATTGCTGTACCACCACATTTTCATAACTAATTCAGGAAAAAAAGTAATCTTTTTATATTACTGTCCTTTGCAGTTTACACTCACTATTCCATGAAAAACAGTGACTGCTTTATTTAGTTTTCTTGTATTTGTATTCTACTTAACATATATAAAAAAATTACAAGTAGAGCTTTACATTGAACTTCATGTTCTGTGTTTCTGTTCTTTCCAAGATATGGAATTTGAACGATCAAAATTTTTGAAAGCATTTGCAAATTGCAGCAAAATAGGAGCTGCTAGGATCAAAATAGGAGCTGCTAGGATCTGAACACTCTTGATAAAACAGCTGGTTTTTTCAGATATCTGTAACAAGTCTTAGAACTTTATTTTGATTATTTCAAGGGAGATGTAAAGTAGAGGATAAGATGTTATCTCCAACAGAAAACTTAGAATTCCTATGCTGAACTAAAAGGTTAAACAAAGTCTAAGCTTCTCTAATTAAAGAAAAGAGATTGAAGAAAGCATTCTGAAAAATGCTGAACAAATATTTAATGCTTTGATATTAAATGATGATGCAACCTGGACAAAAAAATATATTATGGAGGAAGTGAACAGGTAATAGCTACACATATGTGCAAGGTGCAGAAAGCTCCTCCTGTAACTTTTAAGTAGAGTTTCTATGCCAGATTTTCTTCTGGTGCCTGCAAAAAGCAATATATACAAGCATTTTAAGTATTTTATTAACAATTAAAATAAATAGTGAATTAGCCATTAAAATAAATAGTGGATTAGCAATATTACCACAAATGTATGAGTGCATAAATGTATATGAATATCTAAAAAAGTAATCTCTTAATAATAAGAAACTTAACATCATTTATACATTGTTCAATGAGGATGCAGAAGAAAACTATTTTCCATATGGTGTTTGATCTCTGACTCAGAACATTGGCTTTTATGTAGAGCATGGTGTTTTCCATTTTTGTGCTACCCTTATGCCACCAGAATTAAGTATCATTAGTGATCTGCAGTAAATAGCTAATGATTAGGAAAGTTGGTATTCCTGTTATATGATTGGTTCATCCCCTGCTGGTACAACTGGTGTCATTTTCCACTTTGAGTATCTGAGGGGGGAGAAAAAAAAGGTTATATAGAGTTTTAATGGCAGAAATTTCCAACATGTGGATAGCAAGTACAATTTTATGAAACTGAACTTTTTATGTGTTATGTGTTCTTTCAAAATATGAGCAGGGAAGTTATATGGAATCCTGTAGGTAATGACAAACGATTTTGACATTGGAATTATCCCCTCTATTATGTAGAATTCAAAATTCCAGGGTGTGCTCTCTTTTTGAATTTTATTTTTTGCTGTTGTTGTTGGGGTTTGGTGTTTCTTGGTGCTTAGGGTTTTGTTTGTTTGTTTGGGATTTTTTTGGTTTGGTATTCATTTTATTCCTGATTTTATTTAGGATCTCTTCATTAAATGTAGAATTTTCTCCTGCACAGTCTATGGACTATTTCATTCTCTTGTCAACACCCTTCTATCTTTCTTCAATGTGGACATGAAACATTTCAGCAGTGCTGGGGGGTTGTGAAAAGAAAATGCTATCAGTGTTCCTGGTACATTCTAGTGCTCTGTTCTTAGCAGTAATAGAGGTTTTGAGAATCTCATGATGATATTCAGCATCTGTCACACAGAGTTCTACTCTCTCTAAGATGTTTTTCTTGTGGTGTCTGCTCTAGAAGAGCAGAATGCTTGTTCAAGTTGAGCATGAGACCATTTCCTCTAATTTTTGTTCTGTCAGAAGTTCTTAAGTTGATTGATGTTCAAATCAGAAACTACATCAGCTTCTTCATGTCAGAGCAGTTAGCCATAGAAATGAGGAAAAGATCCCCCATGCTTAGCTTTTTGAGCAACTTTAGTAAAAACAATTTGCCATATTCAAACTAAATGCTATGATGAAAAAAATGCGTGGTCAAGGCCGTAGTATAGGGAGAAGCCATGTAATATATAATAATAATCATATAATGTATAATAATAAAATAATATCTAAAGGTTCTTCTGTGATGTTTTTTACATTACTGGAGCAAAATATATTTTTGGCTCAGCAAAATACCCTGCTGTGACTAAAATTTTCAATGCCTTTTATCACCTCCACTACACCTCATGTGCAAAACAGTCCACAAATGAGTGTAACAGCCAGTGCTGCATTTGTAAAATTGAGCAGCTTCTAAAAATAAAAATAGGGAAACCTTGACTCTTCTGCTTCTTTAACTTAAAAGCAACTGAAATACATTTCTGAAAAAATGAGGCAACTGATGTACATTTGTGAAAGATGAGGCTCTTAGCAGAGATGGATTTCTAAATTAAAACTATTTTCATGGCCCCTATGGACGATGGACCATTTTTTTATCAAATATTTTTTCTGCATCCGGATGTTGTATAGGAATGTATTCATCCTAGTGATGGGTTAATTGGACAAAAATGAAGCTGTAGTTGTTATGTTGCCATAGCGGTAATATTTTTTCAATATTCTAATGTCCATTCATTGTATTATTTCTTGTTTCACTGGTCCTAAATTGAAACCCATGGAGGGAAAAAGAAAACTCCAAATGGAATTTTCACTAGTGATGTTGTTTTTTAAAAATGTTGGAGTTTCATGGGTATATATTTTTTGCAATACTTGCTAAAAAATCTTGTTTATCAAAACCAAACATCATTACAATGAGATAATAATTTGAAGGAGTTTTCCTTTTCATATGGTCCCTGTTATCACTGTTAGTTGTCACTAATAGTGACAACTGACCTGATACTTAAGTATTGGACTTAAATATTGACCTACTGAAGTCAATGAAGTGATGTCAGTTCACATTTACTGGGGATTTAGCACTCTACATTTCAATTAGAGAAAGTCATCAGTGATTGAAGAGAGAACTAGTTAAGAGCCAAGAATCAAGCCTAAAGGGTTTCTAGTTATATCAAGCAATAATAAAGATACGATTGATCTCTCAAAATATATGTTTGAAAAAGAGGGAAACACTGAGGGAAATTTATAACAGGAGTTTGGATCCTTTCCTGTGTCCCTAAAATTATTATGACAATGGTTGATGGACAAACATTGAAAAATATTTCCTGGGAATGCCTTCATATTTTCAAGTACACTTATTTGTCTCTATTCAAAGAATACTCTAACAAGTAAGAGTGTTGCCTAGAATGTTTGCAGAAATATTTGTAATCCACAAAAATTGTAGACTATTACAAGAAGACAGACATGGATTCACAAGTGTTTGCACTGAAAATCTGATGCTAAAACTGACTTAAAGCTATTAAACCCTTGCAGTGACTTTTTTTCTGAAAAAACCTAAGTTATTTAAAGGGAATGTCATAATGAAGAATGTGGAAAAGCATTTTATTTTATATGAGAACAGCTTTATTGTTTAATTGACAGCTACAAAATTTAACTATAGACATTTCAAGACACCATTGTGAGAGTAACTGAAATAATTTAATTTTATAATTCTAGGTCATGGCCATTACATATAATGATCATCTGTATAATCTAAAAATCAGTTTATTGGTAGTTCATTTTCCATGTGGATTAATCTTTCTCCTGTGAGCAAATAAGAATATGAGGGAATTTTCCTTCTTTCCAATAATAGTTTTGGCATGTGTCAGAACAGATGTGGCCAAGTCACTGTAGCCATAGTACTTTTTTATTTTTAAATACTGAAACTCCCATGGCTTTGATGTTGAAAAAAATGTCTGTGGTAGATAAGCTGGGGTACAGAAACCTAGTTTGGTCTCAGTTCTGCTGAATTACACTTCTAAGTTACAAAATTAACAATTTTCTTCAATGTTCAACTTAGGGAGTAAAAACCAGATGAGAAGTAGACCAAACCAGCCTCGCAGGTGACTGACAGCAAAGTGTAAGTAGAAATCTATTTATGTTTAATTTTTGTATATTATTTATCTATCATTAAGATGTGTAGTGCATGAAAATACACATGGATTTTTTTATAAGCATAAGCCAAGAAAAATGTTTTCCATGGTTCCACAAATCTGACCTTGATATATTCAGTATTTCCTGTATGAGAGCAGAATAGGTTAGAAGATTTTGGATACGAGACTATTTCTTTACGATGAATTAGGTTTTTTTATTCAAGGGATTTAGGGGTTAGTTGCACAAATATATTCGATCTCTGAATTGAACTCCATAGCCCTGAACTCTAACACCATAAATGTTGTAGAAATCACACATAAGAGACAGTTAAGTGTGGACCATTCAAAGCTAACCCATAGAAGAAGAGAGTTCCTATCTAGCTATTTGGCTTTTCCATGCTGGAGAGAGAAAAAGCTAATTTATAGACAATATATTTCAGTTATTGCTCTGTTTTGTAATTTACTTCAAATGCATATCTGACCGTATTTTCCTGTCAGTAACTGCAAAATAAAAAATAGCTCTTTTTGTGATTTTGCTAGAAACATAGCCATTTAATTAAATTTTAACATATTGTGGTCTCTCACTTTAATATACAGTACATTAATTTTCTCTGATGCTGGCATGTTGTTCTGATGGATTTCTCTTTCTACCATGAAGTAAATCAGTAACTTTCTCAGCAGTTTTATTTTTTGTAGATGCAATGGCTTTAAGACTATTTTTTGGGGAAGACAATTAGCAAACTTCATATTTCATTAAATGTCTGAACCAATTATTACTTGTGCCACTGTAGTAATAGTTACCTTTTGCAAACCACCTTTGTTAGTGTAAGTACCATAACCTCACTCAACAGTTGGGCTTTATTGTCAAAGAGAAATTATTTCAAAAACTTAATTCATAAATACCTTTCCATCATGGCAGTAATGGATACCGCCCTCTATTAGGATCAATACTTAAGTTTTTTCATTAGGCTTTGTATGTTGGTTTTTGTTTCTTGAATAATTTGTTTAAATTTGTCAATGATCACATTTCCTGTCCCATGGTAAGTAAATTTTTGTTCAGGACTGTTTTGCATCTACCTTGTGTGTCCTGACAGTAAGGAAAATAAGTTTTCAACCTTCTTTTTTTCCTTCCAGTTGTGAGTCAGCAATCCACATGAACTAGATTTTTATTTCCTATTAATTGCTTTGCCAAAGCAGGGACTGCTGGAAATCCCTCTTGCATTTCCACGTCCAGAAACTTGTTCCCTAAACATCTGATGATCATGCTTATTAGTTAGAATTAGTGAATATAGTTGTCATTTCCTAGGTTCTCTAAAGTAAAAGATGAGAGAAAACAGAAGGAATGGTGACATGAAGAAACTATAGGTTGGTGCTGGTATGCTGGCATAATAAGCATTCAAATAAATAATGTTTCAGTATTGTCATTATACCTTCAGTTCATTTTTGGACCTCTTCCAGTGACCACAGTGAATAAAAATTTTTCAAACAATTTTTTGTTCATGTTGGTGAGGGATTCCTTCAAAGGATAAGGTGGCATGCTGAGGAAAACATTAACATATTTCTGGCTTTGCCTTAAAGAGCATACTGGAATTTAGACTGGGCTTTTTAGCTCTTAATGACACATCATAAGTATGATGTGAAGAGAGTCTAAAAAGAGATGGGAGTGTGAAGAGAAGCAAAGTGATAAGAGTTGTGATTCAAGAGCTGGTCTTTACAGCACAGTTCTGTAGAATTTACTGTCACATGCTAAAAAATGTGGTTGAAATATTGCATGCATCTAGTCAAAAATAAAAGATATTACAAGAAAAAAAAATAATATCCTTGGCAAACATTTGAGGTGTGAGAGGTTGAATTAGAAAGACAGTCAGATCTAAAGCATGGCTTTGCCTAGCCTGGGTATGAAGATTTAAAGAATGTGACATAGGTCCTACCAATGTGGAAAGGAGAAAGAGACTTTTAGTGTACTGCAATGCATTAATTTTAGGATGATACACAGAGTGTTGCTAATCTGCTGCATTACAGAGGTTTCTCTTGCTTCACTAATTCATCCTCCAAAGGCAGAATGTGTGTGGTAAGGAATGCAAGTAAAAGATTTGTGAGTGTGGGTTTGCTCTGTATCAGAATATATTTTTTTTTTCTCTGCTGTCTGTCTTCGGTTAACAGGAGTGTTCCTCAGCACACCTGCAGAAGGCTTTTGCAGAGGTTACAGAGATTATACTGGGTTGTGATGCAGTACAGTGGGCTAACCTAAGTAAGCCATTAATGCAAGCCATGGTGTGATGGGACTCAAGATTAAAAGTTACTGCAATTTTCTAATCACTTAGAGGGCTAATTATGAGAGAGCTGTTTACTGTGGCAAGAGGTAACAGTAGGAACTGTAAATCATATGTTCGATCTGATCAAGTGTTGAACTTTTGCCTTTCTAATGCAGCATGCAGAGCACACTAATATGCTTAGGATTGTGACTGTGACTCCCTTAACATGTGTATTTGCAGCTGATTCTTAACACTGTGCAAGAGCATGCTATGCAGGGACAACTGGCTGGAGACTGCCTGCCTGGCATGGTATTTTATCTGCAGTACATCTTAATCTAGTTATCTAGCCTCAAAAGTGAAAAAAACATTACTTCAAGGAGCTCAAAAAAAAAAAAAAATCCTCAAATCTTTACCACTCTGATTCTAATATAATCATTACATTCACACTTTGCATTTGCAAGTCCTTTAAGAGTACTTGATAATTTTTTTCTTATTTCTTTTTTTTTTTTTTCTGTTCAGATTTATCAAATCCTGAATACAATTCGTTATATTATACATCTAATCTACTGTGCTTCTAATCAATACATGTAATCTACTGACCTTCTTTCTGTTTTTTTTAAAATCTTCATCCAAGTACAGCTGACCTGGTTAAAATATGTGATAACTCACATTGTGTGACTAACCAGGATGGAATTATAGTAATACCACAGTCTGTAAAAGCAAAAGGCTGTGCTTTTATTACTTAAAGGTCAGTGAATCCTCTACAGTGACATCCATGCTACAATATTGTGTTTTCAATCTTTATATTTTCATACGAACAGATACTGTTATATTTTGTATTGAAATTCATCAGGAGTATTGGGGAAATAGGAGTAACAAATAACTCAGGCTTAACATTTTTATCATGCCCTAGCTTGCTACCAGCAGTTTTCTGCAATTTGACTGCTTTTTCCCTTCAGCAGTGGTTAAACTATTGCTTAATTTTGTCAGACAAAGCAGTAGTAACCTTAGGCAATTATGCTAAAATAACTTGCCAGCTACTCATTATTTTAGTTTTAATATCTTAAGAAATTAAATGCTTGGAAAGGCAACAGTCTAAGGAGCTGAATTCCTCCATTTTTTTGTAGGACAGCACCAGAAGTAAACCGTAGCTGAGCAGAGTTTCCTCAGTGTCTGTCAGGGTTCGGTTCTGGGTGCCTGGGCCCTCAGGGCTGTTGTGGCCCATGTTAGCCCTGTGCCACCCCCCAGGGCTTGCCCCTGCACGCTGCCCACCTCAGGACTATCAGCCCAGCTCCCCCAGCCCTGGTCACCGGTCCCACTGAGCTGACATCCCAGGCCCAGTGAGGAGCTGGGGCCAGGGCTGTGCTGGGTGTCCCCCCGACCTCTCCTGGATGGATCTGGGATGGGTCCTGACCCCGGTCTGGGATGGGGTCTGGATGCAGGGTCTGCCACCTGGGGCACCCTCACTGCTTCTGGCTCCAGATAGATGCCAGCCTGCCCTGCCCCCTGGCGAAGCCTACCTGAGGGACAGACACTGACCTCAGGAACCATTTTGTTTCCTGCACCGAGTTTGCCATTGGTTTGTCTGACAAAGGTTGTCCCAGTGCCATTTCCTCCTGGCACCACCTCAGTGTCCTGAGGCACACCTGAGGAAGGCAGTAACAGGACATGTTATCTTGGTACCTGTTGAGCTTCCCCATATGACACTCTTCTGAGAAATTCTAAATATTTTCCACGTGCTTGGCCTAGAACGACCGTCTCTGGCAGTGTTCACCCACCTCATCTTCCAAAGCTGCAGGAACGCCTCATAGAGTCAGCAGTGGAGAAAAAAGGAGTACTTGGTTCTTGGAGGAAAATTATCCTCATTTCTCATGGGAATTCAGCCTCTGTGAGAGGAAGAGAAGAAAAGCTGTGGTAACTGATAGCCAGCTCTGAGGTTTTTAGTAGAAACTGTTGTTTGTAAGCTTCTTAGCTCATGTTCCAAGACAGATCCTTTACAAAGCCATGACAGCTGAATGTTTCGGAGCCTCTCTAGATCCATCTGGACGCCTGCAACGGTGACTCCTGTCACCAGCCATGCAGCATCTGACCATCCTGCTTGAGATACTTGATTCCTCAAGTAAGTGTTACCCTATCCCAAGGCCTTGACTAATTATTATTTTTTTCTTTTAAGAAACACTCTATTCATGGGCACCTGTGCAATATATGATATATACTCATTCAAAGACATCATCTCTCTTTCAAAATATGGCCAGCAGTGTTTTGGTCTATGAGAATTTCTTGGCCTTGCTAAGTGTACTGCATCTCCTCCCTCCCTCTGGGAGGTTTGTTTCATGTTGAAAAACTAAAGATACCTTTAGCTGAGATATGCTTCGTAGACTTAAAACATCATGCCTGTTACACAGCATATTGGTTTCTTTTTTTTCTTCTCTTCTTCCTCCAGGATTCCTTTGACTAGGAGAGGTTTTTTTATTTAATTTTTATTTTATTCTTTATTATCAACAGCCTTTCAAAATGTACATTTTGGTTAATTTTCATGGATATCATTGACACTAGTATATACTGCATGGTACTTCCACAAATGGCATACTGTCATCAGTAATGAATATGATAATCTTACCAATTCTAAAGGTATAAATATCCTAATTTTTGAAGTTATCTTTACAAAACAAGTGTATGCCAGTTTGCTGATTTAAACAAGATATATTTCATCCCACATTATCTCTTGATAGATAACTGACCATTATACCTCCTTGTTTTCTTTCAATACTATTAGCAGCATGGACATATTTCTTGCAATATCTCTATAAATAATTCTAGGCTAGAAGCTTGTTTCTTTTATAAATTAAGCTATCCAAAAGTCATAGCTCCTTTCTCTATAAGTATCATCTGTTCCCTTTAGGAACAGTTTATCCTTGCAGCATCTAATCTTTAGGGATTGTTTCTTACAGAAACTAATATTCATCATCTATGCTAGTTTCCCTCTCAGTCTTTCTCTTCTCACAATCTTCTGCTGCAGTCAGAACACTCACCAAGTTTTCCAAATATTTATTTTGGTTGTAGAGGAAGGGTTGTCTGAGACATTATTTTATTAAAGCTTGATGGTTTAAACACCTGTTGTTGGTGATTTCACACAAAAAACTCAAATCTTACTTTAATTAGTATAGGGATGGCTGTTTGTAAACTAATTCACTATGACAGGTGTAGGTACATATAGTAAGGATTTTCCTCTAGGAGAGAGAGGTGCAATTAATGAAGTTAAGTTAAGATAGCAAAAGGCAGACCTAGTATTTTTTGAGTTTTCATTGCACTGGGTAGAAAGCAAGAAGGCAATGTTTTCCTGGCCTCGATTGTGCCAACTGTTAAGCCTCAATGCCAGTGATTACAGTCAGAGACTTGTCAGAAACATCCCTTTCATTCTCATCTGCTGTCCTAAGTGTAACTATGATTCTTCAGTTAACCTTGAGATGGATTAACTCTATTTAGGGCACATTGAAGTAGCTGCCACCTCCTGCTTTGCCAAACTTAGAAAAGCAACACTATGCAGAGATGGGAAACTCATAGTAAAGGTGGGATTATATAGGCTGCCAAGCTGATATTCTAACTGAGAAGACATATTGGACTGGCATACCCATTTAAGATATATTTTTCTACCTCCTTTTACAACAAACAATTAAAATGTGCCTGAGAGAATTTAGTGTTTTCCTCATAGCTATAACTCACACTGATGAAACAGTTGCAGTTCATCTGCTCAATATAAGTCCTTTACAGAGTATTTTAAACATTATCGAGCAAGATGTTGCTGGCAGTTGCATTATTGATTAAGAAATTTAATCAAATGGATTTTTTTTATGGCTTCAAACAGTCTAAATGAGTCATATGCTGCATCTTTAACATGTAATCTCAACAAATGAGTATTCTATTGTGCTAGTGCTATAAAAGAGTATTCTTGTTTTCATTGTTGGTGGAATTCTAGAAGACAGGAGTGTACAAAGATTCACACAAATGCCTGTGATTGTTTTTTGTTTGGTATCACATATTTCAGAAAATTTATTTTCCTGATATTGGTGACTGATGAAGAGCAAAGAAGAAAATTTCCATTGACAAGTCTAAAAAAACTAGAAAGTTTAGCAATGATGCACCTTTAGCTTAGAAAAGCTGTTTTATGGGAGATCAACAAGGTTGACATTGATTTAGCTCAGTAAAACTGCTTAGGGTCTATCTAATTCCCGTGTATATTCCAGGTATATTTATGTGTATAATACATTTAGGTACATGCACAAACATATATATATAAATAATAGACATTTTAAAATATAGTATTATTGACTTAAAGTATCTGTTTAGTTTGCATAGTAGAATTATTTCCTGTGATACTAATACTGGGGAAAAATACAAATAGAGTTCTGAGACAGGTGACATGAACTCCCACTGCAGCCCATCATCAAATGTGCCTATGAATGTCTATGGATAATGACTGAATTTATCCATAAAAATTATCAGTGTAGGAAGTTCTACAAACTTCATAAACTATATATTGCATTAGTTATGTCTGTTTACTTTGAGAAGGCTTTTCCTGATGTCTGCCTTGTACCTTTATTGCTGTAACTTAAACATTGTTGCTATTTTTTTATCTGTTGTAGAGATTGCATTTTTTCCTTCTATTTTGCTGAAGGGATATTTTAAGACTCTTATCCTGTGTCACTTCAGTCATCTTTTTACTAGATTAAAATGACACCTGGTAATACTTCCTCTGCCTTCTTAGTTTAGAATAGGGAGTTTCTTTCCATGATTATACAATCATGGAAATGTAGATGGAAAGGCATTTTTTTTACTGGCTGGTTGATGATAGAAAGACTGTAGATCAGTATCTGAGAAGAACTCTTCATTTTCTTTTGTCATGCTAATTGTTATGGTTTCTGATGTCCTGGAAAGTTGAAGGTAGAAATGTCACTGCTTTGAAATCAATCCACTCTGAATTAGTATTATATTGTTGTGTCTGTTTAAACACAATGTTATTTGCATACTGGTTTTGAAAGAGCTGAAAGCATTAGTTTTTGTTGTTGTTATTCTTGTTGTTGTTTTTTGGTTGGTTGGTTTTGTTGTGGGTTTGGTTTTTTTTCTCCTTTTTCCTTTTTTTCTTTTTTTCTTTTTCCCCCTCTTCTCCCAGATAGAATAGTTCCTTTGGCAGAGAGAGAGAGATATGCTACCCAATTACAAATCCAGATGTTAGTTTGTGTCTTCAGGCTTTGAAATGATAATGAAAAATAAGGGCTTATAAACTTGTGTCAACTTAAGGTATTTAGTCTTCTGTCTCTTAGAGGTATATACTTTAACTTTTAACTGCTTGTTAATTCGTGAATTTCACATTGTTTTGTATGGAGGCTTTAAAGAAGATATACCTATACTGAAACTATATTAACTGGCATGTTTTAGCAGTAAATAGATTCCAGCTTTAAGTTTTACACATTCCATATATCATATGACTTGAGATTCAAAACACACAAGACATTTTCAGGGTTTCATGTAGTGTAAATAAATGTAAACAAGCTCCTTACCCAAAAGTGCTACAAAGAAATCCGCACGGGGAAGACTAAGAAAGAAGATACATTGTTATTTGGAACACTGTAAGTAATACTCATCTCTTGCACACCAGAACAAGTGATTAAAGCATCTCTCCTATTTCACTTGATATGCAAATCTGGCTGAATCTGCAACATTGTATGATAAACACACAACTGTAGCAGCCACTCATTGAATGTCAAATAGCCTGTGTAGCTAGAGGGAAAGAATTTATGAAAATGTGTGCAAAGTTAAGGAATTTCAGCAGCTTAAATCTTGTCAGTGTTCTGCTTTCATTTGGAGTTATTAAGGAAAGGGCAGAATTATAATTTTTAATGTGAATTAGTTCAGCACCGAAAATTACCTTCATTACTGCTTTGCCAAGTGTTTCTCTTCAAATTCAGAAAGTCAACACACAAAGCTCCTGATGAATAAGAGTGGACAGTTGTTACAAACTTCTCCCTGCTCTCAGTGTATCTCCAAAATGCTATTCCTATTTTGCTGTTTAAAAAAAAAACAACAAAACCAAAAACAATCAAAAAACCCCACCTGTTTACTACCTGCTGCGTTCATTTCTGAATATTCAGATGGCTGCAGAATTAGCTCAAATTCAGAATTTTTTTCTTAGTCAGATATTTTTCTTCAGTTTTGAAGACTGACACTTCAGTCCAAATCTTACTAGATCAGGGATTTTTAGATACTTCTCCTT
The DNA here is from genome assembly GCF_036169615.1 of Heliangelus exortis. Taxonomy (NCBI): domain Eukaryota; kingdom Metazoa; phylum Chordata; class Aves; order Apodiformes; family Trochilidae; genus Heliangelus; species Heliangelus exortis. The sequence goes on from NC_092430.1 coordinate 12,344,368, forward strand.
TCTCTGCTCTTGAGTTTCTTATTTGGCCAGCTGATTTCCTCCTGGTTTTGAATTCAGGATTACCTATGACAAAACCAAGATCACTTTATTCATTGCAGTCTGGATTTGGGCTCTAGTTAAAGGGAACAAACTTCAGTAATGGTATCTTTTTCTAAATGTGAGAATGAGACAGAAATAAAACGTATTTTAGTTAAATTCAGTTTCATTGAATTTAAACAGGACAAATTTCCCATTAGATGTAAAGCCTGAGTAAAAAAAAAGGTTTCTTTCTAATGAAACATAAATATGTTAGGCAATTTTAGAATGTGATAAAGCCATATTACTCTGTCAAATTTTAAGTGTCAGCATTTCAATAAATTTTGCAAGATTCATACAATTTATTTTGCTTCCTAGGTAGCTGAGAAATTGTATTCTATGTTGTCATTTCTTGACAGCTTTTTGGATTTATCTGTAATATCAGCTACACCCTTACATATTCAGTCTTTTGTTTAGGTCTTTATAATTTCTGTTAGGTATTGCAGAAGATTATGAAAACCTTAGCTTCGATGTTTATGTGTATGATCGTGAAACACGGCGTCAGAACTACTGACGTTGGCAGTGTGACTCATACTTCAACTATTACAGGTGAACCCTCAAGTGGATGAGGTTTTTTCATGATTTGTGGTCTCATTAACATTTAATTTAACCAATAAAAATCATATTTTTTCCCATTAATTTTCAAGTGCATATCTTAATGTCTTACAGGATTTTTCAAACTCAAGACTATATTCCAAAGATACCAAGCAAAACATTTAATATGAAAATGTGAAATTCTTCTTGTTAACATGGAATTGTCCATTATGTTGAAGTCTTAGTTTCTTCTGGATGTCAGGATTCTTCCTAGTTGATAGATGAGCTGATCCCTGTGGTTTGGGAGTAATTCCCATGGTAAAAGCTGTCTGTTGTTCTAAAACTGCTTGACTGATTGGTAACGCTTTTTACCTTAAATTTTACAATGTTATAGGTCACAGCTTTTGTTGTTCTTGTTGTTCTCATCAGCTTCTTACAGTGGGGTTCTCCTGTGGTGGTTTTTCTTGTGTGTGTGTGTGTGCTTTGTTGCTTTGTAGGTGTCATTCATTTCTTTGTGTTTGCCTCCATTTGTTTACCTGAATGTTCATTCAACTGTTCCAGTTTCTTTAAGACTGATTCTCCTGAAAATCTTTCTGCAAAATACATTGTGAAATATTTCCTTCTCTCTGATTTATCTGTAAGAGATTCATTCTTTGTTCATGCTATTTCCACCAATTTTCCTATTTTTATTTTTTCTTATTTGGTACTGTGAAAATGCTCACGTTATTATTTATAATCTATTTCCGGCTTTGAACATAAGCATTTGATGTATTTGTTGATGCTGCAAGTATTAAAATCTCAGCAGAGATAAAGGAGTAACTCTAGTGGATGGTAGGTGTGTCCCAACCTTCTCCTCAGAAGTATTTAATCTGTTTTGAGGTGTTAGGAACTTTGTTTTGTGAAGAAAATATGTATGTTGGGTCTATTTTAACTTCACTCTAAACTACTTTTTGGAGGTTACTATAAAGCATAAGTATTATTAAAGGATGGGAATGAAAGGACTATAAGAAGTAGAGCTTGCACTTAGCTTTTGTATGACATCTTTGTTTTTATAAATTCCAGTGTATGTATTTGTAGATGCTGCAAACAGGAAAATAACTCTTGAGGTACTGATGTGTAGGCTTTTTAAAATAAATCTTTATTTCAGAATTGTTACTCCCATCACATGAAGGAGGAACTCATGCTCTCATAAATGCATCTACTACATTGTATTGACTCAGTTGCATTCACAATATGGCTTTTATCATTTCATCAACTTTGAGTAGGAAAAAAAATCACTATTAGAATTTTTAATTTAAAAAACCAAACAACAATCTGCGAGGGGCTAATCCTATAGCAGCCTCACCTAGAAGCCTCATGTTTCATACATCTGTATCTGCAATTTTAGAGCAGAGAGGAAAGCTAAAAGTCTGGGAGGTCACATTTCATTGTCACAGGTTTTTAACACTTTTTTTCATTTGGATATTTTTAAATTTTTAAACAAAAATTTTCATGAAGTGAAACTTCATTCCATATAAATAAAAGTATGAAATCACTACTTGGTTTTCAGAGTTTAAAAATAATTATATGTGTTAGCATTAAGATATTTTCTCCCAAAACTTCTTGGAAATGAAAGTAAATCTAGTTTTATAATTTATAGCGTATCAGTAAAAGTTTAGGGAACAATTACATTTTAAAAGAGTATTTTCTTTAAAAGTGTCAATTCCACTTGGCAGTTACTGGAGCAGTATAAAGACTTGAATTCTGGCGTGAGACAATTCTTCCCTGGGAAATTTCTTGTGTGTAATGATATTTGGACAAGAATAATATGACTAGAGCTTAATTTTTGTATCTGTCTGAACTAATACGAAGTGGATTTGCCATGTTCATTTATTTTGATATTTAGTGATATTTTTTTTTTTCCCAAGACCTAAGATTAACTGACCATCTGTCTCTTACTATAACGCAGTATCTGCTGCTCATTATTGGCAGCTAATTTAGTGGCAGGAATTCAGAGTATGGTCTGGTGTTCTGATTTATTCAGTGACATTCACAGAAATCACTAAAATCCAATCATAATACTAAAGGATATTTGCCACGAGAAATTTGTCATTAAAAATATTCACAACTGTCACTATTTAGATATATGGCAATGGTGTGTTTCCATGTTATACCAACTGGACAGATTTGCTCTGAATATCTGAAAATGTAGATGTTTTTGGCAGGAAGGCGTAGTATCACGGGGCACAAGTCTAGAATATTTATGCCTGTACGAGTGATCTTATGTCTGTGCAGTGCACTAAGAATATTAATAAATTCTACTCCCATGTGTTATGCACTGCAGACTTAAATCCATTTTTACATTATGTAATAAAGTCATAAATATGCTGTAAAATATGTAATAAAATTGTGCTTAGAAGCTAAAGGATAACTGGAGATAATCAGCTGTTCTGTTTAACTTCACAGAAGTGACAAGCAATTTAAATTCTCCTGTCTCCCTGAAAGGTTTCCAAAATATTTATGAATGGAAGAACACATCCATTCCAATAGAATCCACCATTTTAACTTTACTACTACGGTAGTTTGTGCAACTGCTTTACATCTTCCTTCAGATTTTTCCTATTTCATTTATGTTGTTGTAGTTACCAGGGCAATTTTAATCCTAATAATTAAGAATATGATCTTCTGTTAAAAAATGTTCTTTGCAAACCTGCTGCTAGTATTTTTTCCTTGATCCCCCTTTTATCCTTTTTGTGTTGATTCCCCTAAGTTTTCACCATTTCTTTAAGTGAACTCGTATCTAGTGTATAACACCTGCACTTCTTCCTGTCTAGCAAAGGTATTTTTTTTAATGCATAATTCTCCTCCAGGAAATGAGTAAGGGTTGCCTCTGCTATTCCTTTGTGTTAACCAGCATGTCAAATTGGAGCTGCCCATTTCTAGTGAAACAGCATCTTTTGAGCAGCTGAAGCTGTATTGCACGGCAGAGTGTGGTATATTTAAGAATTTATCTATGTTAAGTTTAATATAACAGGACAGAGACTGGAAACATCAATGGTGCTCCGCTTCGGCAAATTTTCTCTTGGGAAGACTCATTTTCTGAACAAGACAATAGACTGTTTTCTGCTAATTGAGTAATTCTCCTAATGTACAGGGATATTCTTTCAAGTTGCTTGAGTGGTGGTTTTCAGTGTTAGCACTCTTCTCCAGGTTGTAAACCAGTTAGCACTAATATCCAAAGCTGTCATGGTTAGACTATTTTTTCACACTCATGCTAAACTCACAGAGCTTAGGTGGAGGTTTTGAATTGACAGAACAGCAGATGGATCCCAGTTCGGTGTGGTTTAGGAAAGAATTTTCCCATGCAAAGTAGGGCAATAATTGTGCATTGGCAGAGGGTCAATATGCGGTATCTTTGTGCTTTATTTATTTTCATATTATTTTTTATTATTTTCTTGTGCATAAAGGAGTCAGAAATATTCTTAGTACCTTTTCTGCAGTGTTTGGACAATTACCTCAGCTTTTCCATACAGATTGCAGAAGAACACCATACAAAATATGCAAAACCATGCTAAAACAGCCATTTACCTTTTGGATATATCTCTGCATGTCCTGTGTAGACATAAAGGCTTCCTCAAGAATCTCTACCATGGTTTTCTGTGTTGCACTCTACTCTCTTGGTTTGTCTGAAAGTTATTACAAGCACCAATAATTGATCTTCTTACTAACACATAAGAGCCCACTATACAAAGCTTATTAGCAAAAATTGGTCATGGAATTAAAGTTTATTCCAAACTTGGTTATATAACGGTGTGTACAAATGAGAAATCAAAGCATATAGTCTGAAAAGCAAATAAAAATTGGGAAATTAAATTTTAAAAAAATTACATGTCTCTGATAGAAAAACAATTGTTCTTTTTCCATTTAGAAAATTGCTTTAAATCCAATACTAAAATTTTCTTATCAGAAAATGTTGATATATAGACGTCTTGATTTAGTATTTATTGTAATTTAGGTTTTTTTAGTTGTCTGTCTTCCTCAACAGAAGTGAATACTGATACATGTATAGGGAACAGCTGTTAGCTTGGTTCCTCACCTTTTCCATTAAGAGAGAAAACGTGGAGAGACACATGCTGGAAAAACACAGATTAGTGAGTGATTGAGAAGGAAAGGCTTCCAGGTCTTTCTTTGGTGGTTTTTTTCTCTGAATCAACAGTGCCATCATTATGTTGATTGGTAGTTACTTTAATCTGATGGGAGGAGACGTTTATTTCTAGAGTGAATAAAAACTACGTACTCAAATTCTTTAGAGATGCTCACAATGACAAAGTAGGTAGGTGTGCAGATGTGAGTAATCCCATTTTTTGACATAATGTCTACATTTGTTGCAGCAGAATGACACACACATCTGCACTCAAAATTGCACATTTGTATCCACTTAACTTCCTCAAAGATTATAGCCCACTGTAAATGCTGAAAAGTAGATTTGACAGCAAATGTAGTCTGAGATATTTTGAGTGTTGGACTGTATTACAAAATGGTAAAATCATTTACTTACAATATTTTTAAGGAGTAATTTTAAATTTTAATTCAATTTTTTTTTTACTGTATATGCTGTATGTACATTTTAAATTTAAACATTTGTATGTTCAGAAAAAATTTGGTTGCAAAATCACCAACACTAACAACTTTTCAGTAATGTGTTTTAATTCTTTGAAATTATTCTAAAGAAAGTTTCTAATCTAATGGGTAAGGTAGAAGAGTCTGTGGTTAGGAAGCTAGAATACATCTATCAGATTCATGTAGTTAATAAAGTACTAATTTAGGTCCATATCTTCCAACCATTTTTTACATGCAGTGACACTGAAGGGACTCCTATGCATACAGATTTTGAAAGTCTGAGGCACCATTTAATGTACTGCTAAAATGCAAAAAGATTTCCAGGGAGTAAAGTTTGTATTGTGGAATTTGTATTGGTTTGCTTGGACTATTTAGTGCTGTAAGTAATTTTTAGGTCTTTTTGTACAGAATTAGCAGGATGCAGTTTATCAAATGCAGTTTCTGTACTCTGCTCAAATAAATACACATTCTTTACACAATTTAGTATTTTAATTTAAAATTAATAATTCAAGCCCAGGTTAGTAATTAATTCAAATAAAGGAGTAGCAAAGCAATTTCACCTTCCCTCCCACCATCTAACTGAACTTTTCAGAGGTGCTGCAGTAGTACAAAATATTTTCTTTTCGTTGACATTACAATGATGCTTTGCAGATGTCCTTACACCCTAATCATCCAAGACTTTCACATATCTTGCACACTGTGAGCAGTTCCTTTGAAGTTAATTGGGTTTCACCAATTTACTTCAGCAGAGAGTGAAACCCTGTTTACAGAATTTTAAATTACATATAAACACTTGAAAATATAAAACTGTACTTTAACTCCTGGTAGTTCCATTATGCATGTTGTAAGCTTTCTCAATTAAAACACATCCAATTAGATGTATTTAAAGATGAAATCACCCTCTGAGGCACTGGATGTAGAAATGGATTAAAAACTAATTAAATGTAGGTCTCTGGAGACCTAAATTACTTTCCCTTCTACCTAAAATCAGATATATATCTAAATAAGGAGGAGATCTGAAGGTTATTGATAACCTCAGGGTTCCTGTTTTTCATTTCATCTCGGATTGCCTGACATATATCCTGTTCCATCCTACAAAAAGTTACCTTCTTTTTGGCTTTTTAGAGATTGAAATATGACTTCAGGTACTCCCAATACCTTTATTGATCTTAATGTTAAACAACATGCAATTTTAAGAACTGTTTCCTAAATAAGGTGAGAAAAATTCAAAAGGAATTTTCCAAAGAACAGAAATGTATGGCAAAGTATGATGCTGTAGTCAGAATAACCCCACCAATGAGCACAATGAAAGTATCAGAACTGTTAGAAAAAGGAATTTCATTTTCCTGGATGTGATTGTGAATGTCTGCTTGAGGATGAGCAGAATTTGAATTGATTGATTGACTTTGCCAGGGATTCATTATTCTGGCAACTAGTTTAACAAATAACTTGGACTAAAATTAAATCAGTAGTATGTAATGGGCCAGATAATATGAGATTTCGACTCAGAAACTCGGCTTTCAGCATTACCCACAGCTTAGCTCAAAGTCCCCTTAACTCAATGTATGTAAATTGTACCAGTGGAAGATGCCACACATTTATTAAGGATCTTCATTGTGTTTATACTTGGCAGACATGAATCTGTACAGACGGAATTAAAAAGACTGAAAAAAATGTAAAGGTTTATTAAAAACTGAATCTTATGCAGTGAAGCATGGTATAAAAGAAAGGTTGTGTAAACATTCCAAACTTGTGTAAAGCTCAAAGTACTTTGATTACTGTTACACCTGTGCTCATGAAAAGCAGATAGTGGATTAGAAATCACAACCTTGTCCCATATTCAGGAGAGAAGTTCTCACTTTCAGTGCCAGTGTTCATATTATTCTGAAATAAAATGTACGTGAATCATACTTGTGGAATTGTGGAAGCATTTCAGTCTTTTTTTCAGAAGGTTTGAATACTTTGCTTACTCTCTAAACAGTACTTGAAGTGTCCCTTTGAACTGTAGAGGTCTGATCAGCTTTTCTTTATTTGTGCCATAGGAATGTCAGCACTTTCTAAGCTCTACAGCACAATTTATATACGATGTCCCTAATTTAAGACTTTCATAAGAATATAGCCTAAAAGCACAGGAAATTCTCAAAAAGGTAGTTTCATTGGAAAGGTTTGCATTTGATTGAAATACTGGGGGAGGAGATAAGTGTTTAATGATACATTTATCCCCATGTTACCATCACCTTTAGTGAGATCAATGCTCATGATGATGGTCTTGTCTGGTAATGGAATCCTAGTTCCCACACAGCAATTTAAATTACTTTTGGAGCAAATATTGATAATGACATTTTCATTTCATTTCTGTAGAAACTATCTCTAAAATTAAGTGTTTTCTTACAATGTATATTCCTATCACGATGCCTTTTTTTTTAGCTCTTTTTAGCTCAAGCACTTAACTCTTGTAAGACGATATCAGTAATTATGGTGGAGTTTGCAAACCATTGATGTTTTAGTCTGGAGGGAGCAGTTACTGATGCTGAAGAGAGCAGAGGGCATTTCTTTATTAAGCTGATGTACCTTTGAAGCTGGAAATGCACCAGGGAATCTGCTTTGTCAGGAATGCATTCTAGTGAGAAGCATCTGCTGGTATATCCCTGGCATGCAGCAAGACAGTGGGAGACAGACTGAATGAGGAAGCTTTCCTGTGAGTCCCTAGCAGTTCTGGCAAGTGTATTTGGGAAGCTGCCCCAAAGCAGCATCTGCATCACTGAATTGAGAAGTAATGGTATAGGATCATAGAAACCCATAGAGGTTGGAAGGGACCACCAAAGATCAGGGTCACCTATAGCAGGTCACACAGGAGTGCATCCAGGTGAGTTTTTAGTGTCTCCAGGGAAGGAGACTCCACAACCTGCCTGGGCAGCCTTTTCCAGTGCTGTCACCCTCACAGTGGAAAAATCTTTTCTTATATTTATACAGAACTGCCTATGCTCCTGTTTATAACCATTGCCCCTTGTCCTATTGTTAGTCACCCCTGAGAAGAGCTTTACTCCCTCCTCCTGGCACTCACCCCTTACATATTTATAAACATCACTGGGTCGCCCCTCATTCTCCTCCAAGCTGAAGAGACCCAGCTCCCTCAGTCTTTCCTCATAAGGGGGAGGTTCCACTCCCTTCATCATCTTGATTGCTCTGTGCTGGACTCTCTCAAGAAGTTCCCCGTCCTTCTGGAACTGAGGACACAATATTCTAGGTGTGGCTTCACCAGGGCAGAGTAGAGGGGGAGGAGAACCTCTCGACCTACTAACCAACCCCCTTCTAATGCACCCCAGGATGCCATTGGCCTTCCTGGGCACGAGGACAGATTGTTGGCTCATGGTCATCCTTCCATTCACCAGCATCCCCAGGTCCCTTTCCCTTATGCTGCTCTCCAACAGCTCAGTCGCCCTGGTACCTGGGGTTGTTCTTTCCCTGATGCAGGACTTTACACTTGCCTGTGTTGTAATTCATTAAGTTTCTCCCTGCCCAACTCTCCAGTCTGTCCAGGTCCCTCTGAATGGCAGCACAGCCTGCTGGGGTGTCAGCCACTCCTCCCACTTTTTTGTTACCAGTAAACTTGCTGATAGTAACTCTATTCCCTCACACAGATCATCAATAAATATATTGAATAGTACTGATTCCAGTACTGACCCTTGAGGGACTCCACTAGAAACAGGCTTTCAACCAGACTCCATCCCATTGACTACAACTCTCTGGCTTCTATCCTTCACCCAGCTCCTGACCCACCTCACCACCCAATGATCCAGACCACACTTCTTCAGTTTACTTCCAGGGATGCTGTGGGAGATGATGTCAAATGCCTTATACTGAAATCAAGATAAAGTGTGTCTACTGCTCTGCTATCATCCATCCACCTGGTTATATCCCCATAGAAGGCTCTCAGGTTGGTCAGACATGACTTCCCCTTAGTAAAACCACGTTGACTGCTCTGGACAAGCCTCTTGTCCTTGATGTGTCTGGAGACAGCACCAAGAATGAGTTGTTCCATCACCTTTCAGGGATGGAGGTGATGCTGACTGCTCTGTAGTTACGCAGTTCCTCTTTCTTGCCTTTCTTGAAGACTGGAGTGACATTTGCTTTCCTCCAGTCCTCAGGCACCTCTCCTGTTTCCAGCAACTTACCAAAGATGATGGAGAGCAGCCTAGCAATGACATCCACCAGTTCCTCCAGACCCCCTGGGTACATCCTATCAGAATCCATGGACTTATGGATGTCCAGGCTCATTAACTGATCTTTAACCCACCCCTCATCAACCAAGGCAAACTCATCCTTTACCCTGACTTCCTCCTGAGGGGTCTGGGGCTCCTGAGGACATCCTCCAGCAGTATGCACAGAGGCAATTAAGGCATTCAGCAATTCCACCTTCTTTGTATCCTCTGTCAGCAGGGCACCCACCTCATTCAGCAGTGGGCCTACATTGCCTCTAGTGTTAGTTTTATCCTCTGTGTATTTGAAGAAGTCCTTTCTGTTGTCCTTAACTTTACTTGCATGGTTTAATTCCACTGAAGCTTTAGCTTTCCTAGTTGCCTCTCTGCATCCTTGGACAACAGTCTTATATTCCTCCCAACATCTCTTCACTGAGGCTGCCTGAATGTTTCAGAGTCATCTAATTCCTGGATGTTGTTGCTTTCTCTTTTCCACATCTCTCCAAACGTTCTTCAAGCTTTGCAAAGTCTCTAATCATGCACGCAACAGATGAACACCACCAGCAAGGGGCACAAAATGGATACAGAAAAACTCTTTCCCCTTTACACTGGAGGTTACTTATTTTAAAATTTCCTGGATGATGCTAATGTGTACAGTGTCAGACAACTGAAGTCAGTGGTTAATCAAGTTATCTTTCACAAGTTAGAGTTTTACACATCGTGGATTTTTTGCTGTGTCCGACTGATCATGTTTACTATTCTCAATTTGCATTTACACTTCCGTGCAGCTGTTGGTCTATGTTGATGCTAACCTGAGAAATAAGTTGTTAAGACCATAGTCTTGAGGTACTAAGCAAAGTCATTAAAGACAGTTTCTTGTTTTGCATGTGATTAAATGTGTTATTGTTGTTATAGTGTGCTTTTTAATCTTTTTTCTAATGGCTATGGGAATCTGTTGAACAGAAAATGTAATGCTATTAATTTCGTGTAACACTAAGGCTCAGGAGCAAATGCTAAATAACATTTAGTAATGGGTTTTATAGCAAATTTATGGAGCTCCTTACATGTGCTTTTCACTACTTCTTAATGCTAATGATACTATTAACACTCAGTTGTTCTTCCTCATGATACCACAGCTATGCCAGTCTGCATATACAAACTCCAAATAGCAATCTCATGCTTGTAGAAGACAACATAAAGTTTCCATGGGTGATGTATCAGATCTTCTATATAACCAGTTTTAGATACTCACAAACCTTTTTTCCATATGCCTCTCTTCTTCAAGACAAATGATGTATTCTTGAACATGAATTTGTAGTTTATGTTTTTTCTATCCCTCCACACAAACAAAAAGATGATTTGTCAATGCACCTAGGACTTGTACTAGATATAAGGAGCAGAGAGTGAGGTATTTCAGTTATATTTTATGAGATTCACTGTGCTAGTGATCATAAATCATTTATCCATAGGGCAGGAGGAAAGGCAATGTCAGATAAGGTCTGACCAATTCTGTTGAAAGCAGTGAATTCAGTCGTCTCTGACTCAAGTATTTTTTCCTTACTCTCTTGTAGCTAAGCAAAGATATTTCTGACTCCACAAGGCGTGAATGCATACTAACAGAAATTATGAATAAAGTGGGTATTTGCACTTCCATTCTACAAACGGTTCTGCAGGAAAATTTGTACACAATATTCTTTTCAGGTCTGTGAGATCAGGAATCAAAGTATGGAAAGTTTCTCTCCAGATATGTGCAACCACCGCCTGTGTCCAAGTTATGTACAACGTTGAGACTTGTGTGTGATTACAGGTCTGACATTATAGTATATAGTGATGGCATCAATAACACTTCCTTTTAGAATATTATTCTGCATTAGCTTTTCATTTCCCCAGTGTGAATATACATGTGTTGTCTTTTCCTGTAAGCTATCAGAGTCTGTTTGTTACCCATGCTTAAATATAAACTGCCATATTATTATTATTGTGTCTGTAACAACAAAAGTGAGGTTTAACAACATTTATATTAATTTGAGTTTTATTTATCTTTTCATAGAAATGGCATTGTACCATACTACATACTGGAGTCTTTAAAATGGAATCATTTGTGCTGAAGAAAGTAGAGAAGGGAGAAAACTGAAAAAAACCTTTTTATATTCTCTAAGATCAAAGCCAAAGGCTCACCTAAGGTAGAGAAGACTTTCGTATTTGTTTTGTTGCTCAGTCATCCTCTTGTCAGTGTTCTAACAATGGCAAGTTTCTCAGCCAGCAAATATCCATTCTTTAATGGTTTTTACATATTTCAGGAGTATAGTTGACAAATTTCACTATAAATTTGCAAATATTTACTACATGTTGGTTGTAGCAATTCATTAAAAATATTATTTCCACTGCAGATTTTAAAGATTTTCTAACTATTCAGAAGGTTCAAGTGTTGCTGAACTATGAAATATCATGAGGTTTGTACATTTTTGCCTGGTAAGGGTTTTATTCCACCTCTTTCTCTACATTCTATCTCTGAGGTAGTAATTAATTCATCAAAATTAAGCTGCACATTTACTTCCTGAAGCCCATTCCTGTCAGGCTGGCTGAAATGAAGGCAACGGGAGGGAGAAACAGTGCATCTTTTAACATGTCTTTCACAGGAATCCCTCCCTACTCTCCCCTGTTGTGGTTATCACCAAAACTATAGGTAAAAAGAAGGGCTGTTTGTTTAGCCATCCCACCATCCCTGACAGTTTAATTTATTTTCTGTATGATAGTTTCTACTGCTATATTTTTTGAGCACTAATATGTCTGTAATGGTCTTATCTACCCTCCTCCCCTACATGCTGCCCATAGCATTTTGAGTAGCAGCTTCCTCACACCCTGCAATCTCTCTCCTGACCTCACTGCAGTGTTTGTGGCACCTGATTTTTCAGCCCTTGTGTAGTCAATTGCTGTCATCTGAGTTAGTAGGGGAAACAAAACCAAAAGATTGAATTAAGACTTACTGCACTGTTGTTATTGCCCACAGGAAAAACTGATGGGTAGTAGATGCCTCTCCTTGTTTGTGATTGTTTATCAGTTTCTGGAAACGTCACCACTTGTGAAATGAGATGCAGCCACAGCCATGAACAAGACCATTTAGCAGACATGTAGCAAATATAAAGTCCATGCAGACATTTAAATATGCTTTACTTTCAGTGCAGTTTTTTGGAATAGAAGTAGGCGGTGGCAGTTTAATTTAAATCACAGGCTTAGTCTTGGCTCAGTGACCAGAATTCTGGATTTTGCTCTCCCAGTTGAAGGTTCAGTTGCTAATATACAGTGAGCCATGCTCCTGCTCTGTGCTCCAACAAATCTGGAATACATTCATGTATCAGTGTTCCAATGGAAGGGCTGAAGAATACCTCCATCCAAAATATAACCTACATGCTTGTGCCCTATTGCCAGCCAGCAGGCTAGATCCCAACCCTGAGAAGCTTCCAGCTGGCCTTACTGCCTTTTCCTAGAAAGAGAGGGACAGGAGCCCAAATGGCTGTGAATGATGGGAGCTGGAGACTGTCCCTCCAGGGACAAGAGGGGGTTCAGCTGGAGGTGCATCCACACCCATTCTCTATGTGGTTTGTTTTTTATGGTCATTGCCACATCAGTGTAGTCTTGAAGAAGTGCTACATGATTGGGATTCAGCTCGTGATGAAGAGGTGGAAAATTTTTACTGTCAGTAGGGCAATCTGTAGGGAAGAGAAAGGGAAAATTTGAGTCTTGGTACATAAGTGAGAATGGTGCCTCAGAAGTTCAGGGACCAAGTTAAGCAACTGAATGTTGCAATCTCCACGAGTTTAACTATAACTACAAAATGCTATAAAACAGTGTGTTTACTTTTTCCTCATTTTCTGCAGCAAGATTAATGGAAAAAATGTAAGCATTTCTAAATCACATTACTTGCTGCAGGAAACTGCAATAGCAATGTTGTTTCTTTTCATAGTTACTTTAAGTTGCTCATTTATGTGTTAGTTGAGGCTGGCATAAGTTAATTTTTTTTTCCATTGTGCTTGATGATCGTTGTGGTTGTTTGAAATTAAGCTTAATTCTAATTTTCTCTGCTTTGTGCAGGCACGTATATTAGTGTGAAACTATACATACACATTTTCTCCCTGTCTCCCTGACACTGTTCCATATGTACATTTACATTTAACTAATATACTCAGATAATTTCATGTACCCTAAAGCTTCATTGACTCTATTATTGATTTTGAACTGTCAGTTAGAGCTAGGCTTAGTTTTGGTATGTTGTCTTATGTCTGTCAGGGATAATGCAGTACAATGAGGATACGCTCTCTGATTTAGCAGAGATAGATATTTTAAGTAAATGAAACTTAAAATATTTACATGACCTTAATATTTTCCCACTCTTCATTCTGCTTGTCTCCTAGCCACTCCCTTTCTTGCTTTTGCTTTTAGTAAATACTTTAATAAAATATTCAGTCACATACTATATTGCCACTGATTTTGGTATTTTCTGTCTAAGAGCTCTCTAATAAGAGCTGCTCCATTCTCATAAATTTTGAGATCATGTGTGGAAGTGGTAGGATTCCTACTTTCCAAGATTGTGTATACTAACAGAGGATAAAAGCAACTAAAACTACATCACCAGCTTGGCAGGTTTCCTTAACTGTGTTGTGTTATCTGGGAATAGAAGTAAAAATTAAATTTACAGTATGCATACAGAGGGCTCAATTACCCAACAGGCTTAATACAATCTCTTTTCTTAAACTGATATTCTCCATAGTCATTCTCCATTAGATATTTCTCAAGTCCATTGTTTACTCGCCATCTTTTTTTCCTTTTATCTCTTGAGCTGTTGCAGATTTCATGATAGAACAAATCTTTTCACTTTCCTACCGCTCCTTTATGCTGGAGTATCTTCTGACTTTCTCTTTCTGGTATCCAAGATGAAACCTCACTATTAAATTATCATGCAAACTCTGCATTATCAATGAAAACCAACTCTAGGAAAATCTTGACTGTTGAAAAATATGAAGAGGGAATAATTCACTTTTCAACATTTGAGACCTGAAGTAGCAAGCTTTTAAGCTTCAAAGAAAGTAGGGAGGATAGAGAGAATCACTAACTGGAATGAGGTTAAATCAGTCAGTGTTTACATTTCTCAATATCCGTTACCAAACTTTACCATTTTGTGGCATTGATTTGACCTGAAATGTACTTCAGGTTTGTCATGCAAAAATGCTAATAAAATGTCTTGATTGTATTCTTTGTCATATTAATATCAACTCAGCTGTTGTAGTGCCAGAAATATTTTGCAGTAAATGTATTGGTTATCTAATTTCTGCAACTTATAGCAAAGAAAGCCTGTCTTTATTTTTGCCCATTATAATTACCAACTAATGACATTTTTTACAGTATCTAGTCTGCTAATTATTGATGATACTGATGGATGGGATAATGAAAACTAATTTGCATAAGCTGCCTGCTGGGATGAAGGACCATCATCTTTTGCAAATTTGCTATAAACGAACATAAAGTAAAAGATCAGGTTTAGATCTTCAAAGCCACCTAAGGGATTCGTGGCTTTGAACATCTCAGCCATGGTATGTGCAGAGCACATATCGTGATAAATGAGAGCAAAACAACTCAAATGAATAACAGTGTGGGGAGAAAAAATTAACATGTGTAAATAATTAAAAAATGAGGCTGTTCTTTAGAGGACTTGTTATATTAGCTTCATCATAATAGCCATTCTCTTGAGCATTGCTGGGAGCTGCTGCACAGCCTGGGAAATGTCTCTGCTCTGATTTCCAGATGTCTCCTTTGATAACGTAAGAATTCTCCTGCAAAGGGTGGTTCAAAGATCTGGCTGCCTGTGGTGAGAAAAATATTTGTCTTTGTTTCAGTCCCTACAGTCAGAATATCTGAGAATCTGAAATGGTCAGTGAAGATAAATGGGAAATTTTCATCAGGGTTGAGGTTTAGATTGTATTTAGAAAATAGTGCTTGTTATAAAAGGCCTTCAAAATTGTATTGGATGTCTTTGTTATTATTTTAAAGGTAAATGAGATACTATTCAGATCCTCATACTTATTTTGTCTGAAAAACTACCTTAAAAGGGCTGTGAGAGAGGAAAAGAAATCTGTAGATTTTTGTCACACCCAGAAAGATATCTAGAATGGTGCAAAACTTGTTACAATTTAGCCAAGTTGATCTCCACTTTTTAAATTGAGAGTACCATCTCCTACCTTCCTCTTTGCTTTCTGTCTGCAGTAATGGATTAGAAGCAAACATTTTACAATGGCTCTCATGCCTGAAGTGAGACTTGACTGAGCCGTTCTCAGTAAATTCTCCTTTAATTTCATGTTGTTTAATCTGCTGCATCTGCCTTTTAAAAATTCATTTAAAAAAGAATGTTGTGATCTTGTCTCCCAGAAAATCTGATTTTAAGAATCTTCTGCTGAATCTTTTCTCCTTTTCCCCAAGTGATTTTCTTTTAGAAATATTTCTTATTGGTTTCTGGTCTAAATGATTTTCTGCCTAAATATTTATTATTTAGTATGTGTTAGCAACAGAGCACCAGTGCACAACTCACTGTATATTGTTGGGAGCTCCAAGGTTTTTAGTAGGGTTTTTTTTATTGATTCCAAAAGGCTGCTTATAGCTGGGATGTGTATGGTGATATCTCTTAGTCTCTATTTAGAGATTGATATGTTTTTCTTCATTTACAGATTGAAATCTAACCTAAAGGAAGCTGATGGCTTTTTTCTTTTCTGACTTGAAGTTTGTTTTTTCTCCTCATTTTTTCAAGTAGCAGGTGGAAGAAAGGTGGGACTAAATGTCAGCTAGCGAGGAAAAATAGGTAAAAGCATGACATGATATTGCCTCCTCATCCATTCTTCCCTGGACCTGCCAAATGTCACACAAAACAGATGGCAGAGGCAGCACTGTGCCACGGGAGAGCTTTTGATCTTTGGTGTAGATTCCATAGCAACATTGTCCAATCACCTTGTGAGCAGGCAAAATGCCATAGCAACAGATGAGGAGGAGTGTGAGTAGCCATATATCATAACTGTTTGTTGAGCTGAGACTATCCAAAGGGCTTTGGGTTCAAATAAACAGCTTGCCTGCAATTGGTGCAGCAAAAGGGCAAGGAAAGAAGGTGATTCAAAGCTAGGGATGTTCTTGCCAGTTCTTATGCTACACATTGACAATGGCAGTAACTTACAGCAGACTAGAACCAGTTCTGTTGGCTGGATTTTAAATTGCTTCCCAAAATATAGGTCTATTATTCCTATGTTGTAACACTAACTTTGATGTTCCCTTATGATGAAGCTCCTAGTAAGATTCTTAGGAGACCACCACAATGTGACCAATCACTTAAAAAGTCTGTTTGTCAAGCTTCTACATTAATCTGTCAAGCTTTACTATTCCTTGTGTAACAACCAGCAGAATAGGCTAAGGTTTCAAATTAGGATCCTTAGGTTCTCTTTCAGTGCATTTTAGTTAGTAATGCGCAGCAGTATTTGAGATTCTGTGGGCATATTTTTTATTACTAGGTGTGTTTTGTATTCCAGGCTTTGTGAGTGCACAATTTATGTTCAGTGTGCAATGGGGGTGGTTTTTCAGCTTTGGATATTGATATTCAAAGAAGAGGCAAAGTAAAGGTATCTGCCTTATATGCTATGTATTTTTTTTTAATATGACTTTCTCAGTGTAGAAAATGGGAGATTTATTGGCAATTTCTATAACAGTAGGGCTTTCAGGCTCTGGTCTTGCAACATAGAATTAAATAACTATATAAATGCTGTTCTGGAGCAAAGCACACAAAAATCCACATTGTCTTAGTGGTTTTCTATGCTGAATGAAATGTCTTATGGTGCTCGGTTCTAATATTTTCTCAAGTATGTCATTTATAGTGTACCATTATTGAAAAAGCTTAAAGGTTTTAAACAGTAAGCCTGTGAAGTTCAGTAGAAGTGTAATTTGCCTCAACAGAAATTGCTATGAAGAAATCAGAGTATTAAATAGAGTGTGCAAATGTTGCTATAAGCTTTTGAAGCATTTTATCAAAGGATATAATTTTCAATGAAATTATGAAAACTTTTCAGAATGATAAATCAGAGATCAAAACAATGTAACTTGAAAATGTATTCATCTGAAAAAGCCATTTACTCCTTTCAGATACAGTAATGTAAAAACTATTGCAGTAGCAATTTTATTATTGAATTTCATGATTTTATTACGAGTGTTAGCATCTTTACTTTTCAGCAGGCACCTTGAGGACCAGCTAATTATTTTGATAATTTTGTTTTCATAGAAAAGAGAGGAAATAGCTCAAAAAATATGCCAAACCAGAAGGAAAAAAAACCCTCTAGAATGAAAAAACAGGACTATCCTACAAGTTTAAAATGAAAAATGATAACTTTTAATGTTTTGAAATATATTATTTGAACATATGCCTCTAAATAAGCTACGTATGTCAGACCTCGACATCAAGGGAAAATATGAAACTACACTCACCTTTTTTTCTCTTAAGAAAAGAATGTAGAAGTTCAGCTGAGTTTACAAAATAGCCAGGGAAGCAATGACGCAGCAATGTAAATCCACTCAAAATTTGCTCTAAAAGAACTTTAATCTTCTGGAATTAATTCTCAAATTGATCAGATAACATTTTTCTGTGTTTATTCAGTGAGGGATATAAATTTTAGATGGTGATTCAACATACTGTTCTAAGAGTACTTTTTCCAGACTGTGTTTTACTTGTGTTCATTTTGCATTCAGATGGGGATTATTTTTTTTTTTTTTCTGTGTGTGTGTGAGGAAGGTTAATGCTGAGAATTCTGAGTAAGAAATAAATGCATATTTTTTTAATTCTCTCCCCGCTCTTTTTGGGCAGTTGCACCTTTCTACCTTGCTCTGATTTCCCTAAGATTAGTTTTCAAAAAGTGGGACAGGCAGGTTATGAATATTTGTCCAATATATTTATTGAGTTTCAGTGAAAAACAGGAAACCAAGACCCCTTGACAGTAAAGTTTTGATGGCACATCTTTTATTATAACAAATAAGAATGTTCCAATGTAAAGCCTTTCTCTATACCAGTATCCATCATTGTATTCCAGTATCAACTTTATTCAAGTATCAAATTCCAGTATCATTGTAGATTTTCTCTTCTTGGGCATGTTATTAATCAGAAGCAACTTGTAATCACCTTAGCATTTATTATCCCTTTTACTGACAGTGGCCTTCTGTGGTTTTAATATTGCATTTTAATTTTGCATGTTATTTCCTTACTTGTTTGGTGGTGGTGTTTTGTTAGGGTGTTTTTTTTGGGGGGGGGGAGATTGTTTTTTTTGTTCGTTTTTTAATAATGCATGGACCTATAGATCAAGGGTTTTTCTGTCTGGTTTTCAAAATTTCACTCTTTACAAACTTAATCTCATCTCACATGGTTAGCATAGTAATATACTCAAGTTGGTGCCATGTGCATGATTTCTAAAATTTTGGCCAGGTTTTAATCAGCTCTTAAAAAGAAGAAACTGGAACTGCAAGAGAAAAGAAAAAAATGGTTGTTCTGCTTACTAATTTCTTTTCCTTTTTTCTCCTATTTCTGCAAGACAATTTAGCATGTAAATGTTATGACAAGTATATCTCTTAGGTATGAACAGTGTAAGGACAGGTAAAATTCTAAAAGGCTTTCAAACACCTCTTCACCTGCCCTTCAAGCTCATTCTCATTTCTGGCTCTTCTGAGCAGCATAAGCAGAGATTTCTCTTCGTTTTCAGAGAAGAATTTAGAGTAGAGTTGAGCAATTGTTTTCTTGCTGCTTACCCTGTCCTTTTTCCCTGGGTGTCCATGATTACTGTGTATAACAGTTTTTCTGAAGCTGCTGCTCTGGTCCTATTGTGGCAAAAAACAGCGGTAAAAGATGTCTGATTTCCCTGAAGAAGGCTTCTGTTTGAATCCTTGCATTTCTCTTTCATGTTTCCACTGCTGCTTAACAGTCTGTAGACCTCTTGCTCTGATGATAAGTGCTCCACTTATCTGACCTTTTGACTGAGAATTTTATTGCTCAGTTTTCTTTCTAAAGACTGGATCACTTTGGATGCATTTTTTCAAGACAGCTCGTCCCTGGCATAACTCTGCTCCCATTATATGTAGGTAAAATAACTTAATAGGCATACTCAGTATTAGGATGCTTTAAAATCCTAACCAAGAAATTTGTCTCCACCCTTCTGCATTCAGGACATCCTAGTTAAAAGTCCATCTGTTTTTTCATTTCAAGAATTCTTCACAGAAACCATTCTGTCAGCAGTGTGCTCAATTTTGTTGCAGGAGATTAAAGTTCATGAGAAGACACAAAGTCTCTGCAGTGGGTCAGCATCCAAATCACAATCATGCTCTTGGGGATAGATCTAAGGTTTCGATAGATTCATACCAGAAATTGGACTAGAAGTGAGACCACTCTGCACACACTAATTATCGATGTGAATCTGTTTTTATTATCAATTAGCCAATGGTCATGTTTTGTTCCATGAACACTTGTGTATCTCCTCAGAAAACTCCCTGCAGCAGCCATTGAGAGAAAAAATGTGCAGGAGATTTTGGTGTCTGGTCAAATAAAAATAGACAGCAACCAGCAGCAATGCAATATTGACAAGGCCCAGGTGGTAACTATTGGGGTGAGCATCTGGACTCTAATGTCTTTTAGAATTTTTACCTCTTGAAATATTGTCACTTTACCCTTGAATAGCAACAATATTGTAGATACTGGTGAGGAAATAGCAAGAGAGGTTGTCTTGCCCTTGATTTTCCTAAATTTGATTTTGACCTGGACTGAAAAGTCTGCTGCTGCATATAGTTCTGGTACTTTTGAAGAAAATGGCAGAGGTTAATCTATTTATTCTCCCCTGGAATCTGGAGAGTTCACTTTGTCATCAGCTCCAAATATTCAGTTAAAATTGATTGAAGGTGCAACTTGGGATGAAGAGGCTTTTTGTGTCAATACTTGAAAGTGGCATTTCTCAGGTTCAGTACCAGTGTATGTGCACTACTGTCAGATATGAGTTTTCATTTACAATAAAATCAGTTTCACATTCTTAGGTGATAAATATTTTGGTTTATTTGCTTCAAATTAATTTTTTTTCTCTCATGAGTTCCATATGGATTTTTTGGATAAGGTATGCAAGTATGCAGTGTGTAGTAAAATAAAGTTGTTTCCCTGGGCAATACCATGCTAATTTTATGATTATTAAGTGTCTAGAGCAGGCTGCCAAAGTAATATGGTTTTGGAGAAAGCAATTAATTTTGATTGCCAAAATGATGGGTCATGAAAGATAATCCAATTCCTTTCAAGGTGGGATGTTTAGAAATCTTCAGTGTTAAGGTACAGGTTCCCTTTTCTCAGCCTCTGTGAAGCATACTTCATGTGTTGAATTAATAAAAGGAAACTATGATAGGCAAACAGTATAAAAATGGAGCAGATATGTTTTTTCTAAAATAGGTGAACAGTTGCCTAATAATTTGTAAATAATATATGATGGATCAATATTCTCATAACAACTTTGAATTTCATGAACTGTGAATGGGTTTAAGCCCAAGCACTAGTGACAGAAATAAACAGGTATGATGCTAAATAATTTAAGATTGTTTGAAAAATGGGTATCTTCAGGCAACCTGTGAATAGAACAAAATACTTGTACTTTTAGTGCTAAGCCAAGTTTGATTTGCATGAATATATGACTTAATGGAGCAGCTCAGGTGCTTAATATTAAGCATAAGATTTATTGCTTCACTGGATCAAGACCCCTTTTGATAGTACCTTGTGCTTTGGGCTATGCTAATTCATTTTCTGACTTATTACAGAGGCCTATAAGAAGTGTGAAATTGCTTTCCATTGGAATTTTCTCCCTGTGATAGCATCTTCTGAAGGTTATCTGCCCAGGATTCATCTTCTGTGGTGCAGTAGAATTCTTCTCCCCGTATTTCTTTCATGAACCATGATTTATACATTTTAGCTCTATTCAGACCTGAGTAGAAGCAGCAGTTTTCTATCTCATTTTCTTGAGTTCTTGAAATTACTTTTCAAGCTGGCACATGTTTTTTAGGGTTTCTGCCAAATCAGCTCTTGCATAGAGGTTGTATGATTTTGTTGGAACTTCTGTTGTTAGTGGCATAATTACAATGGGTTTATATTTGAAACCTCTTAGTTGAGGGGATGCAATGATTTAATTTCTTTATCATCTTGAGTCACTGTATTGAAATTATTGTTGAAGTCTCATCTCAGAAAGGGGTTTACTTACCAGATTCAAGAAACTTCACCATTGTCATCTTTCTCTCAGGCTATGCTGGGCTGCTTAGCAGGCAGAGGAAAGGAAGGATAAAGGGACAGCATCCCCTCATGCCTCAACACCCTCCCAAGTTTTTCTGATATTTGAAATACTGACTGAGGTTCTGTTCTGTTCCTTGGCCCTTTCCCAAATGTGCCAGATGATTTTGCAAAGTATTCTGCTGCCCGTGCAGAGGTAGAGTCTGGACCTAGAGACTTGGTCTAGGGATAAAGTTTCTCCCATGATGTCTTGGAGGAGTCATAAGCTGGTCAGAAATGGAATTAGTTTTAATATAGGAGCTCCATTCCTAAATGTCCTTACAGGAGGTTCAGCTGTGTTCATATTGGCTTTTACATTTTATGAATGCCAGTTGGTGGAGTCATAATTTAGCATTAAGCTCTTACCCTATTATCAGGTCAAGTTAAGGGAGCCTGTGAGAAAAGCCATCTATACAGCCCAGTTCTTTATGTTTGGACACTATCAGGTAAGTTGGTGGCCTGCCTTGGTAATTAGAAAAAAATCAGATGTATGTCCTTTTACTGCATATTTCTGGCCTAGGATGTGTGGTTCTTCTAGAGAGAAGTTGTCCTAGAAGGGTAATAAATGGTCTGCAGAGGGATGAGAAAGCAGCTGGAGGAATGGTTTTTTCCTCCAGCTGGCCTGCTTCCTGGAGAACAGAAATGGGACTTGTTAATTCCAGTCTGACTGGTTCTTTGAAATGAGCAGGCAAACCCAAGTGCTTAGTACATGGTGCAGGAGTCCACATAATGCTTGAACACCCTTTTTCCATGCAGATTGTATTGAAGAGTTGAACTTCCAAAACTGTAGCTGAATTCTACATGGCACCACACTTGAGGTCCATAGTCTCACAAGACCTAAATCTGTTACAGCCATTACTTTCTGGCATTTGTGTTGAAATGCAAGGTATTGTTACCAGGAACATGAGGCAGTGTATCTGCAGATAGAACTGCACTTGTTTGGCTTTGCATCCAATCTACTCAGGACTTTCATTTTCAAATAATACGGTTTTTTAAAAACAGATTATTCTTAATTCTGCCTTCTTGACACCTTCCAAGTTTTCTTTAGTTTTAGATTCTCATTTTACCTTTTATGGCTTTCATTTTCAGTTCACAAAATCAGTCAAACATGCAAGACAGCACCAGCTGTGTCCTAGCGATCAAAAATTCTTTCTCAGTGCTCAGTAGGAGATCAGCTGCAGACCAAGAATAACAAGAAATACATTATTTATGTGCTCCATTTCTTTTGTGCTGGCAGCTCCAAAATTCTGGGAGGTGTAAACCATATTAAATTTTTCATGTCTCGATGTAAATTGCATCACGCTCTTGTTAAACATTCTGGAAGTCTTGAAAATATTTCTGTTCTTGGGTGTTCTACATCTTTTTCTCTATTCTCTCCCCTTTCTTCCTTTCCTTTTGCTCCCTTCTAAATAGCTTATTTATACTGTTCTGTGAAAATCTTCAGCTGATAAATGTTTATTCTACCTAATATTTGCTTTATTAGCCTCCCCATTCCTGTCCTCAGGAAAAAAAAAATATAAAGACAGTTTCACACTGTGAACACCTGAGATGTCCATAGGACAATCCTTACAAAACTGCTGGAGGAATTTGGCCATGCCTAGCTGTACTTGACCAGATCTGCTCATGATGGCTATGAGCTACACTACTCTTTCCAGATATATTGACTAAAGGAATGCACGTAGAAAAATATTTTGACTTGTAATATCCACATACATCATAAAAACAGAGGAAAATAAAAACTACAGCTCTCTAATATTAGTTTACCATGTTAGATTCAACCTAAGTTGTTTAATGTTTTATAACAGAATACACACACTGGTAGCACAGTTCCACTCCTTGTCAAAGGCCAGCAAAGAGCCTGCACACAGCTTCAGGCATACTCAAACCTTTTTTTTTAACTTCTAAAAATAGCAACAAGATGGAGGTTTATCTTGTTCATATTCAATCTGAACAGATTACCCCATACACGTGTAATTATATGCCCTTCAACCTGATGGTTATGATTTGTTTAAGCACACTGATGTAGGGTCAGATTATAATGTTAGAGAAGAGTTGATGCAATTTCTGATATAATTGCACCAGGAGACATGAAATATACTTCAAAAAGAACATTATCTGTCAACAGGTGGATCAATTTCCTCAATGGTGTAAAGACTGCATGCTTGGTTTTCAGGTTTTATTCACATTTCAGTGATCTTGCTCTTATTATTCTGGTCAACTCTCCCTAACACAAATTACATGTCTGTAGAAAAGGCTGCTGATTTTCTGTGCTATGCAAGAAAAAACAAAAGCTTTATCTGCAATACACACAGAGCTGCTTCTTGCTCTCTTTTAAAAAAATCTTTTTGGAGTATGGCAGTCAAAGAGTAAGGTAATATGCAAGCTAGATCTCTAGCCACTCAACTTTTAAGTTATGCTTTCTGGGTTTTTAGAATGATGACAAGACTGATCTGACCTTTAAAATATAAAAGCATATTTCTAGTTCTCTGATCTGTGGAGGCAGTCCTCAAAATATAAATTTTATGTTGGTGTTTTCTCTGTCTTTTTTTCTTTCTCTTCCTTGTTCTCCTTCTACATTTATTTTCACCTTGGTGTGATCTATGTCCTTTCTCTCTGCTGCTTTACACTCTCTGTCCTACGTTCTTTTTGTCTGTCTTTTACTAACTGCCAGCTATTATCTCCCACTACACAGAGAGTGATTTGATGTATTTTACTTCAAAAGTAAGTGCTGTTTGACCAAACATCCCTGTGTTAGTAAAACAGCAGAGAAAAGGTTCTTTCTCCCCAATCACCATGATGAATCCTGGCTATTGTCTTGCTTGTAAACCATAGCAATAAAGCCCTAGATTTTAGTGGTTATGTCCAAATTAGCAATACTATGAGTTTTTAAAATCATTTTAGCTACCCTGGCAATATCTGTATAACACAATGCAAGAATATCCAGATACTGGCTTAGTTTGTGCTATGTGATTAAATAGTGAAATATAGATTTCATATACATGAGATTATTCTACATTTTGTTAATCCTTCTGTATTGGAGTAGTATTCTTTATTCATTAGAAATTAAATAAAAAGAATAAAACATGTCTTTCTGCAACACTGTTGCAATAAAAAGATGAAATACAGTGTCATTAATGTAGTCATATGTATTTGTACTGACTTACATCAGTAATAATGGGTGAAACTAACCTTAGGTATATTAACAGAAACTGTATCTTTAGTCTTATTTCATATAGACAAATTTAGGGCATTGTGAAGGATTCTGTTAGGATTTTTTTTAATAACCTGTCGAAAGTGTATTGTGTGTTTTAGAATATGTATAGTGCTAAGAACTGATCCTGATGCTGTAAGCCATGTTTGGATAATGCTCTCATTTAAATTTTATTTACCTGTCTTATTGATCTGAAGTTCAATGACTAAATGCCCTTTCTCTCCCAGTGTATCTATACTAATTTACTCTGCTTTCTCAGCTACTGTACTGGACACCTTTTGTTTGTCTAAAGTTCATGTGTTCCCAGTGATAGCTGAGAAAGCCCTCCTGGGGCTTTCTTCTTAGGCTAATACTTATAGCTATATGTACACTCAAATATGTGTAGATGCTAATCTATAGATTGTATTTACACTTAAAAAGATTGTGTATACTTTATATATAATCTGAAAATGTTTTCAAATAAAAAATATATAATGATAATAAAATGTATTTCAGGATTAGTACTTTGGACTTAAATAGCTCAGTAGGGTGTAGGCCAGTATTTGTTTTACGAAGAAATTTCTGAAGGGTAGTAAAAATTCAGTGGAGTATAGTTCCTTAAAAAAAGTCAACTACAGAAATAAATTCATTTGAAATTCAAAGGCAATAGCTTCTTCCAGTGTTGCTTTTCAACTACAAAGAATACGTGAATGACATCAGAGAACAGTGTTGTGTTCAGAAGGATATATCTGCAAAAAAATATAAACACTAAATAACTAAAGCTGTTTTTTTGAAAGCAGTGCAAGACAATCAGATATGAACAATCCTCTCTGGGACTAATACATCAATCCCTTAATTTGTGTGTAGCTTAGTATTGTGCCTCCCTGAGCAAGAGTATTTGGCAGGAGAAATTCAGTTTATAAATGTGATCTGATCATATTTCACTGGGATAAAAAGTAAGTCTTGAAGAATATCATGGCTAATTTTTTTTTTTAAGAGTTAATTAAATACTTCCATTTTACACCTATTCTAAAATTCTAAAATATTCCATACACCTATTCTAAAAGTCCAACAAACATCTCTATTGTCAATAAAATAGGAACTCAAAGAACCTTGGAGCTGTAACACTGAAATGGTTTCACTGAGCTTTTGTAGTTCTCTTTCGTCTGTATAAAACATTGAAAATATGTATGTCCTTTTTTTATTTCTGAAATGGAATGCTTTGTTGCATTTGCCACTGAGCAGCAAACCATTTGTTTTGTACTGTCCTTGGTTCATCTTGGTTCATGCGCTTATTTTACCACAAATGCAAAGCTACTTGAACAAAGTCTACTGTCCCAGCCTCCTAGGACTTTAACAGGCAGCCACAATTTGTGAGCACACCCTAAGTGAAGATCAAGCCCGTAAGAATGTGGCCTACTGTCAGATTCCTGTCACACTGGTGCCCAAAACCATATCTTGATTTTAGCAGTGTTTTATCTTGGGTTGATTCAATCTGTAAAAGCACAGTTTAGCTACATTCTTTCTCCCTTCCTTGTGGTTTAAAGTATTGAAAAAATAAATAGCATAGCTGAATATTGAGAGAGAATCCCTCTCTGTCTTTTAATTTTTACCTCTGTTCTTTACTCGCCGCCTCCTGAGATAAAATGGAAGACAGAAGCCTTCTCTGGATATGATTTTCAGTTGATTCTTTTATCCTAGCTGTTTTCAGGGAGAGTTTTCTTTCCCAATGCATTAACTTATTCAAGACCTGACAAGATAGGAATTAATTAAATCTTAATTCCACTGAAGTTAGTTTTTCTCTCATTGATTTTTATGATACCAGGGTTGCACAACTCCAGCACCCGTGCAAAGTAAGAATTCCTTATCTGGTTGGAAGGCCAGCACAGAGGCACTTCCCTCTGTCCTCTTTCTAAAGCTTGTTTTCCTCTGAAGTTTCTTTTGTTCTCTCATGCAGTCAATGTTATGTAGAATCCCTCTTACTTTTATCTTGATTTTGAGAATCTCATTTGTGCTGAGCTTCTTTTTTTATCTTCCATCTGGAAAATGGTAATATACTCTTGGTTTACATTTTCTCATGAAAATAATGTCTTTCCCAGCTGCATGCTGTGTTCTAGAATTTCTAGATACAGACCAATGCACCAAAACAAAAATATTGACATCTACTGCTAGATTTCAAGGCTGGTTTTCAGATAAAAATCATAGAAAGAAGCATAAACAATCTAATTTGGAAAGTTCTTTAAAAGTTTCTACATCATTGTTTATCAGAAAAAGTTAGATTATTTGTACCAGAAGCTGTAATGTTTAATATTTTTTCATTCATAACACTTTTTTCAGTAAAGCAACTCTTGCCTATACAGATGTTCCCAAACTTGATAATCAGTGCAAAATGGATATCCCTAAAGATCTTTACAAGTGCATTTCACCTCTTAGAAATACCACCTTCTCATATATCCTGTCAGGAAATTTATTGTGGAAAAAATTGATAAAGCTGTTTTTAATATTTTGATTTTTAATATTGATTTTTAGGAGGCTGTTTTTTAAACAAAATAAATGGGAAAAAAACAAACAACAAAACAGGTTCAAACCTTGGGTAACCATTCAGATTTTAAATTATGGAAACTTTCCACTTTGCCATGGACGTTCTGTTTACAAATGTCAAGAGAGCCAAGAGAGTAATTATAACCACAGGGCATCTTCTGTAGTAAAAAGAAAAAATTTCAATTGTAGTACAGAGACATTGATGTAGATTGTTGTTTCTCAGGAAATCATATGAAGTCCAACACTTCCACAAAGGATTGCCTCCAGGGCTAAAAACACAAAGGCTTATCAGTGAACTGGAGCCTCAGTTGAGCACTTTATTGACTCGTGCATGGTGTATGTCAGTGTAAAAATGTTGAAGCATTGTGGCATGTTGGTGTTCTGAAAGTGAAAAACCATCAGACTTGCCCACAGATTTGCAGAGAATGAATGTGCTCATTCCTAGGATGAGACAGGCAACAAAAAAAAAGCAACATAACAATACTATAAACTAAACTCAGCTGTTTTAAGCAGTTCCCTTTTATTGCCCCCATAAATGAAGGAATTCTCTAATGGAAAGTGATAGAATATAGATAAAAGATTCAGTATTTTGTGGTTTTCCATGAGACAAATTTCCAATGCTTTTTATAGAAGAAAGCAAGCTAAAAATAAGTAGACCCCAAAAGAAGCAGGATAAATGTGTGTTTATGTGGTGGGGGAATCTTACAATAGGAGAGCTTGGACTATTCATAGCTGCAAAAATTTGTGTTATGGAGATAGACTTCATCAGTTAAAGCTTCTTAAGTAAGCAAGGTGTGCAAACAGGCTGGAACAATGTAAACTCAGAATTACTCTCTAAATCTCTGTGATGATGGTGCTCTTCATTATATTTGAAATTAGTCTTAAAATACTTGCAGTACCATCAAGGACTCTCTTATCTAAGGCATACCTTCCTCAATATCTCACTGAAGTGCTAACTAATCATCTGGAAAAAACTTTGTTTCCTAAACTCTTCTCACTGTCCCTGGTATAGAAACAGATTACAAATCTTGTTCAGAAATGGCAATGTAAGCCATACAGTCAAAAGATTTTATGTATTTATATCTGTGCAATTATTTTAATAACAGGTGTTAGGGACTAGGGAAGATGAGCTGTGGGTGAACACAGGACCACAAAGAAAATGGGGTCAGGAAGGCAGGGGGGATTTATGCTTGTTCAGCTCAAGACTACAGTAAACATTCACATCCTGATGAGAGCCCACTGCAGTCCTAAGTGTCTGTCAAACTGCATGAGTAAGCTTTAACACTGCAGTATGCTTCATTTGCTGGCAAGTGTTCCAGCTATATATTTACATATTCTGCAAAGTAAACCAAACAAAAAACCAAAATGAATGAAACAAACAAACAAACAAAAAAACCCACTTTAAAGACTGAAATTAATATGGTCCTCAGCAATATAAACTTTCAGCCATTAAGTCCTGCAGTAGCAATTCAAATAACTGTTATGTTCATCAAGCTTTCTAATATACAATATTAGTGGAAATGCCATTCTCATCAAAACCTTATTCAGTAATAGGAGAAGCAAGAGATAAAAGAAAGCTTTGTATAAAATTGGCATAGGAGCTGCCAGTTTTATAGAGCCTCCCATTCTCTAGGAGTGGGGAGACATAATGACTAAATAAAATAAAACTATTTGGGATGCCTCAAACAGAACAGTTCCTTGTAGATTATTATGACTTTAGGCAATAATTGCCTCAGATGTACTGCTAGAACAAGGCACACAGGAATAAAGACAGAACTCACCATAATCACCATGTTCAGGGACATGTTAATGGAGGAAAGATATAAAATAAGAGACAAAAACTTCCACTTTCAAAAACTATTAATGCCAAATTGATCATAATGATTAAAACTAGATTAAAGCCCAGGAAGAAGTTCTGTTTCCTCTAGGGCATAAAATGAGCTAACTTCAAGTCGAATTCTTCTTTGTGATCTCTACTGCACGTTTCTGTTACATTTTCTCTGTCTGCTCTTGGTCCAAGAATCCCAAAGACAACACCACGGTCCAGAAGAGTGCAGAATAATAGTAATAATTAAAGTCTTGTGAAAGAGCTTTCTAGTGCGTGCAAGTGACTGTGGCTGTTTTGGAAAAAAAACGGGTCTCTGTGACAGACATAGGTCTGGGGTTTTTTCTTAACTTTTGTGTACTGACAAAAAGTGAATGAAGTTAAACGTGCTAGAGAATGGGGGCTGTGTTACAGGGTATGTTGTGAATGTTATTGCTTCTTGATTGAGTAAGTAGAAATATTAGGAAATTTTAAAGACACTTTACGGTTCTGACAATTATAGAGAAAAAGCAGTGCTTGTCCTCTTGTGGAAGCTTCTCTTCCCTGAGTGAGCCAGTGCACAAAAGTCATTGCTGGGCACTCACTGCTGCTGACTTGAAAACCTTCTATGTGGTTAGTTTGGGTCAAGGTGAAGTTATTAATATTTGTGAACAGGCTTTTGTGGTATATTATTATTTTTCATAAGCGTTATTATATTTAGTGGTATGCACTAGCTATACAATAAATTCTACTTAGTTTTAAAATTCAGGCAAATTCAATTAATCATGTGTTACTCATGCTAGGTATCTTCAGTGTGCAATTTAGCAAGGTGGTGTTTCCGTTCATTATGGCTTTCTCTCCTCCTGTGCTAGGAACAAATCTGAGTCCAGACCACTGCATTTTCAGACCAACTTAATTAGTCTGGTTGTTTTCCTCCATTTATGTGCATAAAGCTGGAATAAAGTTCTTTCCAAGGAAGATTCTTTTCCAATTGCAAATAAAGTTTCTTATTTTTGGTTAAAAAAAAAAGAACTAGCAAACAAAATTATAACTTGTCACGTGTTCATCAGCTGTAACTGGTTTTGCAAGTTCTAGGTGTTAAATTAATGCTTTTTTACACTGAGTAGCAAATTCTCAGTCTAACAGGATAACTAGAAAAGGATATAAATTAACTTGTTAATGTAAAGTAATTCTATTTACATCCTAAATGCATTACATCTATTTATATTTGTTAGTCTTTTAAAGTCTAACACCTCTGTAGTGTACAACACTGTGTAGATCAAGTGGTGATCTACACAATATGCCATATTTTAGTGCTGTTTAAACATTATGTCCAAGATACATTATAGAAAAGGGCCGTCAGCAAAATATTCCTCAGTCCCTGCAGTTGTCTTTAAGCTTCAAAGAGCAGATGTTCAGTTTGCCTGATGAGCTGAAAAATATCACTGACTGCATTCACAGAAAAATAATCTTGAAAAAAGAATCTGAACTTTGATATATATTAAGTGCCATATCCATTTTTCATGTATATACTCAGAATTTTTATTGTAAATTTTTGATGCATGATAAACAGTGCCAGAATAACACATGCAATCATTCAGTGGGAATTGATTTTTGTATTATATAGAACTGCTGACTTCCATTCATTTCCCTTCCATTTGAAACTTCCAATGAAAAAGAAAAAATATACATAGCATGTGCAATAAATCGGATCTGGTAGAACCAAGGCGTGGTGCTTATGGATTTAATGTGTTTTCAGGCAGAGCACTCAGCAAGTGGATAATTTGTTCCATACCAGCAGGACCTCCAGCAGCCAGGGTTAATCCTTGGGGTTATAGCTCCACTTTTGATTCCATTACTTAGGTAGAAGGGAAAGAAATTTCCCCTGGCCTGTACCAGAAACAGTTAGGGACCAACTTCTGACAATAGAAGAGGGAGTAGAGTGACATTTCCTGTTAATTCTCTTCTCTCTTTCACCCCTTACCTCTCCAGCACTAGTCAGTGTTTCCTTCCTTCAAGCACAGAGTCAAGACTGGGACAGCCTGTATGACATTGGTTCCTAATTATACAGCCCAGTTTGCTTGCCAAGTGATGAGACACTTAAGTTTAAATTATAGCATTTTATTTTATCCATCTTGATTAGGCATAATCATAATGATAGTAGTTTGTGCTCTGGATGACACTTCAGTCTCGAAGTAGATAATTTTCTGCATTGTTTATGTGAGGAAACTGAAGTATGATCTTATGTGATTGTCAGTTGTTAAATGACTGAAAATGAAATGCAGGTTCCTGACAGAAATTGAATCAGTGTACTGGGTTCTCAAAACATATGCAAGTATTAATTCTCATGAATTCCATACTATAGTTTTGGTTAAAGGCACTACAGCTAAAAAATTACCTCAAGCAACATTTTTGGATGCAAAATGGGCAGAGATCTTTTGAGGGATGCATGAACAAGAAGCCAGGAGTGTGTCTTTCCCAGACTTCAAGGGCAGCTTCAAGTTGGTAGATTTGGGTTTTGAAGAAGTTGTCTATGTTGTAGGAAGGATCATACATTCTGATGACTATCATTTTCCCACAATAATAAAATAAAAGATCACTGAAAACAGTCCCCACAAACCAGATTTCAGGTTTTGAACTTGATATTTTAAAGGATAAAATTTCAAGTGTAGTAAACTTTATCTTACAGCCACTCTGAAAGTTATCTTCCTAGCTATTTTCTTAATGGTAGTAAAGTGGGATTTGAGAGAAGATAGCTTGTTAAAGAGAAGGGGAGGTTGTTGAAGAAATAAAGGCAAGGAAGATATAAAAAAATCTAACAAGAGATTGTCAGAGAAAATGTAACAGAGAATAGGGCATGATGGACATTTCTAGCTTTGAAAGTTTTCTGAGCATCTAAACCAGTGTTTGGTTGATATAAAGAATGCTTTAAGTAGCACCTTACTTTGTGAATAATTTATGTGTTCATTTGTTTCCACTCAGTGACAGGAGCAGGTTGATAGAATTTGAATCTATTTACATATATCATGTACTTATATTAATCTGTATTTTCTTGTCTACTTCTATAAAATATCTGATGTTTATATGAACCATTTTATTTATGGAATGCTAAAAATAAATAGGTTATTTAGAGGTGTAATTAAGTATTTTGCTATATTTTGTCAGACAAAAGAACTGATGTAAAAGAAATAAGCATGGTACAGTGGGCCTATAGGAATGCAGTGCTGCACCTTTACACTTCCTAGTGTGCTTTTTCTGTTCATTTCTGTTCCTTTTCTGGAGTAAGAGGAATATTTAACTTTATGGTGCAATATTTTAGCTTGGCATTTCAGGAAATAACATTCCAATATGTAATGCAGTTAATGGTCAGATTTTGTTTGGAATAAACACACCTATAAAACTAATGCTTGCCAACATTGAGATTATAATGTTGATGCTATATATCAATGGTCTACGTGTAAATTTATTCAATAAAGATAATTCAGACTGGATTGTACAGTACATGAAGTATGAATAAGAGTGTGCAAAAGGCTAATACAAATCGGATTTTGTAGGACAGAACACATTTAATAATAGCTGTTTCAGTGGTGGAAGACCTGTGTATTCATTCTATCTTATTCTTGTCAGCAGATGCCAGCATAGTGGCCAGTTTTCTTTTATGTTGATAACTATTATACTTGGATCTCTTTATGTCTGTTTGAAAACATGCAAGTATATACTTTACCAAGTATAATAATCATCATGTGATTGAGAAATCTAGTTCCAAATGTGCAGCAAGCTTTGTTTAACTTGAAATATCTACCATCACATAGCTTAATACCACAGTTGGATATTCCTTCTGGAAGTCTCTCACATCAGCCAGTGGTTCTTGGGCCAGCAGTAGTAGCTGAAACCATCTGAGTTCAGCAGAACTTGCTTTGACAACTTTCCAGCAAAAGGCACTCAATTGTTTATTATGTCTCTAAACAGAGAATGCTGTTCTAGCAGCTGAAAAGATATTATGAAAGTTGGCACAAGTTCTTATGGCTCTAAGGGGTGTCCATGAAGTTATTATGGTATTTTCCACAGGAGTAATTAAACCAATTAAAAGCAAGTTCTAACTTCAGATGTGTGTTAGAGGAAAAATGCATTGTAGCTTTTCACCTGGGACAGTTTGAGATTTACTTTTCAGTTCTTATACAGTGTATTTCTTACGATAGCAAACAGCATCTGCTAAGGATATTAAGAAAACAGTGATTATATGTATTGAAACAGAAACTGGAGTTCCCATCTCATATTTTAAAAGCGTGCCCAAACTTAATTAATTCTCGTCCTTTTTTTTATATCAGCTGTATATATTTTCTTTTGGGGTTTTTTGCCCTGTAAAATGGAATCTGAGTTTTCTTACAGATTGTCTGGGTTTTTTTTTAAGCTGTTGACAGAAATACTCTATTTTTCATTCCATAAAATTTTAAGAAACACATCTTCTACACTTTTTCTACGTATTATCTTCAGCATATAGATTTTTGTCACTTTGATCACAATAAGGGCTTGAAAATATAATTCCTTCTCTCTGCTAAACACAAGACTTCCATGTCATTACTGCTTTTCCATTAACTACTTTAGTCTTCATAAATGTGCTACATCAAATCAAATTGCTAAATAGAATGCCTTTCTGTTTCTATTCTTTCAGGTTGATCTCTTGTTCTTTTGAGTTATTTCACTTGATTACATTATTCTTTCATCACGCAGTCTCTAATTCCAGTTCTCTATTGATCTCACCTTTGTGTGTCCCTCTTTCTTCCTTTATCTGCACCTGAGTGGCTGCAATGTGCCTCATCTTTACATTTGCTTTGAATAGTTTTTAAGCAGCCTTAATTTTTCTTCCCCATCACCCACCAGTTTTTTCATCTCTTTTATCCAGGCATGTATTTCTTGCTACCCTCACATATAATACTCTCATTACCTTGTTTCATGATATTTAGGATGTAAACACCTCAGGTTAGTGACCTTTCAGTGCTGTATCAGCTGCATTCTTAAGAAGTTTGATAGCAAGGAAGAAGCAGCAGTTGCATCCTGTGAGGTGGCAAGTAGTGCAGGTCATAGCAATGTCATGATGCTGACTGAGAATAACAATTTCTACATCCCTTGGCATATACAACAACTCAGTATATGGAAAGAATAATTTCATGAGTTTCACCAAATAGCCCCATAAACCATAAGTATGGTGGTAACGGGGGAAACGTAAAAACTTCATAGCTTTGGAATGGAGGCATTCATAAATACATACAGTCTATTCCTGCTCAGAAATAAAGCCACTTCCCAGTGCTATCAGTCAGATTAATATACCCCAAAAGTAAATAAACATGACAAATTAAAAGTTTTTTGTTGTCTTCTTATATACTATTTCTATAGTGTCCGAGACACTAATGAAGATACAGACTTCAGTAACATTACAGAAAAGTTCTTACTTTGAAATCTGAAAGCTGAACTAATAATATTTTTGTACTGAAATATTCTATCATATATCAAGAATTTGTGCCTTTTAAAGTCAATGATCTCAGGTACTCTCTTGTGACAACCCAAGAATTTTGTCCCAGTGGAGTAACATCAATTTATTGAAAAGTAGATCTGAATCATTTCTAAGACTGCCTATAATGAAGGCAAAGGTCATAGTGTTTTAGTCATTAAAAGTTTGTTTCCATTTTCTGTTCAGTGGTGGAGATTAGGAGAAAAAGAAAGCAGGAAGGTGTGAATGAGATGCAGATTCTGATGTCACTTTCATAATTCATGTAGATTGCATCAAAGGAGACTAAAAAAAATTCTGTATATTATTATTATTTTGCACATATAAGATCTATTCTGTTTTTCTGCTACATCAGGGGGGCTGTACCAGAATATATAGAACTACTCTATTTATACCACAGGGAGAACTGGAATTACTGGAGGTATCTTTGTGAAAAACTCTTGAAAATATTAGCCTTTTGCAGACTGTAGAGATGTATGTCAAAGGATCAAGACATGTAACTTGAAGGTATTTAAAACCTGACAGGACCAAGCCCTGAGAAACAATTTCTTTTGAGGAAGAGTTTAGCCTAACTAACCTTTAGTCTTCCCCAAAACTATGATTCAGTTAGATTTATTTTACAAACAAAATGCCCTTCTGTTTTCAGATGTATTCCATTCAGAAGCTTCTAGCAGGTTTTAGCAGTTTCACTTAAGAAAAAGGCTTCTGTTAAAAAAAAAAAAAATGTACTTACTCCACAAAAATCAGTCAGATGCAAGTTTTGGGTGTAGTCACTTGACTGTTCAGTTACAAAAAGTAACTGCACTGTGTACAGGTAGGGCTTGAAAGAGAAAATGTGGAATTCAGGGACATGCTAATACAGTCATTGATTGGAAGCAGAGGCTGATACAAAAAAAAGACAGAGATTAATGATGAATGCAACAAAACAGTAGAGAAACTTTTGCTGTCACAGCAGCAAAACCAAATGTTGTTTATTACTAGTGACAGGCGGAAAAAAAAAAACCTTATCGTAGTTGACTTGATCTATCCAATTTTTCCTGCCTTTGACCTTTAGATATGATTTTTTACAGGATGTGGAAAATGTCCCAGATGGGGATGCTGTAACAGATATCACAGCTAAGAGTTCTGTTTAGTGATGATGGTAGTTACCTTGGTAGCATCTAGAGCCAGAGTTGATGTGAAATAACTCAGTTAAATTTTATTTTGTCATGCTCTAGCACAAGTTATGTTACATCAGAGACTGTCTTCCAATATTATTCAGTCAGAACGAATTTTAAATGTGTGTACATTCCTTAATACAACTGCATGAGATTGCATCTGAAAAACCAAAAAGTAGTGGTGCTTCAGGAAATGAAGTTGTTCCAAACCAGTTTTCTCTTTGTACAGCTGTGTAAAACCTGTTAGCAGTACGTGGAACACACTTCTCTGTCTATGCTATTCACTGGCTAATGTGTAATTATTACAACCTATGCAACAAATTTTTGCTTTGGTGTGACACTAGCAGTACTAAAAACTTTAGAATATATCTACATGTGATGATTCCTTTTTATTGTTGTGTCATCTTGATACAGTTCTTCAGTCAAAAGACATGGGGTAGGCAACGGAGAGAGAACAATAACCAGTAGCAACAGGAGAAAATGTGTTGAAGACTTTAATGTTTTCTCTCTCTTTTTTTTTTTTTTTTTTTTTCTTTTTTAAATTAAAGTTTCAACATGCCAACTGCCCTGTGAATTTGATTATAAATCATCCTTTGACTGTGAGTTGGGTTTCTCTGCAATTACAACATGGGAAGCAGTTCTCACTTTCCTAAGATAATTCATTGATAAAGAAGGGCTTCATTTGTGTGTTGTGGGTGTGCTGAGGCTGCTGTTGTACTTATTTACTATGTTTGGAACCACAGGAGTAGAGGAGACAGAATTTGTGCCCTATACAGAGATTGCTGAACTTTGTTCCATTCCAGATTTTAGAATGCACTTGGCACTGGGCTTTACTCCCACGGCCAAAAAGCAGCCCTGTTGTAAGTACTCAATGTGTAAAGGAGTGTGAAGTTTACTCGTTGCTGCAGGTCCACTTACTCTCAGGATGAGATTACAATGATGCAATTTGTAGGAAAAATGCATTGCTGTTACATTCAGCTTTTGAAGCTGATGCAAAACATTTCCATTAATTCATTAATATCTACAGTGAAAAAAATTAGATCCGTGCATTTTAAACTTTAGTTTTAATTGGTTTCTGGATGGAACTCAAGATATTGATCATAACAAATAATATGTTATGTTTTGGAGCCAGCATACTACATTAATTTCCTCTCTGATTGCTGCACATTAGCCACAGTGGAGGTCTGCAAAGGCAATTAGCTGGAACTTTTATAGGACAAATGAAAGAAAGGGAGCCAGTTTATGCATACTATGGAACTTGTCTTTCAATCCTGGATCTAAAATCAGTCATTATAAAGAAAATGAAATAAAAGAATTGGGATTTAGCAAACTGACTGTCCATGAGAAGGCATCATCCTCCTCATTTTGCTATGATACTTGACTTTAACATGTTTTGAGTCGGATAATTAACATCAGATTGTGATTTTAATATATGGAAAGGATTTCAGGAGACTTTTTGGGTGTCTTCCCCCCATAAGTTTTAGTGCCCTTATGCCATTAAAATATGGCATTAGTTGATTACCTAATACACTTGTTACTGGTATTAGCAGAGTAGAAGTTTCAATTCTTGGCTAGTTTCCTGTTAATCTAGCAACATTTCTACTATACTTATGTTCAATTTACATGTATGTTGGTGTCTTGCTTTCTTCATATGCTTTCAAACCATCCCTCAAAATCTTTTTCTAATCAGAGAATGTAACAATTAAAATTTTTCTTTTCATGTGTTGACTTTGAAGGCTTTTAAGTGTGTATTTGTTAGGCAGCTAGTGTTTCGAATCATTATTTTATGACAAATTATATTAATTTACAGAAGGACTTGGAGACAAATATATTAGTAAACAGGGCTCTGGAGTATGGAGTTCATTCTTCATCTGTGCACACATTAGACTATATCATGGAGGTCCTGAATGGGGTTCTTTGGGACAGAAATGTTATTTATTGAAATTTGGTGTTAAAGTAGACAAGTTATATGAATAACTAGGTTCATAATAATCTTGTTTCTAATATTACTTGACATAAAATCATCATCAAAAGGCTATTTCTCTACTAAAGAAATTAACCACAGGTCAAATTTTCCCAGCTGGTATTTCTTTTCTAGTTTCTTCTCTTTGAAATATGTGTTCATATGGTTTAATGTGCTATAATGACATTACCTGAGAATTAGCATATCAGAAAGCTATGAGTTAGTTTACATATAATTCTCTCTATTCAAGATATAATTCTAAGAAACAAAAAATGGAAAATATCCAGAAGTAATTTTCAAATTTCAGGTTAATATTCTCCTATTGGTTTTGAAATGATGTAATAATCTTTAGAGCCCCAAATGTATGATTTTAATTGTCTGGAAAGAAAGATATGCCTTTTTAGTAGATTGATCACTATCAAGTGTGTTTTCCATCTTTCTTTTAATATATGATATTCATATCAGCCAGGGAACTGTGGGTTATTTCTAATGATTCATTTTTCATAAAGGTTGCACATAATTATTTCTTTCTATTGTGTGGGTATTATGGTTTACTTACACTGGATTGGAAACACTAAAGATAACATATTAGCCACAGGAAAATAGGGTCCTAAATTAAATGAGGACTTGGTAATGAACTGGAAAATTAAGAATTTAGACTATAAATCATTCCTTTTGCCATGACCCTGAATACGTGCACCTTTCGGGAAAGCACGACTACTGAAGCAAGAGCCAAAAAGAGAATTTAAGCTATCCTTGTGTCACAGATAATCAAATAAGCAAATTTTTTGTTGTTGTTACCATATTTTACTGGACAACTCCATAGAGATACTAGAAATTTATCATGTTTTTAATGTTAAGGTTATATTGGGTAGATTCGAGCTTGACCTTTTATTCTGTATTGAGTTATAACTAGAGGTAGTTATTTCCTTCACCAGAGTATTTATTAGCAATTTAAAAAGCTACAGCTATCTTCAGAGGAAGGGGCATACAGTTTAGTGTAGTTCACCTTTGGACTGCCTATTTTCTTATTTGGAAAAAGAGAATGTCCTTTTGTGAAACCTTATGTGTTTCCTAATGCTAAGAGCTAGAATTTAGGTTGTAATTACCTAGCTGTCTTCTCTGCAATGGAGTATTGAAAGTGTCTTAAATTACTAGTGCTATACCCATTCAGTGCTGTTCCAGAGTTTAAAGCCTTAGCATCTTGAGTTAATTCATTACTCTCCATTTTTCTTCCCTAGTGACTAACCTTTCAGAAGTAACCTCTTTTCACAGCTTTTATATTTCAAGAGGAAGTTTGCTAACAGAGAATTGGATTTCTAGCAGGAACAATAAAACCAAGACTACAGTACACATGGATCACATCATTTGCTCCTCTTTCCTTGCTGTTTTATCACTCTTTAGAAGTGTCATTTTAAAACACCCAACCAGGAAAAGTGAGTGTAGGCATCTCTTGTTTAACAGACAGCCCTGGAGTCAAAAGATTTTTTAGTAATTGAAGTAGGAACTGAAATGTTAATTTCTCCACTTTGAATTTCAGCACCAAGTGACCAGTCTGCTAATCTTGCATATGGACTCTTGGCTATTATGCAAAAATATTTCCATTCTATCTAAAAATTGATATATTTACTGTGAGAACAGGAGTGTCAGCTTCCCCCAGTGACTGCCTGTGAAAGTGGAAAGTCTTGCTTTGGGAACAACACTTGTAAAGGGACCTCTTGCAGCTGAGCACAATTAGGATTTGCTCCACATAGACAAAAATTTCTCTCAGCTTCTCTTCTCCATACTCCTGGCCTTTTTCTTGGCCTAGAACTGTGCAGCCAAGACTTCCACATTGCTCTTTGCATGGGGCTATCTGATGATTATACAAGCAGGGGAGCACACATACAGCATGTGCTGTAGCATTAACTATTCTGATTCTGTAGCATATGGCTTCACAAACTGGTGTACTTTTACAGGACCTCTTAATTTCAGGGATTTGAAAACATTTGACAACATTTGTTTACCTGAACCTCATGAGCTGCTATGAATTCTTTAATTCTAATGCAGTACAGTAAGTGCTCTGGCAGCACTGTCAGCTTTGCACCAGGTGGTAGTACAAGAATTCAGATGACTTCTGTAACTGGGGGACAACAGAATTCTCAAGTTATCACCAAAAAACTTCTGTAGAACAGCTTTTGACATGTGGTCAGGCTAGTGGTTCCCTCAAAATCACTTTGGAATTGATCACAGGTAATGGTAGGAGAGTATAGGTGTCCTAAGTCTTTGCATTAGTGACAAGACTATGCTGTGACAGGAAGGAATATTGCATATAATGTGATGCAACATCTTGTCTAGATTTTCCATTTCCTTCTTTGTTTCCATCTGTTAGTGAAAGATGGGTTTTATTCATGTTAAAAGCCAATCTGCTTTTGAGAAAAATCAGCAGGGATATATCTGCAACTCACCCACTAATTGCCTCAGTTGTTTCTAAAAGATAAGGATTTTGGTGAAGGTTAGGAAGAGAGAGTCAATTGGGGAAAAAAAACAAAACAAAAAAACCACCAAACTTGCTATTTCTTTCTAATGCTTAGGTTTATGAAGGAACACCTGCTAAAGCTGTAGGAGGGAGGCTGAATAGTTGTATTTTATCATTGTATTTATTTTTTGCTGTGTTGCTTTTATTTTTCTCATGAGGAAAGCATGTCTCTTCCTTATTTAGAAAATAAGAAATAAAACATTACAGCATTGAAAGATTATTCTGTGTTCAGAGCAGTCAAAGATTGAAGCTGCTCTCCTGCTGCATAAACCTACATCCCCAAGACTCAATGTAAAGACTAAAAAGTCAGAATTTTTCTGGGATGGCCCAGGGGCTGGCACTTCAGTAAATTCAGGAAAAACACATTCTAGAAAAGCCCACACAAAGAAACACTATTTTGCAGCTGGGTGAATAGAACAGGATTATAAATCCAAACTGGAGAAAGGTTGGCTTCAGGTGAGGCACCAACTGGCTCCCTGCAGCTCTGCAGGAGATTTAGTGAAATAGTGGGTCATAAACAGGAGGTAACAGGGAACTGGTAACTGCCATGGGAAGAACAAAAACCCCTCAAGTTGTACGTGATGCACATACAAGAGACAGTGTTTCACACTGTGCATTGGTGGTAAGAGAAGTCCAGAGGAGGGCAAAGAAAAGGTTTACTGGAACATGCCAGGGAAAAGGGAAGGGCAACTAATTGGGAGAGAAAGGCTCAAATATGACTGGGATTTGTGTCTGTGCTGGGTAGGCCAAGGGAAAGACTCTCTCCCTTCTAGTGAGAAAAGGCATTAAGAGAAAATGTAAAGATTAAGCACTAGCCTACATTCCTTAAGAGTCTTATCAAATTCTCACTGTTGAAGGTCTTTAATAACAGATCTGAGCAGGAATTAATTAAATATGGACTATGTAGGGCAGATGTTTTGTGGCCACATCCTGTGAGGTACTGGTCTAAGCTACTGGGGGGATTTCTGCATACAAGAAGGAGAAAGTGCTGACCAGGACTGCAAGTGACCAGCAGTACATCTAAAAAATAGAGGCAAACAGCAAACCAAGATAGCTGGACTGAGAAATACCTGTCTCATAACATAATTACTATTGCTGATCAGGCCCTGGGATGAAGGGATGAGTTACATCAGTTCCTATTGTAAACAGGATTCCATTCATAAAATTGCTTATTCTAAATGTTGTAAAGTTGTAAATATATTATAAGAAATTAGCGATGTAACAATGACTATTACAGTTGTACATCTTCCCAGATACAAATGTAATAAATTTCTAACAAATAACAAAATCAGAAGTGGAGATGTAGAGAAGAAATTATCTAGAATACTGATATACCAGAATATGAGGTTATTGCTATTATTTTTTGTTTGTTTAGAAACACTTCCATTTCCAGCGAATTTGGCCTGTGACAGCGTCTGAGCTAAGATTATCACTTGTGCAAACAGTTCTGCTGTTTTCTTTTGCTAAGCTATTGCAGTGGGAGATAACAGCATAGACAGCTTCTGTGGGGGAGAAGTCTCAGTCTCAGATTAAGTCTAATTATCTTTCAGGTAATGTTCCAAGAGTTCATACTTGTTTTCTGATACAGTAATCAGAGTTGTCATCTAGCTTCAAATCCATTAGTTATTATTTTTCATACATGGAATAATTTTCCATGTGTGACTTCTAACCAGAAAGAACTCTCTGTCAATACAAGTACTCTTTAGCCTTGGATGCCACACTCAGAAAAACATCAAAAACCTTTTAAAGATAGAAAAAATAATCAGAAAATTCAGATTTTTTTTTTTCCTTGTTGGAAGAAAGTATCAATATGCAGCCAAATTTCAGATATTACACAGTCAGCATGCATACCACCCTCAAAAATACACCTATGTTAAAATAAACAACTGGGTATTAGTAGGAAAAAGAAAAAAAATACCCAAGACCCTAATGTCTTAATTAGATGTATATAAAAATCTACATTTGAGCTTCTGACTAAATGATTCAGAGGTGAGAACTGAAAGTTAACAGAACATCTGAAATTTAACCTCATCTTTGACAGGTCACCCACAGGATTTATTCTACTCACTCCTGTGTTATCATGTTGCATGTTTTACTCAAAATACTGGCAAGCTTTGGCTTTTAGAAGCCTCTCTGGAATTTATGCAAACACAACCTTCAATGGTTATGGCTCATTTCACTGAGATGACAAAAAACAGTCTTTTGGCATAGAATAACCACTGAGAGATGCTCTGAAAAATGAAGCATTTGAGACTCGTGCTGATACAATTGTATGTGTTGGTACAATTTTACATCCATTTGACATCAGAACCATGTTGGGTTTTTTTCTAGCATAGTTCTCTGACTATTGTGCCTTTTTTAAAAAAAGTCTCATTATTAATAATACTACTAATAAAATAAAACTGAAATTTAGCAAAGTTACATGCACCCAAAAAGTCTCCGTAGGAAAGAGTGTTAGGGGTTCCTGAGGTGTCTGATTTTTGCCTCTCTTCCATGTTTCCTGTTTACAAAAATGGCTTTGATTAATGCCTGGCAAATATGAGACCTTCCCTACTGCCTCCCACTGAGCCTGCCAGCCTGTATAATCAACTTCCAAGCAGATCTAACACAAGCACAGAAACATCTTTCCAAAACAGTGTTTGACAAAGAACTGTGTAGTATAGAGTTTATCACTCCCTTAAGTGTGGGATGAGATATTGCTGAGACAACCTGAAATTATTTTTTTCCCCAAATACACTTGAATAATGAAGTAAAATCAAGATCATTGTAATCAGATTCAGAGTAAACAAGTTCTCTAGTGCTTGGAAACAGGTGCTATGAAATGGAACAGTAATAGCTACCTGCTGCTTTGGCTTAGCTTCAAGATGTTTTCTTTGGACTGTGAACTGAACTGCCAGGATGATGTGCTCAGGTGACAGAAATTAATCTGATTCTCAGACAAGGTAACTCTTTCAGGCATTCTCATTCCATGTAAAAACTGCTGTTTAAGCAAAGCCTTGTCCATGTCCCCGAGCATCTCAGGAGTTCATGTCTCTTAAACACAGAATCCCTTGATATAAAAACCATAAAGAAAGCAAGATGTAGCCTGTCCCCCGATGAATTTACACTGTTGCACTCTTGGCACTTGATGTGTGAAGTTCCTTTGAATGCCACTCCCTGACGACAGACATAGAAAAAAATCACTGTTTAGCTTTCCAATATTAAACCAGTGATACAATGCAGGTTTCACTCTGCCCAAGTACTAACTGCTCAGATTTACTGCATAAAGGCCTCATCAATATATCATCTGTTATAGCTTAAGAACAATATGAAGCATGTTTAAGTTACTGAAAACATTCATTACTAACTACTGAATGAGATGTGAAGAAAATGGTGAACACTGGGGAAGGTTTGTGTGTGGGTTAATAACAAAATATAAATGTGCTAACTGTGTTGTCTGATTTAACAGAAAATCCTGTCCTTAGTAAAGTCAATTCTTCTCAGTTTAATAATAATTTCTAAAAAGAAAATTATAATAAAAAAAGACCCAGGGAAGAATATTGCCTTTGCTGGATATATTGAACAGTGTCAAATATTTTGGTGACTACACTATAATTTATACCTCAGTATGGCAAAGCTTTATAGTTTGACTATTAGTTTACTTTTAGCTTTAGGGAGTGTTTCAGCAGCAGATCTGATTGACCAAGTCTTTAGTTTATAGTTTCAAAATCAAACGAGTTACAAAAATGTTACACCTTGTAACTTCCCTTGCTTTTTCCAGTAGACAGGAAGGGAGGGGAAACCTCTAGCTTTAGTCTTTCTCCTTTGCTTTGTTCTTGTGTTTTATTGACATGCTCTTTTCTTAAGAAAGGTGCAAGTAATTTCTTAATGAGAATGAATCAATGCTTTTATCTGTGTCAGTATATCAGGCAGAAGAGAAAGGATGGAAAGTATGGAACAATAAAGGTTTCAAAATCAAAATACCATGCACAAAAAATAATTACAAAATGGTCTTCTACTGGAAGAAATAGAAGAGCTTAATATGTACTATCAGTACCCATTGGGTATGGGGAAATCATAGCCGTAGCCAAGACAGCTGCAATATTTTCATATACTAACAGAGTAATTTTTAACCAAAGAAATTTAAAGTGCAATTGAATATCACTGAAATGCTTACATGTCTTATGACAGTATTTCCTGCAGTGGAATTCCCTTTGTGACCTTCATTCCCTTTCATGCCTGAAGAGAATAACCTATATTTATAAAAAAGTGTAAATAAATCTGGGTACATGAGTATTTAGAAACATACAATTATGTGAGTATATACTTCGTGGTATTTCTAGCAGTACATTCAGAAGTTGTTAACATAATGGGAAGCTCTAATAGAAACTACGGTCATCAGCTTTAAAGCAAGTTACGAAAGATTTTATGTAACTCCT
The DNA here is from genome assembly GCF_036169615.1 of Heliangelus exortis. Classification (NCBI taxonomy): domain Eukaryota; kingdom Metazoa; phylum Chordata; class Aves; order Apodiformes; family Trochilidae; genus Heliangelus; species Heliangelus exortis. The sequence goes on from NC_092430.1 coordinate 12,389,224, forward strand.
TGTAGGCAAGAAATAATTCTCCCGTGGGTGGGCCATATAAGCACTTTTAAAAAACATATTTGTTATGGGTGAAGAACTGATAGAGAGGAAAGCTCTAAAAATCTTAAAGATACAGGAGAAAGATTTGTAGGTGTACCTGTGGTATTGGTGTTGCAACATAAGTTACAGGTAAATCCTGTGCCAAAGCATAGACCACCCTCTTCCTTTCCTGTTTGTCTTCATTCACCTTACCAACTGAGACAGTAATCTCCTACTCCTGGTTGTTTCCAGCTGCCAACTCCATGTTTTAATTGCAAACTATAATTTACCTTCCTTTGGACACACCACCTGTATTTCCTCATCCCCTTTCTTTTCATCTGAGTTTACCAGAGGAAATTACATATAGACAGATAGACAAGGCTTCTTGACTATGTGTTGCCAGCCCTAGAAGAGAGCAGCAACTTCCAGTATGAAAGATTAAATGCAGCTTGCTGGAAATACCCAAGAATTACTGACATGATGGACACAGTAACATAGACTCACTGCTTGCTTCAAATTTCAAATTGGTCAAGGATCAAAAAATACCTGACTTTTGAGAGACAGACTTTCTTGGGAATGGTTTATGTAAAAGAACAGAAATATATGCAGACAGGCAAACCTTTCTTGGGGTATGGTGCTCCGATGTCAAAGAGGTGTTCTCATCAAGGTGCAGGGTCAGTGCTCCAATCTTGCTGCCTTCACACTCAGCCAGCCTCGCTTGGTGCTTCTGCTCCAGGCTCAGCCAACCTCCTCCTCTGGCTGCTCCTGAGTGAGCTGAGCCTGTGCTCGGAAGCTCCCCTTTTATTGGCCCCCAGTCCTGCTCATGCGCAGCTCAGGCAAACCCTAATTGGGTGGGGGTGGAGTCTTAACACAGGTGGCTTAACACAAGCTCACTCCTCCCACCTCGTAATTAGCACCTGAGTGCCTCAAACATGGGGCTGTGTACGCATGCTCAGGCCATTCCTCTACACATTCTGCTACAAATATAGAAGAGGCTTCTACTTTTTTAGTGTCTGACCAAAAATCAAATGTTTAAGTACTGTAATCTAATGCCTTCCCATTTTATCTCTTAGCGGTTGTCATTGTTGTAGAAAAATCCAGACTAAAATCTTTTCAAGAAATCTATTTTCAAGCAGTTATTTACCGGTGTTTCAAACTGCATTGCATCCTCAGCTTTGGCTGGGCAAAAAGGAGGAAAAAAGATTGATGGCAACTAACTGAAATGAAGTGTCTCCAGTTGTGTCTAGAGAGAACAAGCTCTTAATGACTTAGAAACTTTAAATGTCACTTCTCCCTTGTGCCTGGAGGAATTCAGGCTTCCTGTCTTTGGCACTTGTGTTTTTCCAGTTCTTTCCCTATAGCACCTCAGTGCTTCATAGCCTCATGAATTTGGTGTGTGTAGAGACTGTCACTGCCATTCTGCAGAACATTTATTTGCATTTAAAACAAGCTGATCTTCAAGGAATGATTCCAGATGTCCCAAATTCTGTTAGAAGTGTAGGTAAAGTGGGAAAGTAAGCTCACAATACTTCACTGAGTGTAGTAAATGGGGAGCTTTGGAGGCATGAATTCTTGATCTGGTGATGCAAATAAGGATCAAATATATGAAGTAAGAGATAGAGGCAATCAGCCATTTAGCAGAGGCTGAGTGGACTTCTAGTTCTCAATACATTTTTTTATGGTTTTGAAAAGAAAAGAGAGGACATTTTGGTAGCTCATTGCAACTGTTTGGAATTTATAAAGAATCTGTTGATTTAAAATATGCTATCTTATTCAGAAGCTATATTTTCAACTGTGTATGGTATTATAGCATGGTAAATGTGGTACAGTTTGGTAGAGTATCTATTTTGAATATGAGCTCTCTTTTGTGTGAGCTGTAGTCTGAGCAACTGTGAACATTTCAAAATGAATCCGTTCCAAACTCTGTTACTTCCCTTTCCTCATTAAGGGCTTTAAGTCTTGCTTCAGATTCACACAAGTATCTTGACAAGTCTTAAAAAAAGAAAGAGCATGAAAGAAAATATTTTTATTCTTGTAAAAATAGTCTTGCTAAGTAAATATTGATCATATGCTGCAAAACCCAGCATCTGAAATAATTGCATTTCAGGAAGAAGGAGAAGAGAAAAACTGCCTCAGGCTACTGTAACTTATAAAACTATGATAAGCAAAATAGGCAAACACTGTACTTTCATCTGGGATGTCGGTGCCAAAAAAAAGTAGATTTTTCAGCTAAGCTGTTTGAACCTATAGCATTCTCTCCCTCTTGCAGAGCTATCAGTTAAGGCCACCCCTACTGCAGACAAACTCTGCAGGAGAAGAAACAGATCTTTAGTCTGCCTTTCCAGAGCTGCTGACATTATTATTAGCTGTGCTAAGAGCTGTATCTGTTCAGTGGTTGTGGGGGGACAGCTGTGTGAGACCTGAGTGCCTTATTTTCTTAGCTCTCTTTTTCCATGTTTTAAAAATATTTCAAAGCTTATCAATTCTCTTGCCATATCACACAGAGAACTGCTACATCAAATGGTTTCCAGTACAAGATTTCAGCCATGCCAGGCTGGGGTTGTTACCAGTCCTTTACAGAAAAAGGATGATTAGATGAAACAGGGCTGGGATCTTTTTATTTCTGCAGAGCTTGGTGAAGGGTGGTGGCTCTGGAATCACTGGGACAGAGATGGGACAAGCAGCCTTGTAATCCCCAGTTCATTGAGAGATATGGGTTGTGGCTCACCTCTGTGACAGGAGTTATTTTTTTTATCCCTCTTTTATCTTAGTGTGAGCATTTATAATCACAGTTGCCTATATTCTGTGCCATATATCCCCCAAAATTTTGCTATTTCTATGTCCTTTTAATTCTGCCTGCTTCCATACCACTTTCTCATGGTTCTATGTGGAATTTTGGTCTCACAGCTTCTAGAAAGGACGGAATTCTCAGTTGCTGAACATTCTACTGCAGGCTGAGGTGGCCTCCTTGAGATTTTTCCATTCAGGATCAAACACAAATTCTCTGTAGGTGGTCTCCAAATACCTTGGAAAGGTTTCAAGTTTGTCAGCAAATTCTAGGGTTCAAATTTCTAGGGCAAGAGTGTGCTGGCATTCATCACTACAGGCTTTGGAGAAAATTGGAACTGCTGAGTGCTAAAATGTGTGTTTTTTCTCAATTTCTTTCAATTTCTTTCAAATATACGTGGTTAAATTCAGAAGCTGATGATATGCATTATAGTGCAAAATTTATCTACACCTTTGTATCAAGTTACAGACAAGAAATCAGTTTTGCTTAAACACAATACCATGAATTCCAGACATCTGTTATACCTAGCAAGAAATTAATATATTTTTGTCTGATCTATATTAGTAGCTCTCTTTTTATTTTTTATTCATTATGATGCACTTTAAAAAAAAAAAACAAAAAACCAAAAAAACAAAAACCAGCCTCCTCTTATATCTTTGAACAAATATTAAGTGTTCAGAATCTGATTTTTTTTTTTTTTTAACCAAATATTGTCTTTTAACATGGTGAGGAAAAATGTATTTCATTTCTACTGGACTTTACTTGTTTACTGATTTGTTCCAGTTTTTAATTTGTTAACACTGGCCAAGCCAAAACATCTTATTTGCTTGTTAGACACCCAACCAGCAAATCCACAAATTGTATTTAAAGGGTTCAAAAGTTGAATAGCAACATCCTGCTTGTTTGCTGTCTGCAAAAGACAGAATTCTGGAAGTCTTTGCACTTACATTTTGTAATTTAGTGGCAACAGTAAGAGGAAGCCTATATTAAATACAGTTTGCAAGAATATAAGCAAAAAAGAAGATGCAATGTATTAAACAAGCTGGGGTTTATTACTTGCAAACAACTTACCTATGAAAACCTCTCAGTTTTGTTCAGTTGTGCCTTGAAAAAGGAGGCTTAGTATGAAAACAGAAAATTGTCATCTTCCAGTCATGATTGCTTATGGGCTGCTCTTCTCTTCTTACCATCATCTTTTGAAATTCTACTTTGCAGCCTTGGAAATCATCAGCAGGGATCCAGCACTGCCTCTCGCCTTCTCTGTACCACATGCAGCTACTGGCTGTGGGTTTTTTCAGCTGACCTGTGGTAAATTTTAAGGGAGGAGGATTTGACTTTCCTTTAAAACATGCTAAATTTGTTTTATCTGGCTGTAGTCTTTATGCTAAACTAGCATCTTTTTAAAAGACACATTCTTCGCATTGGGTTTCATGTATTTTGTAAATCATATGATCAATATCTAATAAATAAATAATGACATAGCATCATAGTAACTCCAAAGAAGGATTAGTACAGGATTAGTACTAGGAATAATGCTTGCAGTAACTAATCACTTGTAATTGTAGAAAAGAAACTGATCTAAAGGTTGGAGTTCATGGAAACTGGAAAATTTCACCCTTTAGATTTGTTACAATTTAAACATGACACCTCAATAATACATGGGAATCAAGAGATTATATCTTCAAGAATGGTGTGGAACAAAAGAGTGAGCAAACATTGTATTATCACACAAAATGTAATAAATTCTTCAGAAAAAAAAGAAATTAATCTTATTTTGACAGTTCTACAAGCATTTGCCACCTATTACATGTTTTGGACTAAACGGAGTTCTGAAGTGGGTTTGAGCTATCTTACTTTCCTCAGCCTGCTTCTGTTGAAATAATGTGGGATCTTGTTTGGGAAAACAAACATGAAATATAGCCAGGTCACTTTTTTTTCCCTTTCGTAATTACCAGAAATTGATTTATTCTTAAATATCAAATCTGTTTTTCCCTGATAGGAATTTAAAAGTACAGGATATAATTTTTGCTGTCAAGTTTTATATGCACTCTGACTAGACTCTTGAAAGTGGTCACCTTTTGCCTGGCTGCATTAGCTCACTTCTCTTAAAGAAGAATTTTGTGGGTGTCCTTGAACCACCAGTCAATAACATCCCTCTTCCTGACTGCAAAGTACTAGTAGAGCTCCTTCAGTTCCTTATTTTAAATACCATTTATGCAGCACAATATACAACTTGTTTTCAGTTAATATCTGATACGGGATTCAGACAGTAATCCCTGAGGCTGGCATTCGTGTACATTTTTTATCACTGTGAGACTTGGCATATCAGTGTTTTTTGGCTGCCTTAAATTCAGCTAAATCCAGCAAGAAATGTTCCCTGAAGATCTAAATTGTTCAGAAAGGTATTGGCTTTGTTATGAAAACCAAGCATTCCTTCTCACCCATATGGTCCTTATTTCACATTATTGCTTTTTTGCCTACACATATAGTAAAGTTTAATTCCTAGTATAAAAATATCTTTATTTCTCTGTTCCCGTTTTTTTTATGTGCAAAGCACATGCCAGACACATCCTCCTATTTAAAAAAAAAAAAAAAAAAAAAAAAAAAAAAAAAAAAAAGGTTGTAAGTGTAAAAATTATATTTTCATGTAGAATAGCAGGGTTCAATTCAGACAGCATTGGTTCTGCTGGCTCATGACCATCAGAGAAAGTTAGGGGTTGGAAGGGACCTCGAAAGATCGAGTTCAAACCCCCTGCCAGAGCAGGGCCACCTACAGGAGGTCACACATCATGTGTGTCCTCATTGCACACATTTTGGAATTCTCATAAAGACAGAAAAATTAAGTTGTTTTCAGTCTATAATTTGCAAACTGGGTCTGTAGCCACATGGTTTGGTGCTGTTTATAAGCTGCAGAGAAGATTTAATGATTTATATCATACCTGTGCTGGCTTTCAAGTGTAGGTATTTGAGTGCTGGCCAGCATGATGACAGTGTTGTAAATCTGCTGAGTTTTCATAGCTTTAAATCACTGTAACTCAGAGAAATCTAGGGATTAATATTTTTCTTTCTTCATAAAAAGATATCCTTAATACTATGCAGTGAAGAGAACAAACTTACCATTACCATGTACTGAGCCATGGTAAAGCAAAAATATCCTTAAGCTTTAAGAACTACCTCTACAAATGCATCACCGGATATATTAGAAAGCACACATTATAATATTCATTACAGTAGTAGAATGTGAACTGCATGTTATTGTAAAAGAAAATCCAGTTTGCTGCCTACTGCCTTCAATTTGCTTTTGACAAGTACTCAATCTTTTGCTGTATTTTGCCTTCTACATTCATCTTCTTGGGCATGTTCTGCAATGTCTGCTTAGGGCAAAAACAATAATCTTTTCATTTAATTTAGAGAAAAAGCTCATATATTCTCTATGTGTACAATATGGAAGCAAATCCCAGTTGCTAAAGATCCATTTGACAGTTTGATTCGATTGACTTTTTAATTTAGGCATAAAACTGCAGAGGACATATAAGAGATGCAGATTTACTGAGCTGTTACTGTTTATTTATGAGTGGTTGCAAGGGAGTGATTTGCAAAATCCCACATTATTTTACCAGTGATGGATGAACCTAAGAGGGTATAAAAAGTTATGTCTGACCCTTGCAGAACAAGTCTGGAATGTAGCAAGTTTATTTGGCTCTTAAAAAACTGAGAACTTGAGTTAATCTCCATTCCTGCAATGAGTATTTCCTCAAAGTGGAACACAGTTTTAATTAAATAGGAGCTTGCTACTTTGTAGCTTATCTCAATGCAAACTGTGGGAGAAGGGAAGAGAGGAAGAATTTCAATAGGAGTTCAACCAAATCTTAGCACTTCTGCTGGATTGTTCTTGAAGCAAAACTGTGTGATTGGAGGGAGACAAATCGTGCCAAAATTGAATTCTTTTAGACCTGAGCTTTGCTTTGCTTTATGTTTTTTTTTAAACAATCACTCGAGTTTGTCCAATAGTCTGTCCAGAAATGTCAAGAGAACATGTTTTATCTTGCCTAATGATAATTTGAGGGGTGGAAAAAATGCATCTCTAATTTTCTTATCAGTTTTTGGTCAGGCATTTGTGTTTTGTTTTGTTTTTTTATAAGATCCTCAATTTACCCAACCTCTAGACAGCTCCAGTGCCCCACCCACCAGCCATGTAACTCGTATTTTAGAAAGTAAAGCTTGTAGAAATCTTTGCCATAGAGTTCACAGGTTCAGGTAAACTGACCATACTGAACTAAAAAAACATTTTTAGTCCAATCCCTCAGCCCCCTTCTGGAAAATAAACACAGAAGTAAAAGGATCTTAAAGTTTGTTCTTTTCAGTGCTGTCTTCCTCCTTCAAACAGCGTGCTATGGTATCTTTTCTGGCCCCTCAGTTATAGTGGGAAGCAACTAAATGGAGCCCAGGTTAGAGTCAGTATTTTGTCTTTGGATTAGCAGCAGGCTGAATACTAGGAGCTATTCCATGGCCTTATCTATTAGAGATTGCTTCTAATCATGGCTGAATAATTCCAATTATTCTTTATCTCCTCATAAGTAAACAACAAAACCTCAAGCAAAACCAACACTGGCAACATTGTGGAGCTCTTTTTGTAGAATTAAATACTGCCAGAGCCAATTTGATACTTCCAAGACCTCTTAGTTTACATATTCAGCTGGTAAAATATATCTTTCAAGTTTATCAGGGTTTGTTCCATAGCTAGTGCTGTATTTCATGCTTTAGACCCAAACACTGCAATCCTGGCTCAGTAAAGATCCCATTGACTTCAAATATATTGTCTGACCTGACCCATAGGATTTGAGCATCTGGGAGCTAGTCTGCAAAATATCAGACTTTTGATTTACTTTATATATATATATATATAATCTCTTTTGTGTGCTTGTGAACAATTAAATTTTTTTCACAAAGTGACTATGGAGATAGGTGTGATTTTAGAAAATGTGGTGTCCCAGATGCTCTGAAGCTCTGCCCTTATTCAGTACATTTGCAATCAATGGTATTTCTGCATTACCTGAAGATACCACAAAGGCTGAAGCAAGTAGAGAGTTGTGATTCTGCAGTCTCACCAGCTTGCTACATTATTCTAGATTTTCCCAGGACTCTTCCTGGCCTAAGAGTTTCTTCAGACTCATAGCATTTCATTTATTGTTATGTCCAAAGCTGCCTCAGTTGTAACAAATCTAAACATTTTTTGACAGAAGCCCCATTTGGATTATCCTGGAAAAAGATTCAGGTTTTCTTTCCGTTAAATTTGTAAGAGGCTCATGAGAGCACATTTACAGAATTAGGTGGTGTAACATCATTGAACATTCTGATGACAAGTCATTAATCTGGGCATAGATTACCCTCAACTAGCAGAAACCCCCAAACTCTGAATGGCACCTCACCACTCTCTTCCCTTCAAGAAAGCTCCCTTGGATGTTCTGACATCAGTGACTTTCTCACCTGATCCCTGTCCTACTGATGCCCTCTGTGAGAAGTCAAGAACAAGGGTGGGAGAACCAAGATGTGCTGGCTGCATCAGTGCCCTAGAGAGGTACAGACTGAGGAAGGCATATTTGTATGCCTTTGGTCTGTAGAGAGCATTAATGTCTAGACTTATGCATCTTCTGAAGTTGCAGTGATATTAAGACACTCTGGAAGAGCATGATTTCATCTTGCTTGATGTTTTTAAGTTTGCTGTATTGCAAAGTATTGTTAAGCATTACAGCTTCCTAGAAATTATTCAATCTATTTTTTTTTCTTTTTTTTTTTTTTTTTTTTTTTTTTTTTTCTTTTCTTTTTTTTTTTGTTTTTTGCATAAAGCTGTTAATCCTCAGTCTACCTGGAAATGCAGAACTTCAAAACACACTTCTGGGTGATTTAGTCTTGCATGTCTTCATTCTCCATCAGCCTGTTAACAGTTCTCTCATCTGCTGACTTCCATCTCTCTTTGCTATAAGCTTTTTGCCATAGAGAGCCTCTCACAATAATCAATAAGTTTCATATACAGCAATTGTGCTAGACAATTAAATAACTCTATTTCAAATCAATTTAAATCCATATGACTTCCACAAGTGGCTGTTTCTACAGTGTAAAACCAGTGAATAAACCTCTTTTGAATACTTAAATCAATCCCAACTTTGTTTTATCTTAATCTTCAAAAAGCAATGCCTGTGAATATCAATAATGCCCTAATAGGATTAAGTGATGATATCTCTATTTGTTTTAGCTTCAGAGATAGACTTGGATCAAATCACATAAATGACTATAGATGCTACTTTTCTACATACAACAGATGGAAGAAGTTTTCTTGCATGGTGTTTGAGGTAAGACATGTATTTACTACAGTAGTTAAATATTACTATTGACATAACTGATTTTTTCCTATTTATTGTGTATTGTAGATACACATCAGCTATGAGCCAATACTCCTCTGTGACTATGTAGAATTGATATTTCTGTAATACTATGGAGGAAGATTTTGCATTGTTTTGTTTTCTCTAGGATCAGCACCCAATTTAATCCTCTGGTAATCCTTTTCAATTAATCAAAAGCACAGAGTAGAAAGAAATAGCATAATAATAACATAATAAAATAATAACAGGCTACTGGGTAAATCACTGGCATAACAAAACCCATCTCTGCTGAGTCCCATCTGAGCAGCCCTATGCAATGGCATCTGGGCTCCACAAAATTGCTTTGTATCTTCTTTTATGTCTGAGAGTCTGAGTTATGAGTCTGTGAACATCAAATATGTATTTCTATTCACATAATCATAAGGAAGTTTGCGATAAAATAACTGCTAAGTTCCTGATTGTTGTTTGTTCATCCACCCCTACTCATCTGCAAACCTGAATTTAAAAGTAAGTGTAACAGAATAATTAGTCTTTATATGCTCCTGGTGACAGCAATCATCTTAGCCATCCTGGTGGTTTTTATGTTAGTAATAAAGTAGAAAGAATTGGAATTGGCAGGTGCCATTGCTATAGGTAGCCAACTACTTGTCTGACTCTGAGGGCTTGGATGATTTGCAGGCATTGAAAAAAAACAATCCAGACTACTAAAATTAGTAGAAAATACATGGTATCTTCTACTTGTTCAGCTTGTACAAAAACTGCAGCTGGCACAGTCTGGGGTTTAGTCACAAAGCACTGGTCACACCCTCAACCTGAAACAATTAATTCGGGTTGTAATATATTTTTACTAAGACTCAAAGTTCTCAAACCTAAATTTTAATTTCAATGTAGTATCATAATTTGCCTACATTTTTAGTGAGAATTGAAAAGTGTCAGAAGTTGCATCGCTTCCAAGGTAAAATTATAGTTATGGTAGAGATGTTAGCAGCTATCTAAAGGCTTATTCAGAATGTCTGGAGGGCTGAGCAGTGCTGTCAGCTCAAACTCTTGCCATTTAGTTAGCAAGAAATGTTGCCAGAGGACTGTATTAGAAATAACTGGCAAACTGAGATTCACTGATGAAACAAAAGTGTCCACATAAATGAATCTGAACCCCCCCAACCCACAAGAGCCAACTGAATAAAAGTAAGAAGGTAACTTGGCTGTGTCATCCTCCCTCTAATATTAAAGGAGACATACTCCAGAGGCTGACAATATTTAATTTCTTCACAGCTGCTCTCTCATTGCCTCCATCTCTGGCCAGGATCCTCAGCTGTCTGGCTTCTCTGTTATTTAAGTAGATTGTCCCAGCCCAGCACTGAAACAATCAGGTGATCTCACTTATTATTTCTGAGTTTATTAATTGTCAAGAGCAAGACCTGGGGATTGCTGTAGATATTGCTGGTGAAAAGTACCAGCTTGGTGTTTGGTGAGTACTGTTAGGGATACAGTAGAGAAGAAATAAACAAATTGGTATGTCCCTCTATAAATATTCTGCTAATCCACACTGTCAATGTGAAATAACTAAATGGACTAGGACTTTTTGTTGGAGAGAAGGCAGTCTAGAGGGAGATCTTTGTTCTTAGTGTGTAAAATTTAGGTAGTCTGTAGATACAAATATTTTTAATGTGATGTTTAAAACTCTTTTGGTTTCTTCTGCCCTTGTTAAGTTAGACAGGCTGACCTGCTGTCTGGCAAGCTCAGAAAATAACCTCTTTTTCCTGTTCTAAGTGAAAGGACACATTTCTGCAAAGGGAAAAGCAAATAGACAATCAAAGCTGTATTAAGAAAGAAAGGGCAGATTGGTGAGAAGTGCAATGACTGGTCTGAGAAAGAAAGGCTCTTTCTGCTTTACAATATGGAATATCAGTAGTACCCAGGAGAGAACATTGTGGTCATTCAAGTAACTCAGTAGGAAGGCCAGAATAGGCTCCATTTTATCCATAGTGTCCATATGAAAGGGAGTGGAAACAATCTTTTCTGGTCTTCCTCAACTTCCTAAGAGTTTTTAGCTTTTGCATAGGGAAGGAAAAAAGCTTTATAAATTTAACATGCAGGGTATATATGTGTGTATATATATATAACGTGCTGTTAAGAATGTTGTAGGTTTTAAGGAGAAAATTAATGTGGAAGCTAGAAATGGTAATGAAAAATTACCCTGCAAGCTGTGTTATGAGCAGTGATGGTAGCAGGGGAGCTGTAGCACTCTGAGCTGTTGCATGTGTGTCCCCACACTTCCAGTACTTGGACTTGTATGGTTGTTTGGGAGAGAATAATTTACAGAGAATTGTAACAAGGAATTCTCAACTCCCTTTTCTTTGTCCTTTAAGCTTCACTTAAATATCAAACAGCTATGTTTTGACCTTATTTACCTGTGTTCGTTTTATTTAACTCCTCTGTGTAATTGAGGTGGTAACCTCAACCCTAAATACTCCATGCATTTCCATCTTTTCCAGTTCCTCTCCTTTTTTCCATACAGCAGTTATAGAAGGGTTGTGTGGTAGAGTGTAATTTTAATTCCACTGTGCTCTGAATGACCTCAGAGTTAAGATACCTCCGCAACTTTATAGCATTTTCCTTGCTGCAAATAAATACTGCTTAGAAGGCTCTCTTCATGATTCTGCATTATAGAAATAAAAAACATTTAGAGCACAGAGTATTTTACAAGGATTTAGTGAACTACTTGGCAAGTGTGCTCCTGGGACACATGAGTGAGGGGGTCAAGAAAAGAGATTTGTACCAAATTGAGGATGCAAGAAATGTTGGAAAGAAAAGGACACTAAAAACCTCACGACTATTGATACAACAGATTAAAAAATAATGGTCTTAATTACTACCTTAGCTACCAAAATATTTGCTTAAGACATTGCTTAGAGAACTTAGTAAATTTTAACACTTACAGATGATTCAAGATTAAGTAGGTGCATTTCCGACTTTTTTGCACTAAATATTCCTCCCTTAACTAGTCCCAAAGTAATTTCTTCTGGCAGATTCATCACTTCTAAGACTTTAGAGTCCAGTGTAATAATGGAATGTCTTTCAGTAGGTTACTTTTTACAACCTTTACCCAGAAAGTAAGAATTTAAAATTTCGGGTTGTGAAAAAAATCTATTCCTTTTGGTTAAATATTCTAAAAATTATTAAATCTTCCATTTAAAAACACATAGCTTTTTCTAGATGGACATTAAGCTTCTGGGCTTTATCCCTTTTTACATACCTTTCCAATTCTCTCCCTCTCTCTCAGAAATTAACCAGATTACCATGAAAACAGATAATTGTAATTTGATTTCTGAAAATTCCCTATGCTGTGTCACCCCTCCCATTTTCTTGCCCCTTGGTAATCACATATTTTGGGAAATGCACCTATTTCCTAAGTTAGCCTAGGTTAGATGAACTTCATTGGTCCATCTTCCAAAATATCTGAAAAGAAAATAAGGCCAAAATAGAAGTACAATGGCAGAGGGAATTAACAAACAAATACCACAAGTCAATTTGCTGTAAAAAGCCTTTCCTCTTTTCACTTGTATCAAGTTTTACAAATGGCAACCAGATATAGAAATGAGTTGAAATTCTAGGCTTCAGCTAAAATTGAGGGTTTTATTTTCATCATGTTATAACAGATTCATGTTGCTCCAGTTTGTACTTAGGAAGAGAAGAGTGGAATTTGCTGTTGTGCTTGTTTATTTGCAGTAAATCAGATCATCTGAGAACAGCTTGAAATGGAATTCAGCTTGCAGATGGAACAATAAGCTTGAAGTAATTAGCCTAGAATTATATTTACAGAATGAAAGTATTTGAGGGCAAACAATTATTTTATGGTGTTTTCTTGATTCCCAGTTCTACTTCTCACATTTTTTTATAAATTTCTGTGAAATTCTTAACCAAGAAGCCTCTTGAAACTTTCAAAAGAACTGCATACCACTAACTTCAGTCTTTTTCAAGTCTTTAAAACCTCCAATCCACTCTACCCGTAGCCTAATGGAAAAGAGCAATGCAAGAAGAATAAATATGTATTTTGTTTCTCAGAACAAGTTTTTAAAATTGACTTGAGAAAACTCATAAATTTCCTGAATTTTAAACGTTATTTCTTCCAGACTAAGTCAATTTGTATTTTTTTGCCTGAAAAGTTCTTTCTGTGGCTGAATGAAAAAACATTCCAGAGACATTAGATGTAAGTCATTGTTTTACACCAGACAAGTTCCCTCTCTCTCTTTGTCCTAGCTGGTGCTGAGTTTTGGGTTCTGGATTTGCTCTTTTGCTTTTCCAATGTTCTCTCAATGTTTTTCATTTACTTTTAGCTCAAAACTTTGGTTAATGCTGTGTAAAGCATGGAAATGTGTCACTACCAATTTTATAACTGGGTAGAAAACTGTTACCACTTACTGACAGCTTGAGTGACAATATTTCCTACTCATATTCCTGGAACAAATGCTTCTCAAAATATTTTTATTTTGCTTGAAAAATATTTCAAGATTAATGCATCCATTAGGATCTTTTCTGGCCTCTGTCCTTGGAGCAATTTCATTTTGAGCATCCCCACAACCAGCTCAGATTCGAAGCCAATTGATGCACTTTCCCGGAATTTTTTCAGTTCAACTGCTTCAGCTGGTAGTTCTCAGAGACACAGCCTTTAATTTTTCTTTGGATTCCTAGACAATTGACTCAGACTTCTGTGAATCAGTCTGTTAAACACAATTGACTTGTGGGTATCAGCCTTTGCTTTATGAAGTTTCATATAACAAGAGCTTGTTATTTTAAATTCAGTTTATAAAAATTATATAATTTAATTCTTTTCGAGCTTTGTTGCATGGCCAATGCTTTCCAAGCTGAAATAATCCCAGTATAGGATGTTTGAAGTCCTACTGGGAAAAAGAGACATTTTACAAAGAAAGCAATCACAGCTGAACAGGTGGTAGAAAATCAGTACCTTAAAATTTCCTGCTTGCATGAGGAGATGAACTGGAGATATTCCCTGATTTTTTTTATTCCATTAACTCTAGTTTCATTTTCACCAAGTAGTTGAACATATAATAGGTAAGCACATATATCTTTGTAGGTATGCATTCACTGCCTCTGTCCCTTTAATAAACACACATGGACACACACAGAGCACAGATGAGACACCATTTGCTCATTCTTTTTAGTGAAGTCACTCCATCAAATTTATTTTTAAAATGCTTTTTTGCTTGGCTGATATCTTCAGGGTGCAGGTGACAGGAAACACCTTTTCTGGAATCACAGATCTGCTTACCCATGCTATGTACACTTGCAAAAATGTTTGAGTAAGTAATTGTTTTCTTCTTGGTGGATTACTGTTGACTTCAGAAGTTTCCTATATTCTGCATAAAATCATTATTTTCAGTTACACATTTAAAATATTTTTAGGGATCACTTTACATGATCACCAGATGGTTTATAAATATCTGTGAGGCTCTGTTTTTCAGATGTATAATTGCAGATGGGCCCATCTGTTCTCTTTTCATTTCTATCTTCCATGTTTGTCTACCTGTCTTATGTTCTTATGTAACCAAATTTCAGTCATAGAGATAAATTCCTGTATAAATATGTTTATATATAATACATATATATTATATATATATAAAATATATATCATATATATGTGTGTACACACATATATATGATATGTATAAGTATATATATGATATGTATATATATTATATATATATTATATACATATATATATGTATATATGTATATATATAATTTCCTGTGAGTCACATGTGGTTTTTTGAAACTACTAAGTTTTATATATCACTGCTGGACATCAATAATAACACCTTTATAGCATTTTTAAACCAATAGAATATGAGAGGAATTATTAACAGAACTCTTGGAAAATTTTAAAAGCATGGAAATGTTTTTGATATTGCCACAATGTTTCTGCAAGTAACAAAATAGGTAGGTCCTCTAAAGATTTAAGTGCACAAAGTCATCACTTGAATGTTGCAGCCTTCTTAAAGAAATTTGTACCTATGTATTTACAGTGGGAAAAAAAAAACAACAAAAAACACAAGAAAAAAACCCCACAAAAAACCAGCACAATTTCCCTCATTATTATGTGATTTTTGACACGGAAGACTGTGTATCAATTGGGTATAATATTACTGTTATCCCTTTTACAAGCTACAACATGATGCATAGAGATTAATGTCCATATCCAGTTCCATTAGAGCTGAGTTACTTCTGTGCAGCCACAGCAGAAATTTATGTCATGGAAAGCTTCCCAGGTGCCCGGATAACATCCCAGGCTAATGTTAGGCCCATTTTACTCTCATCTTGGGCTAACAGTCCTGCATTCCTTTTTCAGTGAGGAAGAGCAACAACTGCCTGCCTCAGGAAATAGTTTGCTAGGTATGAAACATATGTGCTTTGTTCCTTGTTCAGATTTATTACCCACATTCATCGTTCAGTTTGGGAAATTTCAGTCCACACTTCTGGAAGGGCATCCTGTGAAAAATACTGCTCTCTTTTACTTTTCCAAGTATCCATTTCTTGGTGAACATTGGGACCAAATAGTAGAGGTATCTTTTATTTGACCCATAAGAACTGTTCTTGTGTCCTTATGCAACAATTGACTAAACCTTGCCAGTCTGCTCTGCATTGCAATGCCCTGGCAGAGAGGCTGCAGGTGGTTACTGCATCAGTAAACTGAGCTGTGTAGCTCTCCCTTTTCTCAAGGGCTCTCAGAGCAGACTTGAGTATAGTGAACGATCCTCTGAAATACCTTCATGGGCATTTTCTGCTTACAGTATCTACACAGTCCTCAGCATCTCATAGTCTTTTTTTTTTCCATTGCTTGTACTACCTATCCTCCTTGATAGGTACAGAATTGAGATAAAAACAGCTGCTGGAGGGCAAGTAGGTAAAGACTGTCATGAGTCAGAATTGAATCCAGAGTTTCAGTGTTACTCTGATCACCCATATAAATCTCTCAGAATGAATTGCCCTTTTGTATCCCAGATGGCTGGAGAGCCCCATTCTTGCAATTCTACTTCCACTCCTTATGCAGTTCTGCAAGTTTTTACATACAAATATAGAGTAAGAATAGTAAAAAAAAAAAAAATCACCAAAACCAAACCTTTGCTTTTCAAGGTGTTTATCTACATGAGTTATTGTTCTGAAATACTATTATTACAAACCTAATTTCATAAGTTTTCTTTTCTCATGAGCAGTTTCCAATTAATGAACAACATCACTGTGCCATGCAGCATTTAACCTCTCACTAATTGCCACTAATGACATGTAACTGCATCAATAGTTTTTTATAGCAGATTGAGTGATGGTTTTCAGTTTCTGATGTAGTTGTTTCCCACCTCTTTATCAAGGAAAGGTGATAAAATGCAGGCAATATTTTTAATTGGTGACCTTCTCATTTTTGGAGTTAGTTGATTAGTTGAAGACAATGTTCTTGAACACTGAGTTATTAGAGTAATTTCTGTTTATACAAACATTTGACATACTTTATTGTCATACCTATCTCATAGTCTCCTTTTATTCTCTGCAACAATGACTTTGTGAATTCTGTCTGTTAAAAGCCAGATTGAGGCCCTTATGTGCATTGTTAGTTTATTAGGACTGAGGAAAAGAAACATTAATTGGTTTGGCTAGGCCCCCTGTTTTTCTGCCACAAGCTAAGAATTAAATAATAGACAGGCTCTTGCTAGTGGAGGGATTATTTAAAATTAACTATAATTAAAGTGTAGAGTGGTGTGCCTATAAGGCAACCCCAATCACAGTATTAAAATCTAGATTATTTCTTCTGTTTCTGAGAAAATCAAATGGACTCGGAAGGTGTTTGGAAATAAAGTGAAACATAGTATGGAATATTTTTTTTTATACTTAACAAGAGAGGACCTAAACATATATTTTAAAAAATATATAGCTATTTTTATATTAAAATTATTAATTCAAGAGGAGCAGGTAATAGATATGTCACTTCATTGACATTTTCCGTGTTCCTGAGTAATGAAAATCCAGCTGTGAAGATTGACTCCTGAAAGCTGCCCCAATGGGCACTGTTTAATTAAATGTTCCCAGCAACTCTGACAGTGGTCAGTGTGCAGCAGAGGAGTAGAATGACATATGAAATAAAAAGCACAATTTTCTGCTGTGAAAACTTGGGGTTAGCAGGTTTGTCAGAAAAGCTGCCATGCAGGACCCAGGGCTGTCAGTTCAAGTCCTCTCCACTGGAGGCCAGTCTGCCATAGCATCTTGCTCCCTGTACTGGGCTGGAAGGAATCTGCCTGATGTTCCCCCAAGGAAGGGAAACACAAGATTACCACTCCTACAACAAAGCTCTGAAGTTTAGGCCAGAGGCATTATAGGCATGTCTAGGGTTTTCCACAAAGGCAAAGTGAGTGCCTTCTCCAGCCTTACTTCTTTTCCATGATACCTGGAAATGGAAAATATCGGTAAAATTAGCATCTGGCCACCAGGTCTAGGAAAGCAAAACATTTCTGGGCAGATTTATACAGAGACTGTTCCTGGGTTTGGCTGGCCAGTAAATTACTGAGAAGTGAGAATTCTACTTTTTGCTGTAAGGAAAAGCTGAGGAAACTAAGAAGGAATTAAGCCAGAGGTATAGCTAAATATACTGTAAAAAAACCCTCTTATATCTTCCTCAAGGTCCTGATTCAGCTCCAACCAATAGGAAGGAAACTCCCAGACTTTATAAATTTGGATAGATCACAAAGATATCAAAACTAATTGCCTAGTGGTATTTGCTTCAGTCAACAGCTAAGCCAAAATTCTCCTTGCAGAATCCAGTCAGTCACTGTCTCTCAGTCCTCCATCATTCAACAGAGTCTTGCCCTGAAGTAATTTGTTTTTCTGCAGAATATGGGTATGCAAAATTTTGAGAGTTCTTACTATAATTCCAAAAGAACCGTAAGGATGTGATCAACATTACATCCTGAATAGCTAAAGGATAATATAATGGTTGAATTAGTTGGATTTTAGAGATCAAATCACCTGAGTTCAAATATTAATGCAGATGTCCTCTCTGACCCTGAGTAAATCACATGTAATCTCAGGCTCCATTTCTTCCCTGCAAGATGAGGGAAATTGCTGTTCTGCTTGAGAGGCAGGAATTGTAAAGAGGCATTTTGGTAATGTATATATTAGTAAACCATGAGTAAACATATATTTACACCTGTTCACAGCCTAATGAACAGAGAGTTACATATAGATTCTGTCTGCCCTCTGCACCAGGCAAAGATAGATTTAGAAGCCACAGAGCACATTTGTCTTTGTAAATACCTATCCAAGTATCTCTGAAACAGTTACAGTTAATACTATAGCAAAGGAAAAAAATTTAATAGTGCCCCTTGTACAGTCTGGACAATTTTTAATATCTTCCATGTAAGAAGCATTTGTCAAAGCTGACCTAAAAATGAATTATTAGACAAATGTCTGATAAGTAAGGGGGAGATGTCCAGAAAATTAATCCCAAGGAACTAAAGTTCACATTCAGTAATATAAGGTAAATGCTTGAGTGGTTTCATTTTACCTCACTTGTACAAACAGAGATTTATTGTTCTTTCCTTACTTCTCCTTGTCAGTGACAGGTAAAGAGTTGAGAGATTAAAATTTATCTTAAGAGCCTCAATTCAGTAGAAAATTACACTTCAAGGTAAAGGGATATTACTAAATTTTTTAATCAGACACATTGAATTATGCTAGAATAAAACAATATTGCATGCTCAGAAAGTGTGTATATCAAAAAAACACAAAAATCCAAAAAGCAAACACCAACAAACCCACACAAGCAAACCTACACTGAAAATTGATTACTCTTCCAGTGGAGAGAAGGGTTTCCAGTAGTTGAAAGGATGTAATCTTCTGCTTGTATCTTTAATTGAACTGTATTTACAGCGTGCTCTTTAGGTTCCCAGAAACTGCTATAGTTTACAAATACAATTTTTTATTAGTACATCTGAGTTTCACACACTTGACTGAGTATGAGGGTAGCATGGGCATTAGCTTTAAAACACTGATTTTCCCCGTCATCTCAGAGCAGTTTGACTATCAGCTGGCATGTCAGATGTTCCCTAGCCTTGTGTTTTATGGAGGGAAGAATTTCAGGGGTGCCACTAAGCTTCTATTTCTCTGATTTCTTCCTGTACTCAAATATAATAAGTTTATGATGTTTGATAGACATGAAAGGCATCTATGGTCCCTCTTGGCCACAGAGGCAGCAGCATCAATCCATCCCAAAACACAGTCAAATAACATTAGATGTTTAAAAAAAAAAAAGTCTTTATTTCATCATTTTCATATGTTTCTAGGTATGTGGAAGGAGTTATTTTTGAGCTACTACTGAATTACAAAAATTTTTGCTATTCCTGTTAAAAGGTTGATAGGATTTCTTTTCCAGATCCCATTGACTCTACCACTGAGCTATGACCAAGTTTATTTGGCTTGGGTTTGGGCTGCATTGTATTATACAGAGGAGTTTGTTGTGTGGCAGTATGAGAGGAAATATTTGCATTTTTGACAGTCAACAGGGTTAAAAATCTGTGCTAATCCTATAAGCAGTTCTATCATTTGACATCAAAGGCCAAAACCTATTTGCTGTATTTGCATGAGCAGTCAGTTTTTGAAGTTAGCATGAATATTGCTGTGAAAAGGCAAGTACTGTGTAGCCTGAAGCTAACAAGCAAAGTAATAATATTCAGAAATGTATCGTATAAACATGAAAATTGTACCACTTTAGAGAACTTTGCTATATATAAATGATAAACTTCCATGCCACTATTGTAGCCATTGTACTGCAGTATGACCAGCAGCTAAAAGGACTCAGTGAAGGTCACAACTTTTGAGTCAGAAGTAATTACTGTCAGTAGCTCTGCCAAAACCAAATCCAGGATAGAATCTATCACAAGAGACAATGTACCCTAAATTGGTTTTGTCCATCTCTGTCTGTTCAAAAAGTTATGTTTTTGTCTTCATATTGTCAAGTGAATCAATCTTATCTATATGTTAGAGATTATATACTGTGTTTCATAATGAAGTGTTGGAAATGTGTAACCAATATTGTCAGCCTTTCTTTGGAGAACTCTACAAGTGCAGGTTTTAAACCCACCATAATATTTCTGCTGGATGTTACACTGCCTGAATTACTCCAGGTAAGTCTGGTCAAGAGCAGCAAATTCAGACAAACATCCTTCTCAGTCAGCCCTAGAGGAAGCAAATGGCATTGATGGATCTATAACCCACAGATATATTACCTCTGTGATTGAAGGTGAAACAAAAAGTGCATCTACTCAGTAGCAAGTACTGAAATTCCAAGTAATCTCAAATGCTAAACTAAAATGATAAAAAGCAGATCTCACTTCAAGCTCTGTGCAAGACAAACTGGCAAGTGAGGTAGCAGGAACTGCCTGCTTCCAGTGCTCACATCTTAGCCTCTTTTTCAAAGATTAAAAAATAACTGATTGCTGTTCTATCACTGTACATCTCTATGGCATACCTTAAATTTTGTTGTTTTTTTTAGATATTATAAGTATCTGCAGCTGTCACAGAGTGATAGTTTTTTAAATAGGTAACATTTACAGTTACAGAGCAGATTTGTGCTCAAACCTGCAATGATTCTTTCTGTATATTTTTCATATTTTTTTGCATGCACAAAAAAACCCCAGACCTCTACAAGAACCTTGTATGATTTTCATACATTTAAAAACATGCGGCTTTCATGTATTTAAAAACATGCAGTGGCAAACCAACCTATAAGGCCATCCACGAAAGAGTAGATAAAAAAAAGACTACAAAATAATCTTTGTAACTTTATATAAAACTGTAAAGTCACGCTCACATATGCATAAAATGTATAGAAGTCTTTATGTGAAATTACTGATCTCTTATTTTTAAAAAAATCTTTTTTCTTTTTTTTTTTTGCTTCTGTCACTAGAATGCCACTGGTATATTAGAGGTATGTATCTCATCACATAGCATAATTACTGATTCCTGAGCAATGTCAAAAATATCTGACTTATTATCAACATTTGTATCTCCCAAATGCTTATCAATTTTGAAAACTAAGCATTTTCAAAGTTGGAATGAAAAACACCCCCCAGAGTTTCTTTGGGCATCAGTTTATCTCACTAAGACATTCACCTATGGCCACTTTGTATGGGTTTTTTCCTGCCGTTAGCATCTAATCACAGGCCAGTGGAAATGGTGGCTCTTTCTTTGGATTAGGATCTGGCCCTTGACATTACTTTACATTACTCTGGAGTCTTGCCAATTGCAGGCTGATTAACATTGCAGCCATACTCTGTAACTAGGAAGCAGAAGATTGAAATTTCATTTTCTGAAAACTCTGCCAGGGTTATTTTTCTGTTTTTATAACAAAAGGAAAGGATGGCAAATTTTCTTGAAAAATTATTTATACTTTGTTTTTAAATCATGAAAATATTAATAGGCTTTATGCAGTAAGAAAATGTCAAAAAATGATACCAGAGTGGAACTAAATAAATCATCATTTTATCAGGCAAGAAAGTGCACAAACAATCTGAAAGCACAACCCATCTTGGATCTGCCATTTACTATCTCTGCATTGGTTATTACTTCTCTGTAGTAATGCTTTTGCTGCAATTTCCTGAAAACTAAAAAGCCTTGCTAGGAATAAATGTGTATCCTGAACTTAGTGTTATCTGGAATAATATTACTGGAATAATTATATACATCATATTCTTTTAAAGTGATGAAAAACTTTCTACTTGCAAATTGATGTCAAAGGTAGTTTTCTGACTTGTGTCTGGTTGCTTTAATCTTCTGCAGTGTTACCCTGCTGCTTCTATTGCCTTGTCAAAAACCCTGTGTTCTGCATGTGACAAAGACTGAAGTATATTATTAATTTAAATAAACCTCTTCCAACCTTAATTATTTTAATTACTGCAATCATGGTATTTTGGCACCTGTAATTCAGTGCAATCAACAGTTCTTGGATTTTAAAAAAATTAAGTGTTCATATGAATTATTAAGCAGCGTGAACTTTTGTAGAGGTTTGTCAAAAAGTCAGCCATAAGGTGACCTACTCTGTCTCAGACCTTTCTACGGTACCTGAGAGAAAGAAATGGTTCAGAAAAAACCTGGATTGAGTGGATCTATATGACATTAAGAATATAAGTGTGTACATGTTTATACTAGCTGAGTATACTCTATATAGCTCTAGTTTTGCTAGAAGGTTGGAATATAAAGTAAGAGGAAGGAATTACTTTAGGAGTTGGGTGGCAGTATGAGGTCTTCAAAGTTTAACAGTTTTCCTACAAATAAAAAAAATCTGAAAATTAAATGCAAAGCATTTTTTATAGGAGAAATGCCAAAAATAACTAGATTACCAGTCTCTCTAAAAGAGCTGGGCATCTCCAGTCTCAGAGACATTTCACAGTATGTTTGCAGTTCACCAGTGACCTTGGTATTGAGATAGACAGCTGTTTGGTCAGAAAATGTATCAACTTCCATCATATTTGATGTGCCAGAAGAATTACAAAAAAGGTCGAGTGACCAAAAAAATATCTATAGCTTCTCAACTTATGTGAATAAAAATGTTTTCTTCTGACTAAGTAGTTGCTGAAGAATTTAAACAAAGTTTAAAGTGGATATCATTGCTTATCTGGAGATTTATGCCTCATAGGTGCCATAACATATCTTTTCCTAGAAGAATTAAAATTTATTAAAATTATCTGTTTTCATAAAACATGAGAGATGCCTTTTAGGGAAGCAGAATACTGAACTACCAAGGCAAAGTGAGCCCCAGAGTTTATAATGCTTCAGTTCTAAAGGCAAGCATCCAAAGATATTGCTGAGAAATTCCTCTGCTTAAATGTTAGATATTTTCCTTCATGACAGAGAACTGGAACAGCAAAGCAGCTGTCAGTCTCAAATGCAACAAGTTTCTTACAACATATGCTTCATGACATGAAGAGAGTGGTACAGAAAATAAACACCATGATATTTTCCTTACTGGGAGAACAGGCGATATAGAAAAACATTCTGGTAAAGTAGACCTATTTAACCAGTTAGCAAAGCTAAATATTCTCACAAAACACTCTTTCAGGCTCCTTACTCAAAATAAATGTAATGCATTTTGAGGCTGCTAGTAAAAAAAAAAAAAAAAAAAAAAAAAAAAAAAAAAGTAGTATTCAATAACAGAAAATAAAATAGATTTCCTTTTGACAATCTTTAAACTGAATGTTTTAAGTTTTCACTTTGCCATGATACTTGAAAATAGCATTTAGCTAAATTCAGGTTTAAGGAGTCAAAGAATTTGGGAAGAAAATATCTTATTTTGACAGAATGAAACATTTTGTCAACTTTAAATGCATTGTTTTTAATCCTTGCATTTGAGTAAGATAAAAAAAATTTCAATTTTCTTCAGGTATATTCAAAACTGATTATTTTCTGAGTGTGTTCACCACCACACTGCACACACTGCAGCAAATAAGAAACCAGTGCAATTTACAGATCTGTACACAATGCACTGCTCTGTGCTACATGGAAATGCCAGAGCTTAGTCTAAAATTTCCTACTGTTTTTAATAATCCCACATCCTACTCATAAATTAAGTCTGTAAGATGCAATAGTAATTTAGATTAAATCTAAATTTAGATTAAAATTTAGATTAAAGCGATTTTACTATTTTTAAAAGTTCATTTTTGTTTTAGTCCAAAGTAACAATCTTACTTTTTGGATAAAGTGACATAAATAAAAGGTAGTTCTTGTTTCCAGCCAGATGATAGATGTTTATCTCTGCGAGATGTGCAGTGGTGAAAGAATCTGTAACTCTTCCAAACAGCACTTCTGATTTTCTTTTATGTAGATTTGTTGCTGCTGCCAAGTGAGCATTATGAAACTGGAAGTATACAGTCAGGAAATTTATATTGCTGCTAAAATTTTTAAACTGCCTGTCATAACATGACATTTTGTGATATTATCTTCTTTAGAACAGAGTAAGATAATGTTGATCAATATCTTTTGTGACACATTTCTGCATACTGATAAAAGGGATTGTCATAAGAGCATATGTTCTCCATTGTCATGGAGAATAATATGGCAAAGTGGTTTGTTTTCCTTATCTGTTAATTTTGGAAAAAAAAAAAAAAAAAAAAAGCCTCTAATGGTAAGAACATCATCCCTTCCAGAAATGTAGTAACTTATATATTTGTAGTCCAGCATCCAAACTTTGCTTTCAGAAAGTGCCTTTTCCTTTTTTGCAGGTAAAATTAATTTTCTTCTGCCATTAGCTGGCTTTAAAGGAGCCACTCCTACCTAACCTCATTATGAAGCTCTTTTCTATAAGTTTCTTTAAATCTAAACCCAAATCTAGTCATCCCAATTATATCAACAACAAAGGCAGATCAGTACCTACGTTTAATTTTGAAGTAGAATGGCATCTGGTAGATGAATTTTGCATTTACAGATGGAGGCCAAATTCAGTTTCTGAATACATCATTCAGTATATAGATGAATGATATTCAGTTCTTCCCATTTCTCATAAGTAATTTATATGATTGCAGAGTGCATAAAGACAACAGTAATGCATAGGTAAAGTACTGCAATACATTGAACTTCTGAAATGGGGCCTGTCAGCAAGATGAAATATGTGACACAAGCAGCTTTTCAGCAATGATGTTGTCTCTGCTGTTGCATGTGTTAATGGAGAAAGTAAGAAGGATGTGCTTGGTATTCAGCACACAGAATGACTGTGCCTTTGCAGATGGCTGCAAACTGCTCTCATTTCTAGTAAATGTTGCTCAGTCCTCACACAAAACCCTCAATAGTTAAACAAAACTGGTAAAAAAAGATTTGACTTGTGATTGTTATGTGTTTTAGTTGGTTAGCTATTTAAAGACGTTTGTATCATGACACATATTTTTAAAAAGCAGCCAAGAGAAACAAACCTAAACATTATCACAATTTCATAAATTACAAGACTACCTGTATTTTGTATATCTGGCTTAAAGTAACATGTATAAATAATTTCTTCAAATTTAGAAGAATGTACAGGTGCCAGAAATTTAGCTGGTATATGTAGACACGGTGTGTCTAACAATATCCGTGAATATTTATAGTAGATTATGACTCGGCCAAAAAATTTCCTTGTGTGTTAGTTTCTCACAGGTGTATGTGTATGAATTTTCTTAAAGGTGATTTCTTCCTTGATTTGTATTTAGTGATTCTCCCTATTCTGAATGTTAAAGAAAATTTTGTGTTTGACAGAAAGGGTTCTACAAAGTAAGTCCTGTATAGCTAGCATGTTCTGTGTACATTACATTGCTTTTATTGTCTTATGCCTCGTAAATTTTCTTAGTTTGCAACACATTGAATTTGAGATTTCATAGATCTTTTTAAAAATTTTTTAAAGCGTATTTGAAGAAAAAAAATTTAAAAAGGACTAGGTTTCTAGTTAATTTTCTGCTCTCTCTTTCAGTCTTTCAGACACAGTATTTATCCAACTGATTGCTTTCCAATGTTTCTTAAAAGAACTGATGATACAGACTCAGCAAGCCAAGGTCAAATGTTGGGAACCAGGAGCCAGGTAAGATCTCTTGATACAGTTTCTCCTTCCATTTAATGCACTATGAAAAAAAATCTCTTTTGACATCTTTAAAATGGGAACAATGAAATTGATGAATTTAAAAATTCCCAGAAATTCTACAATTTAACTATCCTGTTCCAAATCCTGAGGTCCTGTTGATTTTAGTATGAGTTGATTAGTCCCTGTCATAATTATACAGTAATAAGCATCCTAACAAAATACTATAAAATGATGACACTTTAAGGGGTAAGTTTTAACAGAATTGTAATGACAATGGTATCAAAGAAAAAAATCTTAAAAATGCCTGCAGCATAGAAGGACAAACTCCAGTATCAAGTAATAAATGTAGCATTAGTAGAAACAGTTTCTAAGTCTCTAACTTATTTGCTTTCAAATCATAGATTGTTTACTTGGGGAGTTTCTGAGTATCTCTAACTTGCTTTCAAATTATAGTTTACTTAGGGTACTTCATTGCCAGTAAAACTTTCTTTTAAATAGAAGTTTATAAAGCAAATTATCCAACTGTGAAATTGGAAGCACAACTGTTTCAGCCCATTTGAATTTTTTTGAAACATTCCCCCACAGTAATCTGCACTCATCTTCATGGTGCCTACAACTGAAAAGGATTATCTGGTCAGAAAATATCAGTATATAATAAATGTGCTTCATTTCTTCCACAGTTCTTAAAGCTGACAGCCAAAATTAATGTTTGTCTCAGCACTGGCACCACTGATACTTTTGCAGAGACTATTTCATGGTCCATTGGACCCTAAAGGACATTGTTTTTAAAGATACATTATCAAAAGGAATGAAGCATACCATCAGAGTGAATTTCAGCATGTATTATTAAATTTAAGGGCAATAGTATTGCTTAGCTGATATTGGAAGGCTCTCTAGTCAAAACGTATTATAAAACTAACCTTTATTCTTTTCAGCTTTTATAATTTTCTCTCTGTCTGACTAGTAAATATGGGTCACAAAAGGTACTTGTAGATATCTGGTAACTTTGAAAGAGGACCAAAAATATGCTTTATAAAGAAAGTAATTTATTATCCTTTCTGTATGTATATAGAAAATATGCAATTGCTGTTATACTAATGGGCTTCCTACATTGTGCCACCTCAGTTTGCTGTCAAAGTAGCAAAGCCCTGAATCCCATTTCGCTGATTTATGAAAAAAACAAAAAAACAACAACAAAAAAATCAAACAAGAAAACCAACTACATTCTATCAAAAATATTCAGATTCACTGTTAAGCACAAAATAATGAATTAATCAGCTTTCTTGGAAACAGCTTTCTAACTGCACAGTGAAAATTTCTGAATCTCAAAGGCCAGAGACTCATCAGAATATTCATTGGTCACATCATAGCTATAGTGAGATTGTGCAGGCAATGCCTAATTTGATACAGACTGCAGCAGTGTTCATTGGCTCGGATGCTGCATTGTTCTGACAGCTTAACTGTCAGATAAATTGCTGCAGTTATAGCATATGAGCAAGCCCATAAGCTGATCATATTAATGGTACAAAAATATGACACCAAAAACTAATAATGTTCTTTGAGGCATCTGGACAGAAGCAAAATCTAATCTTCTCTAAAAGATCTCCATTAGCAGTAATCATTCTGTAATATGATCAACATATTCTTGTCAAAGCAGATAGTACTGTGCAGTATTAGTAAAACTGATTAAACATGGCATGTTCTTCTAAAATAAACCTTCAATTTTGAGAATCAGGGCCTGCTGATTACATTTGATTAGTTAGTTAGAACTTTTCCAAGCCATTTTCAAAATAGCTGCTTCTGGTGCTTAATTCTTAATAAAGGAGAAATATACAGAAGTAGAAAAGAAATCAAAATGAGAAGTTAGGCCTTATAGAATTTAAACTGCTTGATGAAGGGGAAAAAATGCATCTGAGAAGTGCTGAGTCCTTAAGGCAGCAATCTTTCTTGCTCTCCTGCAAAAAAGTAGGCTAACCATCCTTTCCCTGTGATACCTTTTTATCCAGTTGCATAATCAACCAAAGTTCCTTCAAGGATTCACGTTCTTATAGCTGAAGAATAAACACATTAAGAGCATGTCAGTCTGTCTGCTTTGAAATAGGCCTCACTCCTTGGGATAAGCATTTGCAAGTGGTGAATGATTTGCAGTGATACATTTGGTCCATGGTGCTCTGATGTTCCTTGCAACCATAGAAGCTGATGAGCTTAAAAGGGGGAGTAAGGCCTGACATCAGGCACAGGACATTTTTGTACAATATTGTTTCTGTAGGCCAGGAAATTTCCATCTGTGATTGTCTAGAGCAATGCAAAAGAGCTAAAGAGATGGAACTTAGTATTAAGAGGGCTTGTGAATGATTCTTTGTGTGTGTGTGTGTAAATATTTTAATTTAACCTAGAATACTCAAGAATACTGTTAAATCCAGCTACTCTGCCAGGGAGAGGCACACTGACCCTCGTTTAAAATATAGGTGGAAAATATTTCTCTAGCTGTGAACAGATTCCCCTTTTGGGGTTGTAAAAGGATCAAGATAGAACTGAGGAGCTTTAGTCTGGCATGTTGCAGCCTGCAAGTGTTAAAATTGCTAAGTACCTTTAACAGCTGGCAGCAGCCAAATTTCTTCAGAGAAAAAGGAAAAAAGGTAGAACAGATGGACAGTGGGTTCCTGCTTTCTTGCCAGCTGAGCTGAGCTGTGACTGGTTGCAGACCCGCCACAAACAGAGATGGACTAAAACATGGAAAGAAGGAAGGAAGAGGAGGTATTGTAGGAGAAACTTTTTTTTAGGGACACAGGTGATTTTTTTTCTTGGAAAATGAGAGTTGCAATCTGCAAGTGTACTTCAGAGGTGGAGCCAGATGGACCCATCAGTGCTGCTGTAACTGGATGAGTGAAAATGCTCTCTTCTTCATGACAAAAAGATTGAGTTAGATCAGAACTTTCTTATCTCAGTAGTGTAAACATTGCTGTGAAGTGACACCAAAGAAGAAACCCATAATTTGCAGAGTTAAGTAGAATGTGAAAGTTTGAATACAAGGTGGACACAGCAGTAGTTCCTGCTTCTATATAACGTGAATTTATTAGGGCAAATTTAGGCATAGTTTTATTTGGGAACTTGACAGATTATTGCAAGGGACAGTGGAAGGCAAGGGAAAAGTAGATAGAAGAACAAAGCAGGAGACCCTGTGACAAAAGTTTTGAGGAGTTAAAAAAAATACAGTTTTTAATAAAATAGCCATTCATAATGAAGAGCCTGGTTCCAAAACCATGAGTGAGACAATTCTGTAAGGCCAAGGCAACAACTGTCAGATAGACAAATAGTGTGTTTTCAGCAAGTTTTTTGTATTTTCTTTCACTCAGCCATTTTGAACTGAACATCAAACACATTTTTTCCACTGATGAAAAGACAGTTATTACATTGGGATAAAGTATTCCCAATATTTATCCTTGTAAAGTAAAAAGTAGGGCTAAATCTTGTAGCTTCTCGGAAAATTAAATTTAGTTTCTACTGGCATGACCTTGTCTAGCAGGATGGGCATCTGTATCATGGTGCTATAGTGTCTTCATAAGAGAAATGCCTCTTTTTTACAGCAGGAAAGCTACTTTCAAGGTGAAGGATATTCAATATTAAATCATAAATTCAACAAAGCTACTCTGTCACAAGAAACAAATTCAGTTTTACAGTAAAAATTGTACACTCAGTATCTGAACTAAAATGGAGATGGGGCTAATGATACATGAGATCAGGGTACTATATTTTAAGCTCTCTAAATTATATGGGATAGACTGAAAATAATACTAGACACACACAATGCAGGAAATGAGAGTGCACTCATTTATGTGAATATTTATGTGCTGATTATCTTAATTTGTGTGTGTGAAATAGACTAAAATTCATTCACTTTTCCCCATCCAGTGCCCTCACACCAGCTCATTGGAGGTTGTGGGGTTAGAATCATAGAATGATTTGGGTTAGAAGGGGCCTTTAAAGATCATCTAGTCCAAACATTCTGCAATGAATAGGGACATCTTCAACTAGATCTGCAGCCTCTCTGTGTAATCTGTTCCAGTGTTTCACCACCCGTGTAAATAATTTCTTCCTAATATGTAGTTTTCAGTTTACAACCATTACCACCTGTCCTATCACTGCAGACCCTGGTAAAAAGTCTGACCCCATCTTTTTCATTGGCCCCCTTTAAGTGTTGAAAGGAATAAGACCTTCCTGGAGTCTTTGCTGGTCTGAAAAAACTCAACTCTCTCATTGCTTTACTGAGCAGCATCAGAAAGTCCACCTGGTACTTTTCTCCCCTTTTACAACAAGCAAGAAGGCAGCTGCCCACTCAGCCTGCCTCTGGTCAGTCTGTCTCCCATGCTGGTTGATGAACTTACAGGCAAATCCTTGCTCAGGCTGTGTCAGGAGACAGATTTCACTTCTGACTATGAGGAGTTATTTTTTAAACATTTTTCCGTGATGATTTAGCCCTTAAAAAGTTAACCTCGTAAGGTACATAATTCAAACATGATTTCAAAGAAGAAATAGTACTTCAGTAATATCTTATTAGAACCAATAGCTCACTCTGTAATGAAATCTTAACTCTGCCAACAGTCAAACTGAATTAATACAAAGGAACAAAGCAGCTCAAACACTGCAATCCAATTATTTCACTTTATTCTTTGTCTGTACCAGGCAATAATTTCCAGTTATTAAGGCAGTATTTTCCTGAGAAATTAGAATTTATACACTATGAAAAATATTTTAAAATATCCTTGCTTCATGGATATTTTGATTGAGGCAACAATCAGGTATTTCTTTCGGTGAAATATGTAGAAGAAATTAAACTGAAAAAGTGCTGTGTGCCATTTATAGTAGGAAAATAATGATACTGGGTTCAAAATATGTGTATTATAAATATACAGGACCAGATTTATCTATTTCTTTAGAAAATTTTATGATCGAGAAGAATTTGGTAAAATATTTTCTCAGGTTTGCTATGTTGCACTGTATCATGGGCTTTTGGTAATGATTAAAGTTAGCATGGCTTTCTGATTTACAGTTATCTAGAGATGCATAGAGTTGCCAAAAAACTTAGGCATGCACCAATCAGCACAGATGATGCCTGATCTCAGAGGTAAAACTCCCTCAGGATGAGGATGTCAGTGAGCTGCTGCTGTTCATCATATTTAAAACCTTCTCCATTCTGCGTGAAGGACATCCCCTCAATTAAGGGCTTTGGTGGTTTGCTTAATTCACATTGCTCCAGTCAGCAGGTTTGCAGTGAAGAACAAGTCAGAAGGATTTCAAAGTACTGCTGTTACAGGTAACTGAGTCAAACCCTTATAAATCTCTTTTCTCTAAACTTTCTGAAAACCCACTTTAGGGTGTTTTCAGTAAAGCATTTTCTTCGTCTTTTGAAAGTTTAGGAACATGTCACCATTCTTTTCTTCCCAGTTAATCATGTTTCAAATAAGATGGACAGTAAGTCCTTTCAGTCCTGCTGGATAAGAAATATTAAAATGTTATTTGACCTCCTGGAAAAAAAGTTGCCTGGTGCCCACTAGCAATGGTGTGTGTCCAGGCTATTGAGGTTTCAGCCTGTGAAAATTTCTACAGGTAGGAGACACTACAATTGTGTTGAACACTAATATAAATCCCAAGAGAACAGGAGAGGCACACAGTGGTGGTGAAATTGGACAGGGAGCTTTCAATTCATGTGTTGTACCTCTTGAAACTTCTGATAACCGTAAGTTGCCTTGAATTTGTGAGAGCAGTGTTCCCAGGTGGCCCAGAAGGCCAATGGCATCCTAGTCTGTATCAGGAATAGTGTGGCCAGCAGGACTAGAAATTTACAACACAATGATCACTTTTTTTACAGAACAGACTGAAATCTGGCTAAGATTTTAGTATCCTCAACTCCAGTTGCTGAGAATTATCTTACACATTTTATTACTGGATTGTGGGCATGGAATATGTTGTAAACCGGTAATAAAAAGGGAATAAAATATGAGCATGCTCTCTGTGTATTGTCCATATTTATCCAATTAGCAGAAGAGTTCTAATAAATAAAATGTTCTCAGGGGTCAAATTTTCTGATCAGAAAGAGCTTCCAGCAGTCACCACACACGTGTTTTCATGAAAATAAAAAGGCCATCAGAGAGACAGAAGATCAGAATGATGCTTGATTATTAAAAACACATGGAATATCTTGTGTCTGTGCATGCAATAGTCTTATGTCCTCTTCTTAGAAGATAGATGTTATGATGCTGAAATCTCATTTTTTCTGGGGAATGACTTCCTGGTATTTTGGGAAGAGCCAGAATCTTGATCTGAATTTCCCTAAAGTTTCAGAAAAATCTCAGAGCTCCGCTGCATAAAAAAATTTTAAAACCTTCAACGTCATTATTTCATTTGTGTCAGAATTCTAACAGTATATGCTTTCAAATCCTGTTTAAATAAAAACCAATCAAACTACTTAAAAGAAAGGGAGAAGACATCACCAAAATTATTTTATGTTTTGCTTTGTAATTGAACATAAATAAATAAGTAAAAATAACATGTTTTATTACAAGGGAAATAAAGAGCAATTAATATAATCTCAGGAAGAAAATGTTGGTTATGCTAGCAGATCTTGAAATGATGCATATTAAAATAGTTTTATACTAATTCAACTTTTTAGTGGGAATTCAGCTCTGTGAATAGTTGAGCTGAACCTTCTCCAGTGGACCAGATGGGTTAACATGACAAAACAGTACAAAATATTACTCAGATATTCCGTATAATTCAGCAGCTAAAATGCATGAAATAATTGAATTCCTAAGAAAATAATTAATATTTTTAATTATTGTGATAAAGACTTGTGATCCAAAGGTTATTTGTAAATGCTCTTGGTAAGTTTGCTTTAAATTTTTTCCTTAATTAATATAAAATTTCTTCAGAGATGGAGAAGTAAAACTAAGCTAATACCAAGTTTAATGAAATTAATTAAGAGGTCTTTTGTTATATCTTCTCAAAAAAGTGATTCAGAAATCTTTTGCATATTTTCATAGGATAGTTGGGTGTTCCAAAACCTTAGGAATTTCAACAAACTGACTCAAAAGAGGTGGTCATTAGTAACTATACATGTACATGGGACTACTCCACTAAGCAGAATGGTATTTGTTTATTTCTGAAACTGTGAAAGAGTATCTTAAAGAGGAGCTTCTGTGGAGCAACAGAAGTTTAGGAGAAAAGGCTTTGGGTGGGCCCTTTCTGCATGCAAACTTTTGGAATTGTGTAATATTTACTTAAAAGTGTTTATCACTGTCCAGCAAAACCAGTAAGATCAAATCAGATGCAAGGAATGCCTGGTATCAGATTTTTGTTCTGAGCTCAATTTTTTCCTTTCTCTGAATCTTAGAGTCTAATGCAATTAGAAAAAAATAAGAAGATTGATTCTAATGAAAATCATTTCAATGAGCGTATCAAGTAAGTGCAATTAAAATCTAGATACATAAGTAATATGTCAGATGTAATTAGAAGCAAGGTTTTTTTTTCCCAGAGTTCACTTAGTAAGGGGTTGGTGTTTTTTGTGGTTTTTGTTAGATTTGGGTTGGTTGTTTATTTTTTTAAGATTAGTTGAAAAAGAGGCCACTCCATATTCAGAAAAGAATATAAAAGAAATTTACTTTAATTAAACTTCA
Source organism: Heliangelus exortis (assembly GCF_036169615.1). Taxonomy (NCBI): domain Eukaryota; kingdom Metazoa; phylum Chordata; class Aves; order Apodiformes; family Trochilidae; genus Heliangelus; species Heliangelus exortis. Next base: position 12,422,683 of record NC_092430.1, read on the forward strand.
GCAGTTACCCAGACTTCTTGGGTTTTATCCTGCAATTTTTATTTTTTTTTTAAGTTTGTTTGTAGTGTTTTCCAAAACACTTCAGCTGTTTTGGTTTGTTAATATTCATATCAGTAAGTGATAATTTCCTGACTGATAAATGATTGAACTAATTGAGTATATTTTATTTAGTCAGTGTTCTATTTTTAGGCCCAGTCCTCTATTAAAATATGCAGGGCCTTGGTAAGGTAGGGAGGGATTTCTCTGAGCAAACCTTATGAAAAGGTGTTAGCTACTCCAGGAGTTAGCTCTATACACTGGACATCACCCCCAGCACAGGAGTATGCTTCAGTCTCAGATACCTTATCTCAAGACACAGACCATTAGGATCACATTGTTTATGGATCCCCAATCTGAGGAATTTAGTAAAAGCATGAAGTGAACCAAAACCGACTAAAAAAACCCAAAAATCTCAGTCTTGGAAGACTAGAAAACAAATTTGTGTCTTCCTGGCATGTATTTTCCTCCATTCTGTAAAAAAAGTAGTGACTGAGTAGTGTATAGATCACACCTCATAGGAGGAGCAGCACATACTTTGCTTTCCAGAGTTCACAGAATTATAGACATGAGAAATGGAATGGTGTGTTCAACCTGTCAATTCAGCTGTAAGTATAGGATTTCTGTCATGCATCCAGGTTCTATACTTTTTTATGTTCACGTAAGCGTATCATCATACTCTGCTCTTTGGTTCTGACTTTCTGGTGCAAAGGTACTACTTAAATATTAGTTTTGATTGCTATAAGAGAGATGTATTTAAGGTTAGTAAATCAATTCTACTTGCATTGAGGAGTCAAGAAAACCACAGCTTGAAAGGCTCCCAGTGTCTCCCATACCACAGTCTTACAGCTTCTGGTATATTACATATGAGAGATAAGTTTATCAGTCTGAGAGAACAAGAGGTGTTCAGCTTCAGAGACTGCTAAGAGGCATTAACAGAGAAAGTCCTTGGCTGGGGCATCCCATGGCCATTTCAGCATGAACTGAGTGAAAAAGAAAGGCCTTGCAGGTTTGACTAGGAGGCAGAGGAGATGCCCATATGTGACAGAGTGCAAAGCCTGCTGCATTGCAGAAGGCAGGGTTAATCCACATTAACCCTCTATATGTACATTTATTTCAGTAATTAAAACTGTGAAGCAAATGAAAAGGGAGGAAGAGACTGAAATGAAACTAAAGAATGAGGATCCTGAATACTAGCTGCCATGGGAGTCTGCATTGTCCATAGTAAATAAATGTGTGCTCTTTTGGGGGAATCCTTAAAAAGAAGTCTTCCCCTTCTGTTACACACTCAAAGCAGCTCCTGCTGTTCTGAAGCCCATCCACTGTCCTGGATTTTGTCCATGAATACTCTAACAAATAAGTGAGTGCTAAAGGACTTAAAAGACTGTCACATCAGATAGTCATACATTGCTGATACTGAGTGAAAGCTGATTGTCTTTTCTTGTCCCTCGGAATGACACCAAGAAGGAACAGGGAGATTCAGACTCCATGTGAATTTTCATGCTGCTATATTCCCTTGGAACATTGTGCTAAGCAGCCTAGCTGGAAAAAACTTCACATAAATAGCAATTTGTCATTAAAACTGAGGTAGAGAAAGCTAAGGTTAAATAAAAAGCATTTCAGCTCTTATCAGGGTAGCCAAACATATTTTTCATGTTGGAAAAGCATGTTTAGTTATTGAATAACTGATGTATTAGTTCTCATAGTGTACTCTAAATGCAGATAAACTTGGTAAGCAAAGAAACATCTGCTGAACAGGAACAGAGTTTATCATTTTTCTCTAGAGGTACTGACTACCTGTTCACCCTATGCTATCTCACCAGCATCTGTAAGACTTTGCCTGCGTTCCTACCCCAAGTGACAGTGCAAGTTGTTCTACTTATTATTCCTGTATTGCCCACACTGCACCTGTCTGCTTTAATGATGTATGGCCTTACCTTAGTGGTGCTTAATTCTACTGATGGACTGACTCCCCGGAGGTACAGGCACCACTTTCTGTGTTCCCTGCTAGCAGCCAGCATCACACGGTGATGAATGTTTCAGACTTTCCCCCCCTACCTCCATGCTGACTATGTGCACATTTATTGCAGTGTGAAATTATAGCTATAGTTTCAAAAAGAGCAATTTTCTGGCAAGGCATCTTTGGTGTCTTATGTGCTTCATTCACCAGTTAGATGATACTGAAAAGAGAATTAATTAATTCAGGGTGGCAACAAAATGCAGGGTTGGCTCCGGGATGAAAACACTGGTGTTTCTCAAGTACAAAGTAAGAAAATAATAAAAATCTCTATCGTTAAAATACCTCTGCAGATTCAATGAAAATCTCTGACTATGTTACTAATATTACTATGTTTCAGCTCTTAACCTTAAAATATAAACCCTCCACATTACTGGGAGAAAAGGTTTTGGTTGGGGTTTTATTTGTTTGGCTTGGTTTGTTGTTTGTTTTTATTATAAAATAGTGATTAATGCATGCTCTGAAATCTAATTAGAAGATAAACTTTATGATAAAGGAGAAATAGCACATTTTGCATAGATTTCTTAGGAACATGACTAACTTCTCTTGCAATATAAAACATATAACTATGTTCAGCTTGGAGATGTAATTGATAATTAAACTATTATTACTACAAGAGATTCAAAAAGCATTCACAAACCTGGAATCTGTTTCACATTTTTTTATTGCTATCATGAAAAATACTTGGATTTGAAATTAGTGGTCATAGGGCACAGCAGAAAAGTTTTCAGCAGTCACCATCATCCTATGGCCAACTTGTTATTTTTAATAAAAAGCTACTACACGGCACTGGGCTCCCAATGGACTGTTCACTTGCCCTGGCCAGTGTGTCACATATTATGGTCTTTCTGATTTCATCCAAACACCATTTTGATGTCCTTCTGTTTTCCTTTTTGGCTGAATATTTTCTGTTTTATAGCCAGTCTGTCATGATGACTTCAGTCCTTTTGGTTTTCACTGTAAACACTTGCTGTTGGGAATGCAAAAGAATACTGTCCTTGGGCACTTACCAGCTTAGAAATTAGGGCTTCACTACTGCAGGTATTAAATTTACATATCTTGAACCCACTGTCAACCTGACAGCATCCAACATATCATGTCCTAGTGCCCATTTTCCAACTTCCATTGCAGTTAATTTCTTATAACTTGCTTCTGTAACATGCAATACAATACAAACAAAAAACCTACCAACAAACCAAACAAAAAATCCCAAACGAAACAGTCCCTCTGAATGACAGCAAGTACAGAAGACAGCACTCCTGTGAGGAACAGGGAGATTCAGACTCCATGTGAATTTTTATGTGAATTTTCATGTGAATTTACCCTTCTAGATATACTTGAAAGGGCAAACTGCAACAAGACAGCAAAGGTTCTTCCAGGAGAGATTTCCTGCAGATGATGTGATGGGGTTTCCAGCAGTTTTTGAGAAAGTGTTTGAAGGAATTTTATGTGATTGTTTCTTAATGATTAAGGACCACTTCAGCCTCTGAAATGCAGGAAAGCTGACTATATTAGTTTCCCAAGGAAAGCCAGCAGATAAAGTACATTAATGAATTTACTTTAGGAATGTTCTTTTCCAAAACTCTCTTACAACCATAATTTAGTAACACTGATATTGATGTTGCAACTTATGGCTGCTATGCTACAATAACTCTTTTGCTGGTGCAGTTCTAACAAGCAGAAGCAGACAAGAGTGGCCAAGACAACTGATAATGGCAAAAAGAACTGGTAGTGTTTGGGTGTTTTCTTAATGCAATTTATTTCCACAGAGTGTGTAAGTCTCACAATCAAACCTACAGCAAAATCCTTTTGAAAAAAGGAAATCTTACTCTTGAAAAACTGCTTTTGAGAATTTAATTTCTTAAAAAGTATTGAAATATCAATCATGTTCTAACGTATGTCAGAAAGTAGTTTATAAAGCTTTGTTTGTGGCTCTGTCTGAATTTTTTAGATCAGTTTTTTTCTGAAGAGCTGGTGAAGAGTGAATTTGAAATGGAACAAGATTTGAGATGATATGGAACAGAATACAGTGACTTGTATCCTGGATCCAAGCTTCTTCAAGCCTGTGAGTGGTACCATCCTCATTAACTCACCATGTTTTGACACTTCCTGGGTTGTCAGAGTAGTATGTGCAGCTAACAAGGATGCATTTTGTTGCTGTATGTATAGCAGAATTGTAATATTGCCTCCTACTCATAATTATATTTGGAAGCAGCTAAACATAAAGTTAAGATGTTACCTTAAACTGAACATGTGTTTTTATTCTGTCTGTGAAGAGAAAAGAAGCTGAACAGAGCTGACTTAGTTGAAATAGGGGTTTTGTGTTGTTTTGGCATTTATTTGTTTTGTGTTTATTTTCTTACTCAGTTTTATGTTGTTGTTTTGAATGCTTTTATATAGAAACTGAATTAGTTCAGTAATTCCTTCCCGTAGATTTTTGGTAGAATTAGCCACAGAAGTCTATCCAAAACTTGTAATATTTGATCAACCTGAAGCTGCATTTTCTGGAAGTTAAACTATTTGATTGAAGACTTTTGGTCTATATTAATTACTTTATCCTTTTGGCAGAATTTTCTGGTTTTCAGTAGGAGTTTAATGCTTTCCTTTATTTGGTCCATTTTTGTTATAAAGTTTCTGTTCTGCAATAATTCAGGAAGTATCCAAATTCTATTCCAAGTATGTCTAACAATATTGAATGTGCAGGTATTTTGAAACAGAAATTTTAAAGTTCTTGTGTTTTAAATTGTTGTTTGTCTTTATTTAAATATATAATCTGAGTAGCCTTTTTGTAGTCATCCATTGATCCAACTGTTTTACCCAGAACTTTCTGGTGAAAATTCCATTGCAGTGCATATGGACTTTGCAGAAATTTCTTCATATATATTTTAAATAAGGATCACATTGGAGAACTTACCAGTCAGTTCTGTACAGTTTATAAATAGGGAAAAATGGACAGAAATAATGAACTTATTCATTAAGAGGTGTTTGCTCATATTTAGCATCTAGTTCTTTCCTCTGAAAATTTTCAAGTCTGGACCCCATGTTTTTTCATTGGATTTCTTGACTGTTTCATTCTCTACTGTTTCCACTGTGATTCCAACTCAAAACCTGCAACTTTTAATTTGAAACTTTGAGATTATATTATTCTAAGTCTGCATAAGGACTGCAACAATGTGGTTTAAATCCTTCAGAAATCTGCTGAAGGCAGCAGTATACTGTCCAGTTTATTTCTAAATTAATGGCTTAGAAACCACTTCAGTTCTCATTCTCTAGTGGCCTGATGGAGGAGCTGAGGAGAAGAAAAGAAGCAAGGAATGTGTACAAAGCAAAGCAAACAGGGAGTGAGCAGTTTCAGTTCAGTTTTACAGTGCTGATATTTCCTTTTTCCCATGACAAGCTCGGGCAACGAAAGCTGTAAAATCACATCCTTTTTAGGCTTACTGTAGTTTATACTTCCCAAAGCATAAAGACGATGGGGATACTAGGTTCAGTCAGACAAGGCAGAAGTCCCAAAATAAATCATTTATTCCTCAGCGCAGTACAAGAAGAGTACCTGTAAGGTGGAAAAAAAAAAGGCTACTGTACTATAATGGGTACAATGCAGAGGTCTCTACACATCTCTAAGATGCACCCAAGTTTATATAGAACATTTTATCCCTTATCAGACAGCTAACAAGCAAACAGGTTCTGGCTTGTTTTTTCCTTGTCTGCAGTAATCCCTTGGACTTCCAGCACTGGGAAAGTAATTTCTTCCTTCCTGAAATAAACATCCAGAAATCAATACTGGGTTTTTTGCAACTATTCATAGGAAATGTACTCTATCTCAATTCCAGATAAAGAAACTAATGTAAATAAACAAAATCTTTTCTGCCTTGAACCTAAGTATTTGCTCTGTGTTGCAGACTACATGAAAGGAAGCTTCCATGCACTCTTTGCTCTTAATATCTTTAGAAGTAACAAATGCAATCTGACTACAACCAATCAATTCTCAAAACAGGAATATAAATGTTTTAATATGTCTCAGTGACACTAACAATATGACCTTTACAGATTAATATATTCTGTATTCTTGTTTTTGCAAACAACCCTATTTATGGCTTTCCCAATTACTTAAGAGCTCATTAATCTGAGATCTAAATTGTTAGATGGAGAAGTTTAGAGTAGTCTTTAGAGTCAGCTGCTCATCCCTGTTAAATAACAGACAAATATAATCAGACCTGAAAAGTTGTTGTGTTTCCTGAATTACTCACCACCATCTGCAGCCATCATCTTAGCCATAACCACACATTTTTGGCATGGGAATAGCAATGTTGCCTGGAAAGAGGCACATGTCTGCTCTTACTTTGTCACAGCCATAATGGAAATGCAGATCAGTTTTTTATGCATTCTCAAGCCCTGCCCCGGCCCCCAGTGGACAGGAGGCAGCAGGCTCCTAGCTCTGCTGCTGTTGAAAAAAAGGAGGTGAGGTTAATACAGGTCAGGTCAACCCTCAGCTTTCCCTGGCTAGCAATTCCAAGAATAAGCCTCACTAGGTAGGTATGTGCTAATAAATTAAATGGCCCTTTCATGGGCAAACATTCACCCCAAATCTCATCACAATGGGTTCTTGTAGCAAGTCAGTGCATGGAGGGACTTTGAAGTTTCTTGCTAAAGCAATAACTGGTTCTGCCAGATATGAGCACTTTCATTTGACAGTCAGAATGTTCTTACTTTGTCTTGATCCTGGATGGCATTGCTCTGGTGGCTGGGAAACATGACAAAGGATTGCAGCAAGTAGCAGTTCAAAATTATTTTAAAGATTCGGCACGGAGGCGATTGAATTAGTAGTGATAAAAATAGGAGAGAAATCAATATACCAACAGTGATCAACACCTTTTTAAGAGCCAGCCTTATATAATGCTGGACTGTCACAAGCTCCCTGTGAGCAGTGACATTTCAAGGAAAGCTACTGTCCATTTCTCTTCCCATTTGCCCTGCAGAATGCTTGCTTTTCCCCCTTGCCCTTTTCAGTCAGGCTGATGATGATAAAATAAGGGGAAACAGTGACAAGCGCACAGCAGAAAAAGGACAGAAGTTTGTAAAACTGAAAAAAAACCTTAGCTCTTGAGGTATAGGTGCCGATGGAAAATTTCTAGCATTATTCATTGCTGAGATGCTGTGCTATGCTAGTCTTAGTATCATGTGGAAGGCTGATGCTAATATTTAAGTATGCATTAGAATCTGGAAGCATCTGAATTTAATCATGTATCTCTAGGAATACTGACCACCCAAGTCAGAGATACTTGGTATCCTGGCAGCACAACAGGCATCAGGGAAAAATATTATACTCCTTATATTCTCCTAGACCCTGCCAGAGAGAGATACTGTCCTCTGCAGTGATTATTGACCTCTGCTTTTCTTTCCTCAAGGCTTTCCAGTTTATCACCTGAAATGTGCTGCTGGAGATTGTCCTAACCTAATGTCACTGGCAACCACAGTTCTAACAAATGTGGATGTGCATGTGGATACAAGGAGGACAGCAAGCTCTACAGCCATGCGTAGCCTGTGTCTCCTTTGATTTACATGACACTTCCTTCCTGAATCCTGCATCCAGCTCATTTTGCAACCCTATGCTGGCTAAATAGGGCCTTACAGGAGCTTCTGAAATTTGGGAGAGGCTGAATAAGTAACAGTTAAAGGAAATCTTCCCCTGGAGAAGGTGACCTATCCCCCTATCCCTACATTTTTATCCCTATGTCTGTGCTAAGAGCAAAATGGTTTGGGGAAAGACACACAAAATAGAAGTAAGAAAAGAGAAGTAAAGGAAAACAAGCTGCAAAGACAAATCTCAAAAATACTTTTTTTTTTTGTAAATTATTTCCCTTTCCTCAAATTCATTTAAATTAATAGAGCTACTCAAGAAGTAAGTTATGACTCAAACTTAGAAATTTTGACTCACACCTGAACCTCAACAAGAATATAAATCTGCTAATAGCTTCCAGAGCTCTTCTAAAATAACCAATCAGATAAAAGAACTTTTAAATAGAGAATGTTTCTTGCATCTATACCATTTAATTTCCTCTAGTTGAAAAATAAAGTTTTGATTTAATAGAGGCAGCAATGTAGGTTATTTAGTATTCAGCTAAAAATAGTCAATATTTTGGATGATTAGAGCTTGAGAAAACCAACCCTTTTACTGCTCAAAAGTTGCATGTGATTTGATGCTACTTCATTTTGCTTTATACCTAGCACTGGTGGTGCCTACACAACTGTTAAATTTCATGAATGACAACTGGCACTCCTTTCCAATTATGAGTTAATGCAAAAAAGTCACATTATATAAATTATATATTATTTTTAGAAAATTTATGCCATTTTTGTCAATGGCCACATCAGCAGTTCAGAATGTTCCTACAGGAATATTATGATGCACTGGTGATGGAGCTTCTGAAGACAATAAATGTCACCCTCAAGCAGGACAAGAACTCTGTAAGTCTCTTTCAATGCCAATCATTTTATGATTCTGTGAAATGTGTGGTATTGAAAAAGAAAGTTTAATTAAGGGTGTCCAACATTAGTGAGAAATATATTACTGCAATTTTGAAACAAAAAAAAAAAAAAAAAGGGTTTAAGCAACCTCCAGGAGTAGCTTACTTGCAAAGTGTAGGGCTATTTGTAATATCACAAAATGTTTCATTTTGGAGGTAGGTTTCTCCAGTATAAATCATGTCATTTGACTTAATTATACAGAACCAGTGCTTACTGTTAATTTCTGATTATTAACCCCCACATGAGCTATTTACATCTCAGTCTTCAGTAATCAGCATAATGATTACCTGCCTGCTATGGTAATAATTAAGTAGAAAAGCCAGCAACAAAATAATGAGATTTCTCACATTTTTTTTAGGTCAGACATGGTGAGCATGGAGTGTAATAACGGCTCTTGAAAATAATGAAATTGAGATTAATTTTTAATAGCCCTATTTTTTTTTTCCACTTAAAAATATTTATTTTTGTCAAGGGGAAACTAAAAATGTTTAGGAGAAAAATAAACTAAGATGTCTGATTATAAAGCTTAAGAATCCATTATAAGATAAGAAGAGGAAGGGATTACCTACACCTTGCCCTGACTAATGCCACCATTCACACCCAAGCTCAGCACTGTGGGCTACACACCAGATCCTAATTGGAGTGAAATGTCACCCTGCCATTTCACTTGGTGGCACTGAAGCAGTTTGCTTCAGCTGATGAGTAGCACCAAGATGATCTTTTTTATCACCAGATTTTTTTCCAAGCACCTGAAGTTATGGATGTCCACTGCTTATTTAATTGAGGAAGATACTATCAGCTTAATGTCATGTTGGGCTGATCCAGGTTGTTGAGGTATCCCCAAAAGGAAATGACAGAAGTTTGCTGACTTTGGGCATTGGAAATTAGATTCAGTAATGCTCTAAGAAATTTACTGCAAGGTGCTAATATGACAAATGTGCTACTGTGTGCAGCATGTGGCTCTGAGCTGAAAATACTGAAGCGTGAGCTCATTTTCACTTCAGTAGTCCTGTGGGACTAACATCTTAAATTCATCTGGAATTCTGCAGCTGGTGTACATTTTGAAGGACTACTTGTAAGTGTTCATTTTGCCAGTTTATTAAGCCCCTGCTGTATCACATTAATTTTTTGTCATTAATTGCAAATTAAGAATTTTTTTGCTACAATTTCTTAATATATTCTGTTTTCTTATCACTGTTGACATCCAGTTGAACATATAACAACCAATGGAAGATAAAGCCACTGACTGTATGAAACAGTGGCCTTTAGAAGGTCAGACCTTTGGAGATTTCACTGTTTTTTTCTGAGCTTCTTCAATTCTGTTTAGAGTTAATTATCTGCTTTTCATATGCAGACAACTGAAAGAAACACCTTCAAGCCACATTAGGAATATATTCAGAAAGACTCTTTTCTTCATTCTTGATAATGAGGTGCCCTGATACAACATACAAGGTATATTGGCATTATTTGCTGCATTCTTACAAAATAATCAGATATTGCTTTCTGTGCTGGGAGCACTCTTTTCTAATTGTCTTTTTAAACCATACTTTATGTTTTTCTTTTAGTGTTTCAAGCATTTTTGCATTGCTTTTCTAAACACAAAATCACTCGTTACTCTTGGTTATTTCAAGCACAAAAACTATGGTAGAAGACCTGTGTGAATCATTACAGGTCGTCATCACAGCTATTTTCTCTGTGTAAGGAAAAAAACCCACAAAGATCACTGGTAACATTATCTTTTATAAGGCTTTTGAAGGACAGACGTTAGTGGAAAGCCACTAAGATGCACATGGGTTCATAAAAATAGCTTAATTATTCTGATTTGATTTTGATCCATTTGAACCATTGACTGCTTTTTATCATTTTCCACCTTTGCCGTGAAACATCTCTTTCATCAGCTCTCTGAATGCTACAGGGAGAACTCAGGAAGTCCCATATCAGTTCTCCCCTGAGGCTTTTCTCATCTGGTTTTGTTCTTTGTCTTTTTGTGTAATTGCATTTGTGTATTAAAGATTACCATGTTTTACTTCTCTACTGATGGACATTTAGGGGTGGTTTTCTTTTCTAATACAGAATAACATTGAAAACCTCAGCTCTGCAGTAAATTGCATAATCAGTCCATGACCATTACAGGAGGACTGGTGAGGCCCATCCGGGGGTTATTGCATAACTGAGGCCAAAAGAAGAAACAGAAATTATTTTATGTACATAGTAAGGAATATGCAGCTCCAGTTTATTAAGTCCTCTGATGTTTCAGATGCTTATGTATATTTAACTTCATAGATATGAGTAATTCACTAACAGTAATAGAGCAATTTATGCCCACTTCAGATTAAGTGTTTGAGTGAAGTATCCAAGAATGAAAGTTTATGTCCTCAGTCGCAATACAGATTCTTGGAGAAATATTTTAAGATGCCTTTTTTCCCTCAGTTCAGTGATCCTTGTACAAGCCCTGTATTTGAAGAACTGTGTCTTCAAACAAAAGGGAACGGTCTCTTCCTGATTTTTCTCAGTGAAGCAAAAATAGTGGTATTTTGTTTTGCTTTAAAGATGGGCTTAAAAGAGGTGATTCTATATGTTGCATGAATGGTTGGAGCAGAGAGAACGCAGGGTAATAGCTTTTGTTTCATAACCCTATTTCTTAAAAACATTGTTAAAGATGAAAATGTTTGCAGAAGAAGGTTAAACTCTACCAAAGCTCCAGTAGATTGAGATCAAGATGAACTGATGTTTAATATTATCTTTTGAATACCTTTTTTTTTTAAGTATAGCTCTGTCAGCTAAATATAGTTCAGATTTTTACATTTTTATGGACCATGTGAGTTCCCTGCAGGCACATTGTCTCTCTTCAGTGATTTATACAGTTTGAATTATAGGAGATAAGCATTTGCTGTTCAGTAGTGTAGTTAATGCTCAGCCCCCTGGGTAACAGAGCAGTGAAGCATTTACTACTCAGTGGTAGCTCTGCAACAAGCAGCAGAGGCGTGGCTCTATCACAGTAAATTTACATGGGTACACTTCATCCTCAGAAGTTGAACATTCACTCAGCACAGCCTAGGGAAAACAACTAGAATGGACATTTTCCAATGTTTTTGGGTGGCAAACAACTGGAGAAATATACTACTGTAACTAGATCAGAAACAGAAATCACAAATGGTACATGAAATCCATACAACTTTTATTTTCTCTCCATTTTCACCCTTCCAGCATAAAAACAAATAGTTGGACTAGAAAGTTTTTTTGAAAGCTCAGTGTTGGAAAAGGTGCAGGTCCAGCAGACCCATAGCAGTTTATGGGACAGAAACCTGAGGCTCTGGGGGGTCTGAGCCCTTTACTCCCAAGTTTAGGTGGAACCTCCCCTATCAGGTAGGTGAACTTACAGGTGCTGCTGTTGTGTGCTTATCTTCCTGTGATAAGAAAATAGCAAGGGCTGCATCAGCCAAGCAATAATAACTTTCTTCTTTCAGGATATTTTTCTTCAGTAGTCTTGAAAGCATTTTATAGAGGAAGCCAATATTGTCTTCATATGAAAAATAGTGAACTGAAGCAGGAAGAGGCCCCAGGTGTTGGCTATAGTTCTTCAGCAAGACTGAGACAGAGTGAAAAATACAGCTGAGGTTCCCCAGGTGTCTTGCTTAATGCTTTAACTGCTGCAGTCAACACTGCCCTCTCCCTCTGAAAGGCAGCTGGAAGCCTCAGGCTGCAGAACAGTCTGCAGAGAGAATAAGGACTGACAAAGTTCATTTTTCTCTTGGAAGATACAAAAGGTGAGGCAGAGGAATCTACAGCAGGCAAGATGAGCTTCAGCCTTGAGAATGCAGGGGGAAAGTATGAAGTGGAATTTCTGTAAGAACTCCCTCCCCACAGGTGATGATGTTGTGAGAAAAGATGATGGCAGTAAACTGAAGAGGTGTAGCTCTGCTTTAGTGACAGGGAATCTATATGTAAAGACCATAAAACCTATGCTGCCAGGCTTTTGAAGCCTGACTGCTAATACAGTAGAAAGCCAGAAAGTGTAAACACAGGCATGCTTAAGTGCCCCTCTCAGGTCTCCACATCCACACATTTTGTAACATACAGCTGCACCTGAGTGCCTGAGCAGCCTCTCTGCAGGAAGGCTGCAAGCTGGGAGGGCAAGTCATGTTTCCAGAACATGTCTGTGTTATGCTTTCTGCTTGCCTGCCTGCCACAGTGTGGAAACAGCATAAGGACATTGTGAAGAGCCTCTGAAAAGCTGATGTTGACAGGTGAGTGGAGAAGATTGAGGAAAAAAAAAAAACATCATTTGTGTTGAAGTCATGGAGAAAAAGCTGTTGACATCCCTGACAGTGATGAGAATGTGATGATGAAACTTTACCTTGTGGTAAAGACTAATTAAAAAGCAACTCATTGGCATTAGAATTGGAATCAGCATAAAAATTAAGAGCTCCAAAACTTCTGAAGATTAGAAACATGATGAATAACGAGGGGGGAGAAGGGGATAAAGAAATAAATGGCTGATTGGTTAAGAATCACGAGAAGGTCTCAGGTCAGCCATCGCAGTCAATGCTCTGATAGGAATGCATCTGCTCCTTGAAGTCAAGAGGAGTGAGTGTCATTTCCTCACATCCAGCCTGGATTTGACCTTATAAGTTGAGACACTTTGATAATGAAGCAAGGAGAACTACTTTCATAAAGCCTGGGATGAACCCTATAGAACTGACAAAGATAAGTACTATCCATTGAAAAAGTGTGGCCTGTTTGGTCACTCTAGTGAAGAAAATCAAAATTCCTAGAAGGAACTCTGAATTTAAAACTGTGAAATGGGAAAAGAAAATAACTATGAATAAAATCAAAGAGAAAAATGAAAAGGTCACACTTGGAGTCAAAGAGAAAATGAAGGGGCCCTAAACTAATAGCAAACCAATTCAGTATGAGGAAGAATAATAATCTCAGCAGTTTCAGGGTTCAGGTAAGTGACCCATTCCTTCACCTAAAGCTAAAAGGCAGGTCTTTTGGGGGGAGTGGTATTAATACTTGAATAATTTTAGTAGTAGTAATATCAGAAGGAAGCTGAGAATTTTGAAGGATTCATTAAGTCAGATTCTGTGGTCTTAGAAATAGTGAGGAGCAACAGAGGAAGGAAGATACAATATTAATGTTGTCTCAGTGCACATGTAAAAAGAATCAGTATCACTTTATCTCTGATAAAGCATTTACCTCTGCTGCTGCAGCCATCCTTTTTTCTGCATCACAAAATGCCTAAGGCAAGGGGAGTGAGCTGAGGCATAATGTGGAGTTACACAACAGAAATAAAGACAAGGGTACCACAAGGAACATCTAGTACAAGTGCTAGTGTGTATGATTGAATGAGTGGATATCTTTAACTGATAAGGAAAAATATTTCTTTAAACATTGTGGTACTGAGAGAGAAATCATTGATTCAATCAGTATGGCACTATACCAGACCACATGTATAGGCTCTGTCCAGAGCAGAATCATGTATGAAAACAATTTTTAATAACATGCTCTAAAATACATTCCAGGGAATAATCCCATGTTAGCAGAGATCGAACTAGACAGTTTAATAAGTCTTCCATTCCTAATTTCTCTCTGCCTATGATTCTTTAAGATGAAACCACGTAATTGTATGTTTACCATTGGTTTTGATTCATCCAATACCTTCTGATTTACAGTGTGACCTGTGTATAGCAAAGTCCAGGTTGCCTGAGGAAGAAAGACACCCTAATCATAACAGTAGGTTTCAAATGTGGCATTACCAACTCCAGACCCTTATTTAATTTTTTTTTCTGGGGAATGAAATATAGTGATAAGAAATATCTGCAGTGACCAGTCTCCCTTAGGGCCTTTATTAAATCCTTGTTTTGTGAAAGTACAGCAGTAAAAGTGATATAAAATTAAGGCAAGATATCAAAAAATGAGATGAAAAAGGCTTGGGTGAGGCCATCCTCATATCCTAAGTGTGGGTGTTGGGAGGGGATTGTGTCACAGCATCAAATGGGCTGCACCTTCTGTGTAGCTACCACAGACTCCTGACGAGCACAGCCTTTGATCAGCAATGTGTAATTTTTGGAGGTCTGCAATATTTCATTTGATGTGAATCCAGAGAAAATACCTCATGCTTCAAAGAACCTCTGAATTTCTAATCTGTGTCAGGAACTGTTGACAAGCTAAATCTTTGACAAGAAGTCTGAAGACCCAGCTTGGGAGTAGCTGCTATGGAGAAGAGAGATGTTTGGTCTCATCTAACTGAAGTCCTCCGGTCCTTACATGAGAATGACCTTCTGAAGGTACTGCTCACTCCATTGAGTATTCTAGTTTTACAAAATGGAGAGACACAAACACTTCCTGAGACCCCACATGTCTGTTATAACAGGAAAGACTTCAGATGACAGAGAGTAAACCTTTGCTTCACAGTCCAGTAGATGAAGTTTGATGGGATGAATCAACACCTGGAATACTTACAAATTTTTTTCCTGGAAAAACCGTAGGTGTTTAAGAAGGCTGAAATCTTTAACAAAGTTTTCTTGACTTCAAGGCACCCAATATTCTTACCAGTGCAAGCATGAGGAAAATTGTAAAGCTAACAGAAACTTCTATAAAAACCTTCAAAAATACTTTGATCTTTAGAAAAATAGTCTCTGGTGAAGATGCCATTCAACAAGAAGCTGCCAGGTGAGACTTGAGACTTTTGACTCTTTTGTAAATGAACCATACAATCATAGAAATCAATGTGAAATGTTAATAGGTGAACTAATTAAAAGTTGACACCTATATGATTATAATTGTCATGCCAAAAGTAGCAAGAGGAATTCCTCCCTAAAACTGTATTCATTGTTTCCCTGAATGTTACAATTTCCAAACGTGAAAGTAAGAGACGAAGGATTTCAGTTGCATTTTATTAAAAATTCTTACTCAAAATTTTCAACAGATGGGAGAGAGAAGAGGAAAAAGAATAGGAAACTCAGTAGTGTATTTGTAATAATTGTGAATGTGGTATTATTTTCTAATTTTAGTGGGGATTTATATCATGTGGGGTCTGATTATGAATCAGTAAATCATAACTGCTTATAAATAAATTTTAGTTCCAGATGTAATCTCAGGTTTTGGAAGAGCTCTTGTTTTAGATAACTATAAGTTTAATGTTTGTATTCAAGACATGATAGTGTCACCTAGGATTGTACTAGGAAGTCTGGTTCACTATGAATTTGTCAGACTCGGGCATGGCAGTGTTGGTTCCTTGTAAAGTAAACACATAAAAGTTAAGTGGCTGGAAGTATTACCCAAGTTGGTTTTTTTTACCAATAAAAGTTTGCTGGGTTTGTCTTAATAATACAGGTGAACCCGAAATGGGTAATTATATTTCTCTATGATAGGCTAAATACTGTGAAACACAGAACACCCAAACTCTACTTTAAGTAAACAAACCAATGAACAGTATTTATAAACAATGAGCACAGTAAGACTGTGTTTAGATCTGGAACATTCATAAAACCTCATCATTATGGGGGCTGCCAGCAGTGATTGCCCAAACCAACCTCCCAAAGTGTGTGCACAGTGGTGTGAAAAGTCTGTGTTCAGTGTCTCATGGTTTTGAATCAGTTTAAAACATATTGTAAAGGACTACATGTACAGTCAAGAAAGCAAACCAGCTCACTGAGCCACTTAACAGCATTGATTGAAATCTTGATATAGGCAACACTTGGACTGAGGTTTGCCAAACAGAGATTGCATGTTGGCTATTGATGCCAAGAATGTGTTTACAATAACTGTTGTGATACAGTAAAAAACAGGAATAGGAATTTTACATTAAAGTGGGTTTGAAAACTTCTTTAGAACTGTGTTTGTGGCTGAACTTATTCCAGAAATATGCAGAGCCTCAGCCTATTCCTACTAGAAACCACACACTAACCTAAGATGGGGGAGCTCCACGTGACCCCAGCAGTAATGGGCTTACAATGGGAAAATAAAAGCTGCATGGTCTACCTCTGTTTGATGTTCCAGTCTGGAGCATCCAGAGGAGACATTCTCAAGCAGCTGAATTTGTAATGGAAAAACTTGGTGTACATGGATTTACCTTCAGCTGGACCAATATACAATTGCCATATGGAATACTGCAGGCACATGCCTGAATGTGACCTGGTGAGCTGCTCTTACAAACATCTCAGACAATGACCAACATTATTTATTGTGAGAATACTTGTGACATTCATGTTGTGTGGCAATGATGAAAAGGGTCTGTGATTTTTATTTCCTTTTTACAGCATAGCAGGTCAGTAGTTGAAGCCACACTTCAGAACCAAATACAAGTTTGATGATGAAGCAGCAAATAAGAAAGGCAATTGATTTGTACTTGAAAAGTATGTCTTTACCTTTAACACAATGGAATGGTCCAACTGTGCTGTAGACTTCATTTCGTTCAAGGTAATTCGATATTGACCAACCTTCAGATGAAATGCTGCAACAGTCAAACTGATCAAATGTAAGGCTACACAGAAATAGTTTTCTGGAATATTATTTCTATGAGAAATCATCACAGGGAAACAAAGTAGACTGGCAAAAGCATATTTATCATGCTTAGTTTCTTCTTATGCTTTCTGATATATTTGTAATGAGTTTTATTTTTAACATTTGAGAAATATGTTGCTAATTCAGCTGTTTCCTGAACACTGCTTTTTTTTTTCCCAATCCTCTTAAATGCACTAATAATGTAAACAAAGAGCTCAAACCAGACATTTAAAAAAGTGGCAGTACCCCAAGTGTTTCTGTTGAATTCAATTTACTCCAACTCATCTCTGAAAGAGAGTAAGTTCTCTAAATTTAACGAAGACTTTACTCACTTACTTTGTGTGTGTTTTTACCTTGCCAAAATTCATATTTATAAATGGGCACGTTCACCTGGCTTCTAAGTCCCCACGTTATAGTGCTGGCAACTGGATCCATTTCCAAGTGTAGCAGTGTGGCTTTTCTGGGGCTTACCAACTCTGCATACCATTTGCAGGTGATCAGCCCAGGGACCACAGCTGATACACAGACTTGCATACATAATTCTGTTGTTTCTGCTGTGAGGGAAAGATTGATCCAAGGCATATTGACATCTAGAAAACTAATTTGGCATCTTGGCCAGAATAGCATGTGATGCTTTCCTATATACAGTTACATCTTAAGACTTCATTTCCTTGAAAACCAAATTCAGTTCTCTCTTTAACTCAGAAGTAGACGTTCTTAAGTCATGCAATTAAAACATGGGTAGTGATTTCCCTTAATACTAAAATTATTCTTATATTATTAAAATTATATTCTAAAATTATTATTATATTATTCACTCTCGTGTTCAATATGTAAGTAGAGCTAATCAGTGTGATTGCTTAAAAGAGTCAGTTTTCAGTGGGAATTGCAGCAGAATTCAAAATTCATCAAGATATGGACATATGTTACTCAGCCAAATAATTACCATAGTCTTTTTTAGAGCACTAATAGCATTAAATCTTAACGTACTAGATTCTGAGAGTCTTAGGCAAGCTTCTTATATAAAGAATGTAAACCACATTAATTAACAAATCCAAGTGCAAAGTCATTAACTTAAGACTACATAGCAGGAGCATGGAAACGGTTATGTCTTTCCTCTTAGGATGACAACTTTACAGTTATAAGCAGAGCTTAGGAGTAAATGCTTAGGAGGAACTTCTTTCAGACGAGCTAATTAAGAATGTTCGGGGGTTTTTTGTTTGCACCCAAGTGAACAGTTCTACTAGGGCAGAAGAAACTAAGTAATTTTCAAGCATTATTCACAGTTTGGTCAATTGGTTTAGTTTCAAGACAGCACTTCAAACTCACATTGGGCACATTTTGTTCAGTGTAATTTTAGAAGATAATAAAAATGCAAAGAAATCCTGAGGGTAAGGCATCTCACATAATGGAGGAATTCAGATATCTTCTTTAAATTAAAAACACTGAGTTAGAAAAAGTAGAAATCCTAGCAGATTCAGTTAAATGCTTAATAAAAGATTTAGAAAACATGGTACTTAGCATATTCTTGTTCATTATTCAAGAACAGGAACCTAAGACTTTTTTCTGTGCTGCATTTACACTCACTGCAGCATCATGTCTTTTGTTATTAAATGTCCATGTACCCATCCAAACAAATCCCATTGGTTACACTGATACTTCATTTTGTCTTGATGCTTTGCCATCTCACAAGAAATGATTGATACCAGTGAAATAACCTCAGCAGTAATCTCTGCTGATGTATTCATCTGTTTAGGAGCTGAAAATACACCCATGCAAACATTTCTGCTGAAAATAATCATGTTTATTCTATCTTGTGAACAATACTATTAACAATAGTGTAGCTGCAAATCTTGCCCTAAGCACATAAGATCTCACAGCAGCATTTTCTACTGTAATATTAAGGGTCAAATTGCCGTTGTTGTAGGGTAAATACAACAGCGCTTTTTTACTGCCTCTATGGATGGGGTAAGAATCAAGTGAGCTTTTGTATTTAGGAAAACACTTCTGGCTGAATATATTGTATTTATGCATACATATATATATATATATGCACATACACACACATAGAGAGAGAGAGAAAAAAATCAATGTACGTGATCACTCCAGAGACTGTCAAAAAACTGTGTGGGGAATTCCACTGTGAGCAGAGATATTGCTTTACTTTGGCTTAATATAACAATGTTAATTTTTTTTTTTTTTTTTTTTTTTTTTTTTTTTTTTTTTTTTTGG
This sequence comes from Heliangelus exortis, assembly GCF_036169615.1. Lineage (NCBI taxonomy): Eukaryota > Metazoa > Chordata > Aves > Apodiformes > Trochilidae > Heliangelus > Heliangelus exortis. The sequence continues at coordinate 12,442,004 of NC_092430.1, forward strand.
TAATGGGAGCAGTTTGACCATCTCGAAGGCTTTATATGCTCCCATGCACTTTTTATGACTTAATCATTAAACAAGATGCTTTATGGTCTCTGTTACTTGATGCATGTCTCTTGGTTTTATAAAGTCCATCTTGATTATAGGAAACAGAAATATCTTGCTGGCAAGCCAGTAAAACACTTTTGCAATCATTTCGTAGCAGTAGAAGATAGCTTACCTGAATCAGCCTCTTGAAATTTAAGCAAAGAAATTTGGTTTTTGTTCTGAGAAAAATTGTTGTTGAGCAGTGGTGATGCTAATGAGATTTCTGTCTTGCTCCTTGCCTCTCAGTCTGCCCCTGAGTGTATATATTTGTCTATATTTCCCTATTTTTGAACTGACTGACTATTTTAAACTGAAGTCTCACAGATAGTTTTTCAAGCCATTACTACAAATTTTATGAATGCAGATAGTAAAATAGAAGAGGAAGGATTAATGTACCTTCTCAAAGGTCCACTATGCTTTTGGAGAGGCAAAGATGTAATTTCTTCAATGCAATAGAAAACCAAGCAGAGTCATTGGCATATGAAGTGAGATACCAGATTTTTATCATCATTATCACTGTTGCTCTGCTTCTGCCTGGGTTGTTAAGACACCAAGAGGTGTCCCTGGTAATGCTAGGCAAGAAACAGCAACTGTGAAGCTGTTTTCAAGCCCATACTAACAAACCATGTTTGGTTTACAAACCATGTAAACCTCTCCAGTCACTTAATGCTAAAATAAGAAAACTATAGAGAGTTCTGGTGTGGATTATAAGGTGTAATATAAATTTACTGGGGCTGGTTGACAAAGAACTTAAAATTCACCCTAAATATTGCTGGGTGTATGTGCTAGTTCTCATTGTGCAGAAGACATACTCCTGTATTTCTGCTGTGCTGAAATTAAATGTCACAAGGTAATCCATGCTCTTCAAACTTTAACCCAATTCTTTGGCAAATTTGAAATATGTGTAGATATGGAAAGAAGTACTGTACATTTGTTAGGGCTTGCCACCAAATAAAAAAGTGATTTGCTCACATACACCACCTAACACATTCTGACTTAATCCATTCTGAGGCTAAAAAGCAGCAAAGGGAATTCATTAATCATGATGGCAGGTGAACCAAAAATAATGAAATTTTTTAAAATTTATATATATAGTAGGAGAATTCATTCTCAGGTGGGTATTTTTATACTCCATGGCAGAATCTTGTTAAAGATTTGAGAAAAAAGGTTCCTGGAAATGGGAAAGGTCATCTTCTGTACATTATTTACATCCATCATGAACTAACCTTAGCCTTCTGCTGAAGGGCCCTGTGTTCAGGATTGACTGGATTTTAAAATTGCAGCTCTTTTACTCCTTTCTTCTTTACTTGTGGTTCGTCTAGAGGTGCAGAGTCTGTGACAAAGAGCAGGTAAGGAAACAAAATCAGCCGTGATAAGGTAGAAGAATGTAGACAAAGAAGCAAATATGCTGAAATATTGCAGAAAATTAGCAGCTACTTTTAGAGACTTCACTCAGAGCAATATTAACTAACAATATTAACAGGTAACAAAGATGTGGAAATATCTTCTCACATCTTTAAGAGTAAAGGGCATGTTCTCTTTTAGTTACTCATAGCACTGCTAAGTGTGGGTACAGTATAGCAAATTTTTTTTTCCTGTATTGTTGTGGAGTTTTTTAACCTGTGTAACAGTGCCTATAAAGCAGTGTACCAGAAATCAATAAGCCAATAGTTTCTTTCAAAAATTAAAGATGAACAGTCCTAAGAGCTACTTCTTCTACAAAAAACTTAGAATTTCATTAGTGAAAATATATGGTCATTAGTAGATGTACTACTAAAAATTGTCTTAGGTCTGCTGTGAGATTGGAGAGGAATGGTTTTGCTGTTTCACCACAAACTCTTTGATCTGGTTCATTGTTTAATGTCATGGTAATTTAAATTTTATTTCAATAGCAGCACATTAATATTTTACTTTTTTTTTATTTTTATATTTTTTAGGTTAGAGAATAAACAATGATAAAGGTCCTCTGCTTTTATAATTTGAATTTATTTTTTTACTCAACAGTGGTGATGTGATATCCTCTCTCTCTGCCAGCCAGGTTGATTTGTAGTAGTCTGTAATGATGGAAATCCAGCATTGTTGGGCATCCCTGGGGCCTGAGATAGAGTCCACTGAAACTGATAAAACAGAACTGGCTAGAGTGATCTTCAGGACCTCTGAACTGAACACAGGGAAGGCTCACCATGCCTGAAGTTTCCATGTAAGGTAAAGCATTGTACAAGTGGTAAAACATGTGCAAATATTTGGTAATGTTCTGTGAATAGTATGCTTTTACTTTTTACTTTCTTTTTTTTTTGACAAGTAGCCCTGACCTCTGAGAAGAATCTCACTGGATAACTTCATGTAAGTAGTTTCAGTAGTAAAAGACATTTTCCATAAACCCATTCTTAGCCTACTGAGAGAAAATCCTTCAAGAGCACTGTATAATTATAAATAAAGCATATAAGTACATGAAATGTACATTAAAATTCCACGGGAGTAAAAAACCTCGCAGCAGAAAAACTTAACCTTTGAACTATTTCTGTGGATTCCAACTAGAGGAAAACAAGTTATTTCTGTTGTTATAGATAATATAAAAAAAACAATAGGGAGATAAGATTTTATGTGGGAATAACAAGCTGGGGGAAAAAAATAAAAGGAAAGTCCTGTTTTAGGAAGCAATCCTTTTACTTAATTCATATTCATATTATTATTTATTGAACCATTTTAATAATTTTGAAACCAGTTCGTTCAGGAGGTATTCTATGGTCTAAATTATTAAATGATAGAGGGTGTAATCAAGTAATTCACCTAGCAGAATGCTTGGTAGAATGAGAAATGTTTGTTTAGACTCTAATTTATGGTTGTTTATTTTGTTATTTTACCCTCAGGAAGTAGCTTAAGTGTTTAATTCTGCAGCACAGAATATACAAACCACACAATAAAACATAATGCAATTTTGCCTGGTTTATACTGGCATTTTTAATTAAATGTGGGTTTTTTCTAATTGAAACTGAAATTTAAAACCAAAAATCATCAGCAGGAGATTTTAACTGCACAGCATTCCTCTTGGGTTGGAGACAAAAGCTCTCATTAATTTCACTGGAGGAGGATCATGTCGTTCTTTTTTAACTGAAGTCTGGTTTAATTTGTTGAGTTTTTTTACCTGAGTTTGTGGTCCAGTCACTTTCCAGATACTAACAAATTATCTTTGCAAAATTGTCAGGGAGCTGAAGCTGATTTGTTTTCGCTTTATTGGTTGGAACAAGGGACATCAGAAACTGTAAGTATCTTTGTGGGTCTGATTCTGTGTTCAGAGCTGTTTGAACTGCCCCTGCTGTACCCTGGCCAAATGCCCGTGACACAGAACTGCTCTGTGTTGCTGTGCTATCAGGACACCTATTACTGCTCTAACAGAATGGATACAATGCAACGAAATTTTACATTCAGGGGACCAAGTTGGTTTGTACTGGCTTTGTATTCTGTTGTATTTTGCAAACTTAATAATGGAGTCTGCTTACTGGGCCCAGTTTCTGCATATCATCTCTAATGGCAGCATTGTGACCTGCTTTTTCCATCAAAGGATGAAGACCAAGGAGGCCTTGGTATAGCTTTTTTGATATCCTGTTCACACTCTGCCTCAGTTTACACAAGCCAAGCCACACCACACTTCCCCCAAAAAGAAAAATAGGATGTTGCCTGGACATCTTCATATAATATTTTTATGAGCAGCAGAGGGACCTTGAAAATGCTCTTTTTGCACAATGTGAACTTGAAGTTGTAGCTTTAAATAGAGTGGGAGCATACCTGGGACTTCCTAGCACACCTGTACACACAGCCATTTTTGGATGTGAAATGCACGTTCACACAGAGCTACAGAATCACAGAATGTGAAGGACTGGAAGGGGCCTCAAAAGAGCATTGAGTCCAACCCCCCCTGCCAGGGCAGGATCACCTGGAAGAACTCACACAGGAATGCATCCAGGCAGTTTTTGAATGTCTCCAGAGAAGGAGTCTCCACAACCTCACTGCTCAGCCTGTTTCAGTGTTCTGCCACTCTCACAGTGAGTGAAAAGCTTAACAGATCCATTTTTGGAGCTAGCTTGAAGCTACTTGCCACATCCATTGCTTGGTCAAACCAGAATCGTAGAATGCATAAATTTTAGACACTGCAGGGTGAAAGTCTTACTGTGTCTTTAACTTGGAGTTCCTAAGTATAATTCCACTTTATTAAAAACACAGCTGTAAAACTGCAAACTAGGTGATTTAGAAGCAATATACGTTTTCCTGAGTAGTCTAGGAGCTGAAGTGGGAAATACTGACTCATTCCTCAGAAACATGAATCTAATTCTTACCATATTCCTAATCTAATTGTGTAGACTCACCAGCTCAGCTGAATTTCAGATAGGCAGCTAAATATCTATGCACTGCTTCAGATTTGTATTCTTTTTTCAACATGATATGAGCTGAAAGCTTATTTGTTTGAGAATGGACTTCTACTCAATGTGAACCTTGCCCTCCAGACTTTTTAATTCCTGGATTTTCAAAAAGCTTCCTGGTAGTTCTACCACCCATTAACATAAAATGTTTAGATCATTATGTCTAGATAAGTGATTCATTTCTTAAAAAGTAATAGGAAAAGTAATAGAAAAAACAAAAACAAAACCCAAACAAACATAAGAGATTTCAGCAGAAAAGCAATAACCTGGATCCCTCTAGAGGCCGTCACTGTCATATTTCATAGGGAAAAATAATTGAACTTGTCTCTCAATTCTCCATCTACAAATAAAGCAAGCTTATCTGTCTCATGTTGCTGCTTATTATCTTGCCAGCAGGCTTCTGTCGGGTGAGGAAAGCTGCATAATTATTTGTACTTCTGCACTTTCTCTGTCTTAAACAAGTTCATGCTTAGAACCAGTAATGCAGTAGCCATTTCCATATGCACTAATTCAGAATCTTAAATTAGTTCTTCTACGCATGCTTCCCTGAAGATTTTTTTTAAAAAGTGAGTTTATGTCAGACATTAATCCAGGCACCAGGAGGATAGGTTTCCATTTGTAGTAGTGTAGCCAAGGAACTAATTAAACAGCCCAGATGAAATGGATACTATTACTTTCCCATCTGTGTGTATTTAAAGCAAATGCCTCTGTGACCCTGATTCTGTATACTCAAGTATAGTTACTCCTAAGTATGCATAAAAAGTCAAAACTTAAATATCTGTAAAAAACAATTCAGACCATTGTGATATGGTGGAGGACTGCACACCCAGAGCCTAAGTGACAACAGGAAGATTAGAAAGGAAGTGTGGTCAGCACACAAGGGAAAGAACAGAGTTTTCTAAACTCTTCACATTGCTTCTGGGATAAAAACAACCAAAACCCAAGTTTAGGAGAACACCTAAGTTATGATCAAGTTTATGCCTGTTGAACTCTCTCTCTGATAAATTTTCAACACTGAACTTTTCCTGGGCCTGGAAAGCTCTGATGTTCCAACTGGTCATTGAGGACAATCTGCGAACTGGGGTGTATGCATTGATTTAAAGGGTAGAGATAACAGCATCTTATCAGCAATCCCTGGGACACAGCAGATTGTGAATACACTGCATGAAGTACTAACAATGTGTCACACTCTGACCTCCACTGATTGATAAACACTGAAACAAAAAAGGCTGCCAGTTGTGTATGCTTTTTTGTGTCATTTGAGTTGGTGATATGTAAACAGTTTATTAATAATGTCACTTACATTTTTTTGCTTCATCTGCTCCTTGTTCTCTTGCTCCTGACCACTTAGAGTTCTTATTTTCTTCCTGTTACAGTCCTCTATCACTGTGTTATTCCACAGGATCCCCCCAGGTATTTAAAAATCCATTTTAATTTTTTAATGGATTGAATGTGAAGAGCAGTATACTTTTGCACTTCTGGCATGGAAGAAAATCGGTTTTGCTCATTCATTACATGCAGAATATCCTGTTGTACACCATGAAATATGATTTCATCCACATGAGTGAATGCTGATGAGGTGTGTTTGAAGAAGTGTTGGGTAAAATTACTGGTCATATTCAACTTTGCTGTAAAGGTGAAAAGAATAATGTTTTAATGAAAGATAAATATGTGGTAGAATACTCATAAAGGCAATTTACAAAACAATTTACAAAGAGCAGCATGTTTTTATGCATTATGCTGCCTGGAGCTTTCATAAATCATGTACTACAATATGCCAAAACATAGGCAAATTATGCATAATCTGGACTAATTTTCTGACCACAAAATGTCAATATATCAGACTGTGATATTCTGGGATGCATCAGAGCTGGGATGCTCATACTGACACTATGAGATCCTCACCCTTACTTTCATATTGGAGCTGAGCAAAGAACTGCTGATGGCAAGGAAAAGACTTCAGTGGGTTTTGTATCATTCTTCACTCTGCTTCACCACTTTGCCTGAATGTCACTTTAGATTTTGTTCCTGTAGTTGTTCATGGTAGAAGCTTCATTTCAAACCAGAAAGTATATTTGAAAGGATGTGAGCTGTCATGGGGTACTTATAAGCAATGTAATTCTTTTCTTCAGGGTAGAGAAGAACTGGGTAATTGATTTATTGCTGCTTACTTTTGGCTCAGTAATTAAATGGGAAGCAATAACTCAGCAATGATGTCCACCAGTAAGTGGAGCTCTTTGCTAGGCTAGGAAGGTGTGTCCTCACCAGGAGCCTTTAGCCTTTTTTTTTTTTTTTTCCCCAAACTGAAACTACTGGGGAATTAGCATTCAATTTTTCTTTGGTCTTTTTGCAGTTCTAACATTATATTCCAGCTCTGTTGGTTTATAAAACAAGAGGATGATGGCTAAAATCATGTAAATTATAAATTATTTTATTTCCATGGAGATCTTGTTGCTTTTTTCTTTGACAGCCAGTTTTTGTGTTCATTCACTTTGTCCTTAAAAGAAAGTAGAGATTCTAACATTTTATTTTTATTTTATGTTTTTGTAAGAAATATATCCTGGTGAGTTTTTTTTTTTTTAGCAAAAATGCTGAATTTTGCCATATTAGGGATATGGCAGGTGGGGGAGAGGTTCTTTCTACGCTTTTCACATAGGGCTCATTGTCCACCGATGAATATTTATAATAATGGTTCCTTAGAGCAGAATGTCAACCCAATTGTGCCACTTTGTGGTTTTAGAAATGGTTTAAAGTGTCTACTGGACAGTGAAGGATCTGGAGAGCAGACTCAATATTTTGAATTCCCATTCCTTTCTATTCCAGTCTGACTCATAGGAAGGATTGTCAATTAAAACATAAAACTTTCTGGTCGCATAAAGAGATACATGGGGAGAGAATTGTATTCAATCAAGAAATGTTAGTTTTCTAACTTAAATTTTCAATAGAACCATTAATGAAATCCAGATTAGCATTTGTTTGGTAATGTCAGAGGTATGCTTCTTTATGTCCTGTATTAATGTAGGAGTCTCTTCTATTTATGCTGGTATTTGGCTTACTTGGTAGGTTACTCCATGTATACTGACAATGTTTTATCTTAGTTATTGTATATGTAGTGGCTAATGCTAGGTCAGACAGCTTTCTGAAGGTAGCTCATGTTGTGCATCACATGCACTATGAAATGCTTGTGTTTGTTCCCTCAGAGCTCCCCAGTGTTATTACTCTGCCACAGCCAAAGGGGTATTGCTATCCTTTTCCTGAAATAAGAGCAAGAATATTTTGGCAGGAAAAATATGTTATTTTAGGTCTGTAGGACTTAATAAGACAGAAAGAGGAAGATTCCTCATCTCTTTACATATCTTAATGCACTGGCAAGGAACCTGCATTTTCCTCTGGTTGAGTTAAGCAGAGTGAAAGTTTCAAAAGGTTTCAAACAGTTAACCCCCTTTTCTCAGTGCTTCTGAGGAATACCAATAAGTAAATTAACAACATTATTCAAGTTAGTAACACAAATGAAGTAAAAAAAATAAGAAAAAAAGTATGAGTATAAACCCCTGGTGCGTAGCTGGAGGCATAGACTGTGGGATGGGTTAAGTGAATTGCCACACAATGAAGCTGGAAATTGTATCCAGCTCTCTCATGCCCAAATTCTATTCCATAAGGCCTCTCATTTTTGCTCCTTTTTAAATCGATGATGTTATAAGCCATTCTCGGCTTTCCTCTTCTTTCATTGCCAGGAGAGTGTTCCCTGGAAATGCTCTGTAATCCTCCACATTTGGCCAGGTCTTTTAGCTCTGGGAGGATGGATTCGGACAGAGCATCCAATGTGACTTGCTGAGAATAACATCTAAAACTCTTTAAGGAAAGTCAAAACAACAAAGAGGAAATGTAAATAAAATGGGCTTGCACACTGGTGCCATATGGCTGCAGCAGACTTTGCAAGCTGCCTGTTACTTCTAGGATTAGTTTGTGACCCTTCATGACTTTCTGAGCAGTGTGTGCAGATTCTGGCTTTGCCTCACCTGTCTCTGGAGTTACCTGGAACTGCTTCCCCTGAGTTCGCTTAGGAGCTTCTGAGAAAAGATGCTGCCTCCTCTTTTCCTCCCTGACTCAATGAGTTCTGAAAGGAATACAGCATATAACAAGGAATGCAAAAAATCAAATAACCACAATCCTCCCCTTTGAGAGGCCATTTCTCAGTGTAATGGAGGGGAAATAGTCTTCCCAAGACAAGGAAGTGGCTCGTGCCAGCTTTCCTTGGTACTTTCACTCCCTGTAACCTATGGTGTTTCCAAGCCTCTGCAGAAACCAAATCTCAGTTGTGCTTTCCCTGAGGTCAAGGGAACTGGTTGGGTTTCAAAGTAGAAGGACCTAATTTCATTGAGCTTTTAAGGGTTTTCAGTGGTGCTATGAAGTCACTTGTTTATTCAGAAAAGTACACCTGTGGGATCGCATTGGTTTATTTCTGCTACAGCACAGTGTGGCAGCATTTCAGATCACTCCCAGGAAAATGTGGCTTTTGTTCCACAGAAAAGTAGGGTTTCCTGTAAACCATAGCTCGGTTTAGGAAAATAATCAGGGACTATTACATCTTACAAATCAAGGAAAGCAGCAAATAGTTCCACCCAAAACCAAACCAAATGAGTCCTTCCTTGAAGGCCCATTGTATCAGTGCAACAAACATCAAGGCTTCAGTAACTTATCCTCCTCCCAACTCCATGTGATTTTGTCAGAGGATTCATCAGGTAATGCTAATGAGTGCTTACCCACACACTCTCATCTCACATGAGCCCTTGTCTCAGAGCATTACAGAGACATTACATCAGCCTACATATCTAATGTGAAAATTAGCTAGGGTGGATACTGGGAGGAGTATCCACCCAGTTATATATAATTATTATAAGTTTATTAATTAATAATATATATAATAATATATATATAATATGCCATATATTATATATAATAATATATAATTAATATATAAGTGTTAATTATTTCTTTAAAAGTAGATGCAGCCATTCTATCTAAATCAAGCGTCCTGTATATTCTTTGCTTTATTTTTATGTTCAGAAATAACATCTAGAGCTGGCTGCATTTTATGACTGTATGCTAAATTCTGAAGCTTTTTTTGAACATAAAAAGCTAACCCATGAAAATAACATTATACAGAAGTTGAATCACAAGGGAAAATATAAGACTTGAAGAGTTCCCATAACCTTTACAAGGATACAGTGAAGTTATAAAGAGTAGGACTGAACTGACCTCAAATACAGTCAGGTAAAACTGGTCATGAAGAGATATGATATTTTCAACTTCAAGTAACTGAGCACACACATTCGGCAAGTTCTGCTGTTTTTTAAATAGTAGGTTAAAAAAAAAAGTTAATTTATTGATGGCACGAGATCTACTGATAAATTAAACAAAAGCATTTTTGTATCTGTTGCAGAGATGGGACCAAGCCTGACATTTAAATGAATGCCCACAGCAGTCAATTCAGGTGAGTAGATAAATAGCTACATCCATTGCCAGCTGTCTTCCTTCTGTTCTGTCTTTTAAAGCAACCAGAGTTGGAAAAAAAAAAAAAAGAGGACATTTTCTTTTTTTGGAAGAGAGAGGACCAACAAATGAGCCATTTTTTCTTTGTTAATATTAGGGGCGCCAGATTCTCATTTAACTTGTTATCTTCCATTTTTATTTCCAGCTCTACCACAATACTGAGACCAGTTGGAATAAGCAGTGAAAGATTCCAAGCGAAAGAAATGGTCATTCTGTAGAAATAAATATCAAAAATAGGTCAGTAGACAGTACACTAAATCCTCCTTTATGCTATTCTAGTAATGCTAAAGGTTATAAAAGACACAGAAAGAGTCCCAAAGGTTATCCCCTTGGAAAAGAAGACATCATCACTTGATCAGCATTGCTGCACACACAGCATAAAGAGCAAGGTGAGGTGCAACAACACTGAATTCCTTCAAGAAGCTAATGGAGCATGGAAAGAAGAGTGGCAGCCTTCAAACCACTCAGGGTGAAGCTTGCCCAAAAGGCTTCAGGGCTATTGGAGTGCAGATGTGGTACAAGGCTGCTTGTGCACCCCTGCACAGAGAGCTTGGGGAGGGGGTGAAGGGGGGGGGCTGCTCCCCCTGCCAGGGCTGTGAGAGCCACAGTCCCACAGGATTTGTGATCCACCTCTGCCAGCCAATACTTTCCCCCCAAAGACATTTCCTTTGGGACTTTTGTATTTGGATTAAAGCTTTTTTCACCTTTCATCTCAGCTTGCAGAGCTGAAATGAAGTCACAGTTAAGGTTCTAAACTACCTGAAACAAGGAAAAAAAATTAATTCTCTTAAGCAATTTTAGTGTTTCTCTCTGGTGGTGATGTTGCCAGGGTGATTGTGTGGTAGAGCTCAGAGCAGGGAAACACTGGCTCTGTGTTTTGGGGCAGATGGCCTGCAGAATTGCTCTGACTGCATTTGCCCCCTTCCAGAACAGATCTTACGTTAGTGGCTCTTTGGCTTTCCCTAGCATATGTGTTTCTGTCTTTCTTAATTTGAGCTTTACAAATTCCAGTCATTACAGACCTGAGGCTGTAAAGCTGCTTAGATAGAAATTCATGCCTCTTTTGCATTTTAGTTCCTTCTGCATTGGATGAGAAAATTAAAGGGCATGTCTGAAGAGATTTGGCTTCTCAAGAGAGGTGCTACACAACTCCCAACAAGACTGAAATCTGAATTCATGGGCAGCAACCAGTAAGGTAAGAACACCTTTTATTTGTGCTGTTGGTTGATCTCTGTAGTATGCTGCACACACATAGGAAAACCAAGCTCTTTGTACCAGTCCAGATCCATTGCACAGCAGTTGCCTCTGACTGGCATGTCATTTATCCAGAAATCCCATACACACTTCATGGGGAAGTGTCACTGAGTGAGATGGAAGGACTTAAAACCCATTAGGCCCCTAGTAAATCCTCTCTGAGGACAGTAAGGACTCCTCTGATCTACAGAGCTCTGTGCAATATTCCCTGGGCAGACCAGACTTACAGAGCTTCCAACAAGTTCAAGTGCAGATCAGTGCTGCTGCCTCAGGGGCTTCACTGGGGCTCAGCTCTGGTCGCTCTGTTTGCAGAGTAGTGGCACGTTTGAATCCTTGATTCCAGTTACAGTGAGAGCTTTTTCATTTGGCTTGTACTTATTTTCTTTGCAGAGCTTTCATAAGATTGAAATTCTAAGTTAATTACCCATGTCACATTTCTGCCCACTGTGTTTTCTTTCAAGAATGCCTAGAGGATTTTGACACTGTGAAACCTGAACTGTAATCTAACCAGAGCTCTATTTGGAACATCAGACTCTAAATAACCTCTGACAATCTGATCTTAACCCATGATCCTTTCCCTCCTGACACTCCAGTGTCCAAACCCTCCCACATTCACCAGAAAACCTTTGCATCATGTATTACAAAGCACTCCAGCACCCTACACGAGTGTGAAACAAGTCAAAGATGATAATGATCCTGCTGAAGACCTACTCACTTTTACTGTGTGGAATACAACTTGGGGCCAGGGCCTAATGCTGTGAGGCAAGAGTTTGGCCACTGCCACCAACAGGACCAGGGAACAATCATGGCCCTGGAGACCTCCCTGCTCTCCCAGCTCTAGAGCTGCCCTGCCAGAGGCTCAACCTGAAGCTGCTGATTTAAGCAGCTGACCTCTTCTATGAGCAAGATTTGTCCTCTTCTTCCAAGACACAGGAGAAAAACTCAGCAGCTCACTCAGGGCTGGGGATCCCGTCTTACTTTTGTATTGTCATTGCTGTTGCAAAAGCCAATTCTTATTTGTACTGCACAGATTTTCAGTCCATATTAGCAGCTTGTGTGCCTTGCCCCTCTCATGGTAAATCAGGGGGTGCATTACACTTGGAAAAACACCATTTGGGAAAAGCATCATTTTGCATAAACAACCTCAGTGAGTGCTCCCAAGGCAGCCCCCAGCCTGCTTCTGGGACAGAGCCAGGCCATGTTATTCCTCATGGCAAAACCACATAAACAAAAAATAATGAAAGAACCCTGAGAACAGGGTCACATAGGATTCAGATTTCTGATTCTCAGGCATATATCCAGTCAAAAGGGAAAATTGCTGTTCTTTTGGGGCAGTATACAAAATAAATCTGAGTTTGTTTACCAACCAAGAAAATATACAAGGGTGCAGTGGGAGGAGTGTAAAACTTCCCATACTGACTCTCTTTGCTTCTTTAGAGAGAGTAAGCAGTCTGTCTATTTTTTAAGTTCTTCCACCTTTGCTTAGTTACTCAGCAGGGAGTAGCCTTGCTTTTGGTTGTTGTTTTAAGGTAAGAACAGTTCCATAGATTTTATGCTCTGTTACTAAAAGGAAGATGGAATTTATATGCAATACATTGTTCTCTCTTATTGTTTTTGGCTAATCTTTTTTTATAAAATTTCTTTCCAAGAGCCAAATATAGTTATGAAGCACTTGTTTCAGTGTTTATGATTGAAGCTCTTAAACCAGCAGAAGTTCCTAGGACACATGGATATCATATTCTGGTTTCAGTCTCTGAATTCAGGAGGGCTTCTTCCCCCCTCCAAAAGGGTGTAGTTGGCCAATGGAAGAAGTTTTATCTGCAGCTTCTATTGCTGCCAGTTTCTCACGCAGTAAGTGTATGACTCCAGTGTAAAGTCCATAACTTCTGAAAGCATTTCTGCTCCTGCTGGACTGCAAAGTGACATTTGTCAGGTAGTTTCTATACTCAAGTGCATCTGCCCTTCCTGTCGTAACTTTTTCTGACTGTAAAAGCTCTTTGGCCTGGGTCTGACTCTCCCTTTTACTTTCACCATTGACATGTAGTATCTCTTTAGAATTAAAATTAATTATGCTTCTGCAAGGGTCAGGAAAGTAACAGAAGTAACATCTGCACAATTAAGGTGACTGTGGTGGCAGTCTACTAAAGTGAAGTTTCTGTAGGTGAAATTACACCTGTAGAGAGGAATTACGCACTGGTTTGTATTCCCTGTGATAAGAAAATGTTACATTCTCAGACACAGTCTCTCTTATTTATTGAATTATTCCCTTCATTTTATGAAAACAAAATATTTTACCACATAAAAATTGCTGGAAAAACATTAAATGGAAGTTAATTCATTTGCAGGCATAGCTTGGCTCTTAAAAATTTTACAATAAGTTTGTTTAAAATGCCAAATTGTTTTAAATGTACTGGCTAAGAAGTACCTTGGTCCTTGGAAAATATCCTTTCACAGAATGTAGCCTTCTAAATGTTTATGCTAACAGCTGGTAATGGGATTCAGGCTCTTCAGGCTAAGAGCTGGCAGAAGTTTCTTCAGCTTGTTTATCTAGGTAGAGCAGGGACACAGCATGTAAATGAATAAACAATGGTTTAATTAATTTCTCAGTCTTGCAGGATAGTTCATCTGTACCTGTGAATCATAACCTCTTTGGCAGCTGCTGGTTTCAGATCATATAACAATGTTCAATTCAGGGACAAAAATGTCTATTCAGTTCCCATCTGTGTTTTACTTCTGAAGAAAGTACTATAAATCTTATCTTTTTTTGTAGATAATACATAAATATTATGATTTTTGTTTGAAAAATTAAATCTTATTATTTTAAAATTCTCTGTTTAATAGTAGTTTGTCTTTCACTTCAGAATCAAGTACATCCTTTCCTGGGGGGAAGGCAGCCTGAGTGTCCAGACCCAGCCTGCACAGCACTTTCCTCAGCAAGGTGAGCTTATCAGCAGGGTTATCATGATTGCCTATGTGTAGACACAAAGGTGCTTTGGTTGGGTTGATGGGGCCAAATGAAGCACCACAGAAGCAGAGCCAGCTTTGTTTGCTTTCTCCCTTCTAAACACATGGCTGGGAATAAGAAAGCTGTCTGGCCATGCAGAATTTGGACATTCCTATTTCTAATGTGTAGTTTCAAGCTTTGGGGTTGTGCCTTTGGCTTGGTTTTTAGCTTGTTTGTTTGGATTCTTTCTACTGAAGCAAACAGGGGATTTGTAAAGTGCGGGTACATTTTGAAAAACCACAATAAAATGAAAGAAAATCACAATAATTACGAAGACTGAGTAAAGGTCAAAGATAAAGTTGGTCAAAGTCATCACCCAGACTTGTTCTGTAGTTTTCCTCTGGTGCGTCACAACTCCTCAGACTTGCCCTGGGCACAGCCAGTCCTGTTGGCTTAATGGCCTTTTTCCATGTCTCAGTCTTTTTTTAGAAGTTCCTAGCCCACAGCTGCATGAAGAAATACTGCACAGACAAATTTCAAGGCAAAGTCAAACCAAAGGCTCAGCAAGCAAAAGGTTAAAAGTGAAAACCAGACTCCCCACCTACCACATGGCTGATATGGAACAGGGAGGGGAAGCTATTGAAGTGTTGGCTGGCATTCTTATGGGAAGGCTTGTCTTCTCCACCCTACACTCCCTGGACAAGCCTCTCTTGATGTTTGCTTTAATGGGCTTTACTCGTTTTTGGAATGTTCTTTGTGCCAGAGTTGTCTCTGGCATGATGCAGTAAAAGCTTTATTCTTTAAAAAAAACCAAAAATAACAAAACCAAGAAACAACAAAACCAGCAACTCAAACCCACAATAATAGGATTTAGAAATAAACCCGAGTAAGTTTATAGTAGCAGACTGACTGTTAACTTTTTTGTATACAGATTGTTCTTATTTATTTTTGGAATATATTCATAAATGCTCTGAGAAATTTACTTTTCCTTTATTACAGGACACAAGATCCCACAACTCTCTGATCTTCTTTGCTTTCTACCTTGCTTTGAAAGACTTTTTCTGGCTCCTCTACATTATATTCCTTGGCTTTTTACAGAAGTACAACTTCTGTGTGCCAAACTCGTTCACATAATTTAACTAATTCCATATGTCCAGTTCATATAATTGAACATGAATCTCTAGCAGATGCTCCCTCAAAATCTGGCTACCACTTTTGAATTTTTCATCCCATGATTTTTTTTAAGAGGTCACAGAATCACAGAATTACTGTGGCTGGAAAAGATTTCAGAGATCATCAAGTCTGGCCTATGACCTAACACTAATATATCATCTAGATCATGGCACTAAGTGCCACATCCGGCCTTTCCTTAAACACCTCCAGGGATGGTGGCTACCACTTCCCTGGGCAGTTCACTCCAGTGCCTGATCACCCTCTCCACGGGGAAGTGGTTTCTGATATCCAGCCTAAAAACCTCCCCTGGCACAACTTCAGGCCATGTCTTCTCATCCTGTCACTCATTGCCTGGGAGAAGAGCCCAATCCCCACCTGACTACAACCTCCCTTAGATACTTGTAGAGAGTGATAAGGTCCCCCTGGGTCTCTTTCCCAGACTAAACAACCCCTGTTCCCTCAGCCTCTCCTTATGACTTTCCCCTCAGCCCATTCACAGCCTCGTTGCCACATGGCTGCAACATTGCCACAGCCAGCAACGTGCCCAGGTGGCCTGGAATTCCAATGGCATCCTGGCTCATGTGCAACTGGCTGTTACCCAGTGCTCCCAGGTCCCTCTCTGCTGGGCCTCTCTCCAGCCACTCTGCCCCAGTCTGTAGCAGCTCATGGGGTTGTTTTGCTATACAGCTTTGACTTTTGGCATTGGAAATGAAAGCACTTTCTTTCCTGCTATAGATTTCAAACCATTTTTAAAGACTTATTCCCAGTTCTTGCATTCAAAGCACTGACACCTGGACTGTAGCTGTTCCATTTTCCTAGTCCTTCCTGTTTCCCAAAGCAAATCTAAACATTCAAATGAAAACATTCTTTAAAAAGCATAGAAACTCCAGCATTTTCTCTTGTGTTACTCTGTCCTGTTCCAATTTCTTTGAAGCACAGTTTGCATCAGAAGCTTGTACTTGGTTGCAGATGTTGTTCTGCATCTAACTTGCTAAGCTGCATGAGCCTGCTGAAGAAGAGAAAGCAGTTGGTTGTGTATTCCATTTGTCCAACAAATTTCAAAGCAGCTCATCTTCTGGGTCAAAATTAGCTCTGCCAGTTTTCTGCTCTTTGTTTAGGCAGAAAAAAGAACAAGAATATTCAAGCTTTTGCAACAGTCAAAATCTATTCAGTTTCCTTATCTGAAGGCTACCATTTCATTTTCATGCCTGTGAAATGAAGCTATATTTTTACGCATCCTTGTTCTGTGACCAGAAACTGTAAAAGAAGAAGATTAAACTCTAAAAAACATTTGCACTTCCACTGCACTGAGCCTGGGGAAAAAAAAAAAAAACAAAAAACCCAAGCTGTAGAAACTGTCTGAGCTACCTAAAGGAGTTACGAGGAGGTAGGAGTGCTTCCAAAAATATTTTGAGAGAACATGTGTTTATACAGTAAATTCATCTCAAACAAAAGTAATTTATCTTGTCTGGAGATTCACATGGTGAGTAATGCAATTGAATTAGAAAAACAATTATGGGATGCTGAAATTTCTTGGCTATTTAAAAGCTACACTAGGCACCTTCTATTTTAGGAGAATATTTAATTCCTTTCTGTAAAACGCAGTAGCACAACTGTCATTTTCTCATCAGCAGGTAACAGCAATTCCAAAAAAGGTGTTTTCTCCAGCGTAGCTGTAGGAACTGCTGCTATTTAGAAGCTAGCATAGTCATTAATCAAAACAAAAAGAACAAACTGTTATATAAAGCAGTAAGTTTACCAGACAAGTACTTTGAAACTGCCTAAAACAGATGATCAGAACATATTATGCAGTTCTTGGTTTATTGCCTCTATAAAAACTTGGAAGGATATATGTCTAGTCTAGCAAATTTTTATTTCTTATTTCCAGGCACAAATATGTTCTTCTTCAAGTTGGGTGGATTTGTTGTGGGTTTTTTTTAAAACTTTTCTGGTTCTTGCAACAGTTTTACCTTATTGATGTCTGATTTATTACTGTGATAGTTCAAAAACAAACATTATCACTGTGATTGCATTGAAGATTCTAGAAAAGAGTGAATACCAATGGAAGCTTCACTGGGGTGTTATCAGTAGGTGCATTGCTGGTAGTAACCATGGAAACATTTAGGATGATCTGATTGGTGTAGGCATAGGTAATAGAATGAAAGAAACTAGATATATATTTATGCAGATTCTTAGGGAAAAATCAACTCTTCAAGTTGTATCCTGGCAAATCCTATAAAAGATCACTAGGGAACAAGTATGTGCTTGGGGTAATTTTAAACTGGTTTGGATGAAGAAATTTCAGGTTCTGTTGCAGGAAGATGTTTTGGCAGGAGAATGGACTCTTCCCATCCTAGATGAATCTCAGCATGAATTGCAAATGTTGCTGTTCCCTGGGTCTTACTGAGCACTGGAAACTTTCTCAGTTTGAGTATCTGTGCCTGGCATAGATCTTTTCAAATCAGCACTTGGAATCCCTATTCACTAGTGATAATGCTATTCTTCTGGAAAATATTAATTAAAACATGAGGCATTTCAGACACTAAGCCCCTGTTGAGCTGTCTTAGCAAGTAGACAAATTAAACAGAGCTCTCTTAAGCAGAGGCCTCTAAGCAGAGCTCAAGCAGTCAATTTTCTCCTAACTTTCAATATGGGAAAGGAAATACTTCAGTTATAAACTTGAGTTTGAAGAAGTTATTTGGTTAGAAATAATTCAGTAGCCATTCCCCTGTGTATTTTGGGTTTGTTTTCCATTCCAGAGAGGTCTTAAAAAGAGGGAGCATAAGCGATGAGTGAATGGAAAAATAAAGTGAAATTCAGAAATGGATTTGTAAAGTGAGTGTGAGTAAATACAGATACATGGAAAGCTGGCAAAATGTTAATATTGCTATACTACATTTATCCTACACAGGCTATTTGTTGGTTCCCATAAACTGCTTCTTCCATCCCTATTATGTTCAATTGGATTTTGTTTAGTCACTTTTGCTCTCTTCTTATCCCTTTTTTGTAGGGATAAATTTTTGAATGTTATGCTGATTTACTTGTGACTCCTGCTGTCCTTAATAGATGGGGATTTGTGAACCATGTCTTACTTTTACTACTCCTTTCTATTCTTACAGAGGATAAAGAAGTGTTTTTAATTTCAGTTTCAATTTTTTTTAGGATAAAGCAGTGATCAAACACAGATTATCTCCTCCTGATCCTCCCCCAGGAAGGTATCACTGTCAAAAAAAGAATACTCTAAATTCCCTTATTGTGCAGTGTCCATTATAACAAAGAGATTATACTAAGTTTTTAAATATTTAAGAATGTAAGATTTTCATTGTATTGAGTCTGCACAAATATTGCATTATAAAAAAAGGACTTTAAAGCTTTTTCCTCATTTACTTGATAAAACAACCAGGAACAACAGCAGCAAATAAAGAGGTTGCTCAATTCAGTATGCACAACAGGATGCTTGATAAGCTGCCCATGTTGTAATAATCCTCTCTGTGCATTCTCTGCATTATACCCTCACTAGAGAGGATGTATTTTTATGCTCTCTTTTGAAAAAGTGAGATGACAATTAAACAAGTAAATTCTTTGAAGAAGTTAGTAAGTATTTTTGACATTACCTCCCTTTCATTATTTTAGGACTTTCTTCTGATGAATCTATACAAGTCACTTACACAGAAACTTCCCTCTATGATGCTTTGAGGTTAGTTTATTTACTTCTATATTAATAAAAAGCAACAGAGAGAATGCATTACTTTCCAATTCATACTTGTCTGGATCACAAATAATGCTACACCGAGTTTTTATTTAAAGCAATTGCATTTTTATGTAAAAATAAGACTTGAAATTTAAGGATAGTAAAACTGCCTACGCTGCCCTCTTTCCTGCCATCTTTGCTTAACACTTGGAAACCAATAACCTGCAAGAGTCTTCTTGAAATCCCAACTTGCTATGTAGGAAGCTGCCAAGCTTCACTGTCAGTCTCTGACTTGTACAGGTTCTTAGGTCCCACAGATAAGATAGCACGAGGGGCAATGTATTCAAGATAAACCACAGGAAGTTCAACCTCAGCGAGGAAGAATTTCTTTACTGTAAGAGTTACAGAGCCGTGGAACAGGCTCCCCAGAGAAGTTGTGGAATCTCCTTCTCTGGAGACTTTCAAGACCCATCTCTGGAGATATCAAGACCCCAATGGATGTATTTCTGAGTGACCTGCCCTAGTCTTGGTCCTGCTCTGGCAGGGGGGTAGGACTGAATGATCTTCAGAGGTCCTTTCCAACCCCTGACATTCTGTGATTTAGGCAGCTCTGAACCTGCTTTTACACAACTCTTGTTTTAAGGAAGCCAAGTTGCCCTTTTCTAATGCCTTGAGTTCATAAAAGACACAGCTGGTATAAATCCACTTTGAGTCTCCTTAGGCTGAATACAGCTCACCAAGGCCAGCCCCTCTGACACTATCTAAAAATGCTACAGAATAATTTGAAGTATTTTCTTAATACTTTTAGATTATATTTTCTGGTATGTTGAGAAACAATTTTCTATTTACTGGGATCACTATAATCCAAATGTGACTGATCTTTGTATTTTCATGTGCATGTTTCTAGCTTCAAATATGCTCAAAAATAACATACTGAAGGATAATGCAGTGAATAAAAATCATTCTGCCTTTGAGCTGTACTTGATCTGTCAAAAACTCTGAAAAATCACTAGAAACCTGAGCTCACAAAGCTAACATAGGTTTCCAGTCAACTTGTACTCACCAAATTCTGTAGTTTTCTCTGAGGTGTGACATTGACTTAAAATACTTTATGACCATTTGATCATTACCAAAAATTCAGAATTGTTTTTATTCACATAAACAACTGTAACAGTACACTATTACTGTCAGTTCAGCAGCTTCACAGGCCACTTGTAAATTAATTGATTAAAAAAAGCTTATTTTCTTCCTGAAGAAAGCAGCCGGGGGGGGGAAAAAAACAAACAAACAAATGAATAAATAAATAAAATCAACAAAAAACCCCACAGTGTTATTTAGAGCTTACCAAAGAGCTGCATGCATTTACACACTGAAAGAGATGGAAGATAAAATCACACACTGTAAGACAAGAACTTCTGAACTCAAAGCAGAATCTGAGAACAAATAAAAATGGATTGTTAGGTCTTTGATAGCTGTAAACTAGTGTGTAAATTACCTGCACCTAAGAACATAATTTGGTATTAAACTCTTTGAAGAGCTTTCCTTATTTTTCTGAATGTAATGGGAAAGGGTTCCAGCTCTTGTCATCTGATTTCTACTGTCAGACTCATTTATACAGTAGTATTTAGTTCTGACCTTAGCAGAGTTCTCATGTGTTGCTTTGCAAACCAATCTCCTTCTGTATCCTTATATGATTTTCATAGGTATCAAAAGGTTCTTACCAAGAAAATAACAAACTATTTAATTAAATGGTATTTTAAGTATGTTTTTTCCCTGCTGTAATTTTCCTTTTCTCCTCCTTTGCTACGCAGACATTTCAATCTGAGCAGCACTGAATGTGGCTCCAGAGGCAGGGGTTGGAAGGATCGTTGAGAGGCTCCCTGGAAGAACATCCTGTCAGCAAAGATGGAGACCCAGCCTTGGTCCCTACAGCCTGCAGGTTTGTCTGCCTGTTGTAGACACTTACAGAGCTCACCCATCCCCAGTCCAAGTAAATGATTACATATTTTTTCTTCAGAAGAATCATTTGAAGAAAATGCCACAATCTTCTCCAATTGTTTCATACAAATGGTCCATTATCTGAGACAGGACAGAAAAAAGGGGTGTAAAATACACAGTCTATGTCTGGATTTTTTTCATCCTAAAGATTAGGTGGTGAAGCATTACACCAATAAAGTTAATCTTTGCATATATATATATTCCATTGAATGTGCTATTTTTTATCAGAGGAATAAACCTGTAGTAGCAAAAAATGCCATAAACTAAAAATAGCACTAAAAACATACTACTAAAAAGGACATAAATCAGTTTTTAAATAACAATTTATTTATTTATTACTGTTCATAATAATGTTTTATGTAAGCATTAAAATGTCAGTTATTTCTGTGCCTCTGACCATCAAACTGCAACCTTGCCCATTAGTTAGAATAGTGAAGTTAAAAGCAAATACTCCTGTCTTAATGACAAAACCATCTAAGATTTAAAAATACTTGAAATTAATGACATAGAAAACCAATATATTTTAAATATATTTTTAATAATTTAAAATAAGTCTGTAATTTAATATATCTCCATATAAGTAGGTTAAGAATTATTAGCTATTAGATTACAAATTGTTATCTTAAGTAAGAAACCTCCACTGACATAATTTATAACAGTCTTCCACTGAAATACACTTGATTAAAGTAATTTAATTTCTTCAATAATAAGTACCTGAAAAGTGATATAAAATCACTGCTAGTAAAATCTGCCGATAAAAAAAACCCAAACCTATGAAGTTGCAATAAGTAGTGGGCTAGGTCAGTTCTTTCAGCTCAGCTTGGGTGCAAAGGCATACTTATTTAACAGTACAAATTATAGTTGCTACACAAGCAGAAACCTTTAAGACCAAATATTCAAGCTTGTATATTCAGTAAAAGTTCACAAAGCTGAGCCATCTTTTGACTCACAGGGTCCCCTATAATTTGATTTGAACTCAAGTGTTGCAGTTTTAGCTGTCCTGAGCTTTTATTTCAGTCTGGGAATTTGAGTCTCCAGAAATTTGCAATACTTAAGGCTGGTTTCCCCATCAAAGTACAAAAGGGGAAGTGTCACGTGGTTTCAGCATGAAGCCACAAATCAGATCTGGTTTTCCTAAACCTGATAACAAGGCAGCCCTAAGAACCTGAAACCTGTGATGTCAGTCATTCCATATTCACTTCTTTTTGAAACTAGGTAAGTTTTCAGCAGTATTCCATTGCTTATATGATTCCTGTAACTGATATTCAGCCTCTGGCCTTGCTTTTGCTAAGACACCCTGTTGTTGCAGAATTCCCATTTGTGATAACTCACCTCCCCCCAGCCCCAGATGTCATTCTGTGGGATGATGACAGTGTCACTGAATCTTTGTTCTTAGCTTCCTGGAATACCTAATGACAAATACTCACTACCTCAGGTGCAGATTCTTCTATGGGACTAAGATAAGTGAACTTGCATGTGCTTTCAGGTAAATGAGAAGTCCTTTAAGGACTCTTAATTAACTGGCACACTTGTATTACAGCATTTAATGTCAAACATCTATGTTCTTTAAAAATTTGGTTTCATTTGGGGGACTTGGTTTAAATGAAACTTGGAAAAGGACAAGCTTGCCGTTGTATTGCTCTCTTACTGACATATAATGCCATCCATCCCAGTCATAAAAGATGATGGTGTGATGTTTCTCTCTTTGGGTGCAATGTTACTCAGTATGCTTTTTGGAGAGCTGTGTGGTCAAAGTTAGAGCAACGAGAACTTTTTTCCTGACCTTTTTCATGTCCTTTGTAGAACTGTTAATTTTTTTTTCTTAATTTTTATAGGTTCTAGAGTGGGAAAATGACTCCTAGGTCTGCACACTTTTCTTAAGGCAGATAAAAGGATGTGGAGTTTCTAGTATCAGGTTGTCATTTTTTTGAAGAACAAGAAATTATTTAAAAATTGACATTGTTCAAGTCTTTTATTTAAATTCAGATGTGCTGCAAACAAATTTTACTGCCGTGAAATCAACTACATGGAACACTTTTATGGAAAATTTCAGTGATGATATTACTGTTATCTAGAGAAATTACATACTTTAAAGTATGCTCTCACCTACTGCCATAGTGTGGAGGTGCTGCTGCCCAAGTAAGGGGACACCTGGGAGGGAGCTGGCAGCTACATCAGCTCATGCATCCTGCTCTGGGCTGCCTCCAGTTTGCCTGTTTCCTTTATAAATTCATGACAGCTTGCTTGCAGAAAATGGCTTGCAGGCTGTAAGATGGCTGCAGTCATTAGATTTAGATTTCTCTGTATAAAAAGAAGCACGGTGCATAGTGAAGTCAAAAGACAGGCAAATGGCTTTGCTTCTTCTGCTTTGCCCTATAAAACTTACAGTGTAATGATGCCCTGAGCATTATGAAGAGCCTAGGACAGACAGACCAGAACATTCCTTTGAGGCTTTTATTGCTGAGCTGCTTCTGTCTCAGTCTGACCCATCTGCCTAGGGCTCATCTTGCCCATTACTGATCTGGATCACAGGATCAGAAAAATGTCTCTGCCCTGAGGCTGAGTTGGAAAAAAATTTATTATGTACCAAATTTCTCTTCTTTCTGCTATCCCAATATTTGTGCCAATTGGCTGAAAAGGTAAAATACCAGTAGGTTTGCTACTTCATATCTGGCTTGCATATTAGAAACTCATCTTTCAGCATGCTGTGTTAAACAATTGAAACCTCTAACAAAAAATGGAAGTATTATTCCAGGGCATGATTCACAGGTCCCTTACAATTTTTTCACAATAGCTACTGGAGTTACAAGGATGGGGGACACTAAACATGACTGAAAATAAAGTTCTGTCCTCTATACTGAGGCACAAGGAGAAACAAAAAGCATAAAACAATATGAGAAAAAAAAATGAAAGTTTAATACACTTGCCAATCAGCAGTGTGAAAGCTAAGAAGCACTAAAAGCTGCTTGCTTTAATAATGATATCTTGAAAATATGCAGTAATTAAGCATCGGAGTCTTGAGATGCATTTCTTTCATGGCATCAGGCTTATGATGAACATTTAACTCACACTTATACTTCCTTTCATTAAAAATGGTTACTGAGGCATGGGATTAATAGTTTTTTTTAAGAAAAATGTAAACAGGAGTTAAATCCCCTAGCCTTTATGTGCTTCAGAGCTTCCTTTCAGCATCAGTCATGGGTAACCAAAAAAAGCTAGAAAGGAGTTTGGAAATGTTTTGTTGTGGGTTTTTTTTAACACTATATAGACTTCTCCCAGGTATTAATATTTATTAGAGGAATTTAGTACCTAACTGGAATGCCAGATCTATTAAAATTCCATACCGTGGCTTGTGGGAGTAGGTACAGGTACAGACTAAAATCTATCTTCTGTTTCTCTGTCCTCCCTCCCTTTGTCCCACAGTGCACTCATATAGTTACATGCATTTACCATTGTTGATATTTATTGCTTTTAATGGTTACTCATATCAACAGCTGTTTGTAGTGTCTGCAACAGCAGAAGATGAAGGAGAGGAACTGCAGAAGTGCTCCCGTGGCTCTATGACATAGATGTTTGCCATAACTTCAGAAGAGA
Organism: Heliangelus exortis; assembly: GCF_036169615.1. Classification (NCBI taxonomy): domain Eukaryota; kingdom Metazoa; phylum Chordata; class Aves; order Apodiformes; family Trochilidae; genus Heliangelus; species Heliangelus exortis. The sequence goes on from NC_092430.1 coordinate 12,466,710, forward strand.
ATAATCTCCAGTCCAATCAACGTGAAGAAAACACAGTTGACCTCCTAAAGCAGAGACACTCATTTCTCCAGTTATGGAGCTCAGATGATGGAATTTCACTGCTGCACAAACCTAATAATGTTGGTGAGTTTGTGGTTCAATTAAGTGAAAATGTGACTGAACAGTTTCATTGGTTAGATGATACCTGCAAAACTGCTGCAAACCAGTGGAGCTGTTGGCTGGGAAACAGAATGAAAGATTAATTCAGTTGCAATGTGGTAGAGGCCCAATACCATGAGTTGTTAACACCAAGTCTTCTGAGCAGCGTAGATGAGCCAGACCTTTTATGAGCAAGCAGAAATATCTTGCTGAGTTTTTTACAACTATTAGAAAACAGAAAGGAAAAGACTGTCTATATCTATGATATTATAAATATGCAATTTATAGATGTATTTTGGGTTTTTTAATGTGCATATGTGTTTGTTGTGGATGCTGAGGACCTATAATAACCATATGTGAATAATTTTTTATATGAAATTTTTTGTCTGTCCAGTGATGTGTCCATTATTTTGCCTAGAATATTTCCTCACAATATCCTAAATACAGCTCTCCCTTTTTCTTTAGCAGGGTATGCAGGGAAAAAACACATAGTGAAGAAAATTTACTAAATATTGGCATGCTACTGAATAAAAATAATTTAGTCTCATAACACCAGTCTTGTAAGCATAGTCTAACGTAAAATATTAATAACAATTTAATTAAATCTGTTGTATTGTTTTTATGCTTAAAACACAGACCAGGGAAAGAGTAATAAAACTCCTAAACTACATATTAGGAGCGTTAAAGACATTTATTGTTTAATGAAAAAATAAATAAGATCAAGACTAGTTTTAGACTGAACAAAGTCTCAGGTTATAACTTGAACTTTCCCAAATTAGGTCCTACCTGACTAAAGGATGGCTGACAGGAGAAGAGACATGAGAAAGAAATTACTTTGCACGATTGATATGCTCAGCTCTAGACATGGGGGAGGCAACTGTAGCAGTTCTGGGACTGCTCTGAATTACAATAGGTCTAGAACTATAGGAATTTGGAATATGATTCAATGGAGCTTTTGCCTCCTCAGTCTATTCCTGTGCTTGTCTTAGTTTGGGCATGGCAGAGATATAGGTCCAGAGCATCTCAGAGAGCAGTATCTTTGATCACTCAGAACACCAAGTCCATAAAATATTAATGAAACCTCTGCAATTTGAATTAGCCTTTCAAGTGTTAGAAAAATACATCAAAATAATACAATAAATTAGGAGGTCCAACTACTGCATGGGGTATGAAGCATAAGGATTTCTTTTCAAATTTGATTATTGAAAAGTAAATGAGGCTTTTTCTGATGCAACAATTACAGGATTTCATAGAATATGAAACAGTAACAAGCAAGATACTGTGTTATTGGTAACAGCTCTGTTTCTTACCATCTAAACTAATGAGCACGTTTGATCTTACCCAGTTTCTTCACGCTTCATTGATTCCATCATTGTCAAAAGCCCACTTCTTCAATTTTCTTGTGAAACAATCTCCATTATGCAAAGTGACTGTTTCTGGAGCACAGTGAGTATTCTACCATCAAGGAACAAAGGGCATCTTTTGATAAAAGCAGACATATCGTTGAGACAGCTAGAAAATTAGATAATTTTAGCACAGAGCAGATTTTTTACTTTGCTGCCAGTCAGGACTTAAACAAAGAAATCATCCCACGTTTGACAGATAATTATTCTTCTCCAAGGAAAAGCAGAACACTGAATGAAAAGAGTTAAGGTTTCCTTCTTCTCAGGTAACTTTGTGCTTTAAACCAAGTCAGCTGCCTGTTTCATGAAACAGCTGCAGAAATCTGAACAACTGTAACTGTTGTTGTCCTAGGGATATAAGCAACGTTCGTGTAATCATTTTAGGAATTAATTCTTTATTTTAATTTTCAGACTTCTGCATCACTAGTTTTTGCTTTTTAGTTTCTAGACATCAGATACCAATATACCTGCCACCTTCCCTATTGCTGGTTTACAAATCTGAATAGATTTCTTTGAGGCATTGAAGTCAGATATTAAAATATAAGGCATAAATCCTGTAATTACCCCTAAATGTGAAAGCTCTCCTTAGTTTTATAATAATATAGAGTATCTACCTGCTGTCTATCTACAGGCCATACTTCTGTTAGGAAGAAGAGTGGATTAGTTTAAGAGCTTTAATTACAGATGTGTATGTATTAAGTATGGTGTGACCATATGCTATTGATTCTCTCACCAACACTGATTTTTAAAAAAAAAATCCTTAGTCACAAATAGGTATCATTGCTATGGCAGAATCTGGAAAAAAAGATCTTGCACGTGACTATAAAGGACTTGATTCTTACTGCATTTATGCCCAGCAAAATTTCTCCTGACCTCAGAGGATTTACACCTCTCTGAATAATATCAAAACCAAGACAATAAAAGGGCTGGGTCTATCCTGAACAAAAAGACTATCCTGAAGGATGCAGTCTACAGGAAAGTAATCAGAAGCCTTTTCTACTTCTAAACAGGATGACTTTTCAAACTGGAAGCAAAACTAAAGTGCAGCTGCCTTCTGTGACACTGTCCCACCAGCTGGAGGTGTCCAGGTGCTCCTCAGGCAGTCTCTGCCATTTTTCTGTTCTGCAGCACATTAAAATGCCCTCCTCTTACCAGAAAGCCTTCGAAATGGGAGCCCAACCTTTGTCGTCAAGACTACGTTGGCTCTCTGGGACCTTTTATTTATCTGAAAGTGGGAAAATAAAGCAAAGTTTATCTTAGGAAACTATATGCCAGATGGAGGGTGTTTCATTTCCAGTGGGATCTGTAAAAGGGCAGAGCTGAAGAGGCTGTGGATTGCTCTGCAAAATATCTGACTAGAGAGAAGCTGACTAAAATCTGATGTTCCTTTTTTAAACTAACCTTCCTTAAACAACAAAAAGAAAAAATGACAAGCAAGAGCCATTTTTATTTAAAGCAGCGATGTGAGAGATCAGCAAGCAGCTGACTGATCCCTATAGAAAGGGGAACATGCTCGTTTTCTACTCTTGTCATAAATTCCTAGAAGTATCTTGATCAATATCAGAGCTCCATGCAATATGTAAAAGACACTACATTACCTAAAATATATTTTAAATTACACATTTCCACACACTGGAATGCAATGCAATGCAATGCAATTTTGTCTCATTTTATACTTTAACATTAGCTTCCATTGTTTGCATGTTGACTAAATGAAGGGATTCTTGTAAAGTCTGGATTTAATTAGGTAGGACATGCCTGACATAAGTAGAATACATTAAATACAACCATTATATAATACTTTTCTGTCCTGAGATGATGCACAGCAGCACAACAAAGTTATTTGTAATGTTTACTTCCAACACCCAGCCATCTGAGCTTTCTTTTTTTTTTTTTTTCTGGCTGAGGTTATTGACCAGATTAATCGACCCTTGAAAAGCAGTTGTTATTTCTTTCACTACTATCCCTTGCACTTATTGTAACAACCGAAAGAAAATCCTGCACAATTCTCACATAAGTGAGGTTTAGTGCTATAACTGCAAACGGGAGCTTTTTTTACCCTAAATGTGTTGTCTTTATGCCACATACAAAACCATCAGATGTAAGAATTAAAAAAAGGAGGAGTCTGCAGAAGGAAATTTGTGAGGCTGGGCTTTGACCCAGGGGAAATATCTGCCTCCAGGTATTTTGAAACCTTACTACAGAATGAAACTGCTTTTCAGTTTTTGGCTCCCACGGAGCATGGCCTAAATGCCTAAATGATCCATCAGTACCTCTGATAATCCTATGAGACATCTGGTTGCTACTTTACTAATGTCATTTGTATTTCTTGTTGCTTTCTTAGAAGTGGGTTTTGCAGGAGCAGCCGCAGGCTAGCATCTCTGATCCCCAGGTCAAGCAGAATGGCACATTTCAGGATTGCCAGGGCTGAGCCAGGCTCTCACCAAGCCTTATTCCTCTGGCCAGGAGGCTCTTCATGGTGTTTTTTCACCCCTGGCAGTAGCACTGCTTTCAGAGTCTGTTTCCTATGGCAAATAACAGGTTCTGCAGAAGCTTTACTCTTTGCTGCTGTGTTACAGCTCCTGGTGACCAACAAAACCCAGGACAGAAATCTGTTATGGTTTCTCTCTTGCTCTCAGGCTGCTTTTCTCCTATGAGGTCCTTTTTTAGCCCTTTCATTACGGTGTCACCTGAGCACACCCCATTGCCTTTAATCTCAGCAGCTTCAAAGCTGCACCCAGGGTGGGAGCTGCAGGGTGGCACCTCAAGCACCGCAGCCCAGAGAACTTCAGAGAGGGTTCAGGCAGACACTGAGAGCCCAGAGCTCAGCATGAGCTCACTCAGCCACCTTATGGTGTAAGCTTCGCAAGCTGTTGTGTATCTCTGGGCAGTGATGGGTACCCAGTAGTGTTGTGGTACACATCACCCTTCAGCTCAGCTCAGCTCAGCTTCTTTTCTGGCTGGACAATCTGTATCGTAACCAGAAATCCTGCATCCACCTGTATTAGCTGGGGCAGTGGTACAGGACATCTGGAAGACAGGTGTCCTGAAGCCTGACATTTCTCCAGGACAAGAAAGAAATTAGTGACCACTGTGGTGGTTGCTACACACACTTACCTCTGTTTTCCTTTTAATGTTTCTTGGTTTTTGTCTAATTCCCATAGACAAAAAGCTTCCTATGCTACAGTTTATTATACACATTCACGTAGAAAATTGTTGGTGAACCCTAAATGCAGTCAAAATTAAACCAGATCCATTAAGTTATTTTACATCTCCGGGGGTCTGATTTCCAGTAGCTCCTCCATGTGGCTTTTTGATTTTCCCTCACAGCAGACTCTACTGTTCAGGAAGCCTTTATATGTTTATTCATTACTGCTACATACAGTCTCGGTTGTTATTTATGCTATCCATGACAATGCCCCTTTCATCTTAAAATACTGCACTGAATTTGTCTGCATTTTATGTTAAAGGTTACACTGACAAAGGCTGATAAAGCACACAGGTTATTTGTGTTTACTTATAAAGCTGCAGTACCCAGCACATCATCACTTCTATAAAGTATTATCCCATAAAGATAATTCTGAAAGTGAATGTCATATCCCATTTTACTTTGACATGTAAATAATTTCAGCCTATCTATCTAAGCTTTTCCAGCACATCCATCACTACAGAATTGTGCTGGTGCCAGTGAATCCAAAGCTACAGCAGCAGCAGTTAACAAGTGAGGTGCTAATTAATGACTCAAGCAGAAAGCTGCAAGACTGATTTTTCCAGACACTTCACTCAAAAGTGAAAAGGAAATGCCTTATTAAATTTTTTATATAATGTCACACTAAATGAACCATAAAGAAACAATATAGAAAATATGGGGCTTGGAATTTATGAGTATGTTTTACAACTATTAAAGAGCACATTTAAAGGTTTGGATTTTAAATGGAGCTGAGGAACCTTTGAAAACAGCTTTTCTAGCAAGGTCATCCTTTAAAAATGAAAGGAGGAAATCCAGGTTCCAAACATCACTGTCAGGAATATAGCAAAGCACAGAATTTCTAGACAAGAGGAAGAAAGGAAGGTAAAATGCCGAGAAATCATTATAAAGATCATACCAATTCAAATTCAAGAGGCCAACAAAATGAGAAACAACATTACAGCTGGCTTTCCAAAAAAAAAAAAAAAAAAAAGATTTTTTGGACCAGTCATCCTTGCTGGCTACTTAAAACTGGTGCTGTTCACAGCTCAGCAGGTGTCATGATACTACATCTCTGAAGATGCAAATCTTATCTCATGAGAAAACAGTTTTTAAAACATTTGGGGTTTTTTCTGATGACGTATGGAAAGAAATTCCTCATACATATTGCATATATGTTGAAACTATTTTAATTTCTTTGAAGAAGTCTCAGTTGTATGGTATATGATATAGCATAAAAAAGCAGTTCTGAAGTAAAAAACTTAGAAAAAAAAATCTGAAAAATTTTAAACCGTCTTAGGAACAATGTTTTTCCCATCTTTTCAGCAATAAATTCCATTCCATTTTTACAAAGTAAATTGACTTTGATAAGAGTCATCCAATACTGACTTGGATTTGTATTTTCTGTCAATATTTCTCTCAGAGGTTGTTACTGGACTGTGACATGATGTTAGAAATTTTAATCCTTGTTGTGTGAAATAAAGGGCCTCATTGCTTTCAGTGAGACTCATAATTCCCCACACTATAAAAAAAATTAATACACATAATAATTCAACTTAAATCACTGTTTGAAAGGGAATAGAAGAAAAATTCAACTGCTAATATTTTTTGACAGGACATTTAAGGCCAAGCTGTGTCACTATATGAAAAATGGAAAGGTGTAGTGGCAGAAAAAAAAAAAAAACAAAACTTGTCAATTGTATTCTTGACTAGTTTTTCAGCAGCCCTGGCCTCCTCCCAGCCATGCATCTTGTCATATGATAATCTAAGCAGTCTTGAATACACACTTACATGTCCTTGCCCCACAAGTATTAGATGGTGCTCTGTCAGGAGAGCCAGGGGTATTTGAGGAGCAAGATATAATTGCACATTTGCAGGTGACGGGGAAGGTAATGGGATAAGGCATTCTTTGCATTAAAGAATCCAGTAATCTGCATCCGTTAATACTGGTCAGGCTATATTTCAACTTTCTGGCTGCTAAGATAGCTCTTTGCTTGAATTTCAGTTTAAAAACTTGTGTCTAAACATGTACACTTTTTGCCTTGGAAAAAGGCATTATTACTGAGGGGTTTACAAAGCAGTGTTAGCCTATTTCCTATGTATTGCAGCATATCCCTTCCCACAAAGCTACAATAAATGTATTTACAGCTGACCTCAAAGGTAATCAGAAGTGATATTTGTTTGCAAGCTTTTTTTTAATTAGACATTTTCAAGCCCCATAAGTAAGTGGTGTCTAACATTAATAAAATATTTATTTTTACATAAAAATGAACTTGCAAACCATTTTTCCATAACAGTTTTTAAAGAAAACATTTCAGAGCTAGTATCTTGTAAAATTTCAGCCTGGAGCAGACTTCACCAGAGTTAATGAGCCGTGAAAAATAAGATTTAGCTTGGGAAGACTGCTGAAACCCTGTTGTACCTGTAGCCTGTACTAGCAGCCTATGATTAGTTTTAACTGTTTTAACTGGTTTTATCTTTTTTCACAGATACCTCAATTAATCCTGTCCCAGAAATTGAGAAAGTAACCTACAGAGTTTCATTAAAAAAAGAAAAATATTCACCAATTTCCCTGCTGGTTTACATAGTACCTTTGTGGCACCAAGAGGATGGGAATTGCTGCAAACATTTCCTGTGGGGAAAATGCTGCTCTGGTCTGCTGGCCCTTCCTGCCCCCTTCATCCATCTCCCCTGCCTGGGCCGGGAGTGTGCCAGGCTGGGAGGATGCTGGAGCCAGGCCCAGAGAGAGATTAGAAGCTCCCTGCTGTTCCTTCAGGTACTGGAACCTCTTTACTTCCCCTGCAAATTATGCCAGAGAAAGTGAGGGAGAGCTGAGTTCCTTGTCCTAGTACTTTACCCCAGTCACTAGACCAAAAAGTTGTTCTCAGATTCCTCTAAATGTTACACCCCAAAAATGTCATTCAAGAGTTGCATCGTAACAACCATGGAGGCTGAGAGAAGGTACTTAAACAAAGAGACAGGTACACTTCTTTGGATGTGGTTAACAGGTTATTGAAAAGTAAAAAGTAAAAGCAATCAATAGAGAAAGATTTTTTTTCCCTTCCCCTACATCTCTCTAGCAGACAGACTTCTTTTTTTTATTATGAAAAATAGGAAAAAGGGAAAATCTGCTTCAGTTTTGTGAAAATACTCCCACTATGGAAAAGGATATTCTCTGGGGATCCTATTACAAACCAAACTGGTTGCTATTTCACCTTTAAAATGGAATAAACCAGAACATCAGTATTACAGTGGGAAAGTGCCAAAAGCTAGAACTGGCTGAAGATAATTACCGTACTGCTAGTTTTGCCAGAATATCTTATTACAAATCAGAGTGTATTCACATCAGTCTGATCCCCTGGAAAGAAATCCAGAAGGTTAATTTTATTTCCTAGGTTTCTCAGATGCAGATATATAAAAGCTCACATACATACATCTATTTATCTATGTAAATGTAACAGACAAATGTATGCATATATATGGTGTTACATTTAATGCAGAAAAACTGAAATCTGGAAGAAAACTCTACTCTCAGTTGTAACATGCTTCAGACTAACCATTGGTGCTTGTGTACCTTGCAACCAGGATGGTGGCAGGCTCTAATGGAATAATAAAAAGGGAAAAAGATATAAATTAAATTAAATTGAATTTAAAAAGAGGGGAAAGATTTCCCAAATAAAATAACTAGCGAGGAGGAAAAGAATCCCAATTCAAAAGTCTGTAGGACAAACACTCATTCTAATGGCAGTGTGAGCATGGGCTGGAGCATCGTGCTCCTTGCTGCCCAGCAAGGCAGAGGTGCTGGGGCTCCTTGCTGAGTATTTGATTTCTGTGCACCAGGTAACATGGGATGGGCCCATGGCTACCCAGGGATGAAGGGATGAGAAGTCTGCTGGCCTGAGCTGATCACTTACCACTCTTGCAGTATCATACCTCTCAAGCTGGGAGAAACGTTGGGACCGAAGATGCTGAGCAAAGATGAGCACCCTTGGAGGCTTTGGCTGGATCATGACTGCTACAGCTAAGAGATCAGATCTGGATTTGCAAGGCATTAAGCAAAACCAGTGCATCTTAGCCATGTATTTGAATACCTGGCTAACATGTCCCAGCACTACTCTACTATGCTTTGAAAACAACCTTGAAACACTCTTGTATATGTTCTACATGGTATTTGGTGTTGTCTTTTTTTTTTTTTCAAACACAGAATGATAGTTATCTATACTGGGGGGAAAAAATGCAAAATTACAACGGCAAATTTAAGTGTAGCTTTTGTTATCATGTTAACACCATGTCTATATATTAATAAATTTTCTTTTAGAAGACCAAACTATATCTTTTCTTATTTTAAGTTAAGGTCATCTCAGAAATGCAAAACTAAGCAAAGGAAAAAGAAATAAAAAGCCATTTTCTTTTTTGGCGCAGTGAACTACTACAGTAAGATCTGTCATAAAGTTTTACTCAATCTTATGCTTTAGTCACAATTTTTTTACTTTCAGATTTCCATTCTCTTCAAGACAGATGTCTGGGAAAACAGAAAACAACAAACTGTCACTACTTTCACCATGATGGACTCTCATTCCAAATGTCATTTTCACTCATGCTGCTTGGTAAGATCGTAAGAGAAATGGCATAGAAAGGTCACATAACTGTCACTTCTGTATTAAAATGAAATAGCCTCTCATTTGCCATATTTCTTCACAATTTCCAGAGCTTAATGTCAGTAAATGTGTGGCATACAAATGGCATTTATAAATTCAGTCCATTTTGTTGTATCTAGAAAGCAGAAATGGAACCTTGACCTTCTGGGTATTTTCCTGATAGCAGGTATTTAGAAAAATATCCAGCTTCATGAAGAATTATTTGTCAAACTCAACATGCTATCTATATGTAGACACACTTAAGTGTTGCTGAGATTACTTTTGTATCCCCATTTTTCTCCAGTCTTGGTGGCATACTGTAGCACTTGAAGGGCAGATGAAAATGATTGGGTCCTGCTGACCACAAAATGGGAAATGTTGAATAGATCAAAAGCCAGAGATGAAAGTGAAAACAATTGCTGAGGTTGCTCCTGTTCCTTATACATATTTGCCTGGCAGCACAATGGCCATAGGAAGCAGACACGTATGATAATGTGGTTCTAGTCCAAAAAGGACCATGTCATGCAGGGTTTGAATCACAAGCAGCTCACACCTTTGAAAAATATAAAGCATTTAGCATTATAATCACATAATTTTTAGCCAGTCCACTTGGAGGATACTTTAAGCAAGAATGCAGGTAATACTATTCATTGTTCAAAATAAACAGCTGTCAAACTGTTCACTGGGGTGTGAAATAAAAATTTATAGCCTTCTTGCTCTAATTTAATTTACTTTTAGGTGAAAATTTATATCTTAGAGTAGAAAGGCAATTAGTTTCATTTATATACAGTTTTTGTGTAAGAAAAATATTTCTTAAGCATACAAGCTTTAGAAAATTCCCTGAAAGTATTGCAAGAGCATTTCTTAGTTGTAACTTCTGCCCAAACCAGTGAAACCTTTTTCAAATTAGATACGGAAAACATTTGGGCTGCTACTTGTTTGGATATCTCAGAATCAAACTCAGACTCATTGGATCTCTTCATCTCTTCCCTCATAATCAAAACCATCCACCAGGTAAGTTAAATAACTCTCAGTGTTGCCAAGGAAACCACAGCCCTGTGTTGTGTGTCCTACTTATGATTTTAGGTAGCCATGAACATCTTTTGCTGGGTGAGGTAAATCCATGGGGCTACTAGGTCTGCATGTTGTATGGGTCTCCATTTCTAATACTTGGCTTCCAATGTCTTCTGCTATGCAGCAATGTGATGATTTTGCAGAAATAATCACTGTCATTGCCAAAATGCTCTGATATGTCTGAAACACAGGCTAGAGTGAAATCAAACAACTGTTCAACACTGCCTATCTTTTTCAATGTGTAGCTTGTATTTTTAAAACTTATGGAGCTAAACAAAATGAGAGAGGGAACCAGCTCCTATGTGGCTGAATCTGAACAAGTAAAAATGCCATTTATTTACATGATTACTGGTCTAATAAATTTGATAAATGTAATTTAGTACATGCAAGCTTTCCTAATACTTTCTCTTAGAGAGGATTTTAGGAGATTTCTGTGTTCTTACACATCCCTCTCAGTACTCACCGTTATTAAACTTGTAAGGTTTTGTAAGAGAGCTCAAATACTCAGAGAAAAAGCCTTTAGGCTCCAGAAAGAGCCGTGAGTGATGCTCATCTTGCCTGTGCCATTCTTTATGAGGATTATGCATGAGCAAACACAGCTCAGTGAGCTTGCCTACCCCAGACTGCCTATTCCCAATTAGGAGGCTTAACTCAACAGTATTACTTTTCAGCTTTATCTCTCTCTGAATCTCAAGGAGAGGAGAACAATCTTTTTTTAACAATGTAATATGCTTATGGATTGGGGTTTAACATTCAGAAGATTGTTTGATTGCAGAGTGAATGAGTCACATTTCTACCCTTTTCACCTTCTCTCCTAAGCACATTAGGGTTTATTCTGGAATAGAAAAGGTACTACTTCTGTGCCATTTTTTTTCAAAGTTTTGTGGTTGTTCTCAGTCCGTTATTTGGGGCCCTTTCCCATGGAATTTAGACATTTCAATGACACTTTGTAACTTGCTTTGTTCAGAAAAAAAATTTTTAGTCACACAATACAGCTTCAATAAATTTGTCAGAAAACTGAACCAGCCAGCAATTTTTTAGTGAGTATCAAACTTGAAGACTTCTCCCAAAAACTTCTATTTCAATGCACTCCCAAATGATGCCATGCTTATTGGGTATTGATACGATCATGGGAGACACAATTTGCTTTTTCCCTGCTCTCCAGTACTGTTTGTGGTGAACCTGCATTGGCTCCCAGCTTGGCTTCCAGACACCTTCCCCATTCATGCATTGTGAACTCTTTGATTTCAAAGGGAGGATTATGCTATCTGGAAGCAGCTTCCACAATCTCAGAAAATGCTGTAGGGTTTTAGAGGAAGCAATATTTGCTGCATAACCAGAAAAAGGATAGTTTAATAAAACGGGTGACACAAAAGCTCTGAAAAATGAAGTGGTTTGAAATAAGGATTTCTATTAATCTGCTGTAGAATTGCTCCGGGGCTTTTCCACTAGAACAAGCACAGACAAGCTGAACAGAAATGACTATCAAATCCCCATTTCTTACCTTTTGCTTTCTTTTTCACCATAACTTCTTCTTTCTCACTCTCTGGATAGTGGTGTTCTACCTTCCCTATTTATTTCCTCTTATCTTTAAAATTCTTCATTCTTTCTGGTTTTTTAAGAAAAGCTGTAATCAAAAAATTTGCAAAAAAGCTATAATGTTTTAATTATAGAAATTTTAGCCCTTTTCAAATGTCTTAATGCCTCAAATCACTAAAAGGTTATAAGTAGTTCTTTGTTGCTTAATACAGGCAAGGCCCCCAGCTGTCATTCTTCATGTCTTCCTTAGGTATCACATTTCTCTCCAGACCTGAGCAATATCACCAGGAGAGGAGAAACAGTCACTAGGCAAATATCATAATGATTGGCTGGCTATGGATATGGATATTTTTTATTAATTTATTTCATTAGCTGGTACAGGTATCTCAGTAGTTGTTTCATCTTGTTATATTCTGTGGTCAGACTTCAAAGAGATATATCTGGCCATTAACTGTTTAAGAGCATTTAATTCAAAAATATCCTTGGCCTAGGTCCAGTTAGCCTGGAAATATTCTACCCAAGTTCTGTTTAAGATTACTGGCTTAAAGTTACTATGGGCTGTGAGCTTCCCAGGCAGCAAGGCAGCAGAGAAGTCTCTGTCTACCAATCTACAGAACCAGGTTCCAAGCAGAAATGCGCAGGCATTTCCAGAGACATAAATAGTTCTGGGTTGGTTTGTTTCAAGCATTTGCTCTGTTTATTCCATAATGCAGATATTATAGAACTTTGACAAGAAATAATTCTTAGTTTTGGGAAGGCAGTTTTTAAATCACCTTCGTTAATGTTATCAGATGCTTGTAACAGAAAAGTGTTTTATTTATTTGGACAAGGTGAACAACAGAGCAGACTACTGGCAGAACCACAGAATTCTACCCCAAACTGGCCAAATTGGGTGAACCTACCTCTATGTGCTCAAGTAACCCATCTTGGCAAAGAAACCTGCAGCTCACTGATTTCACAGCATGTACTAAAACTGGTAACTAACGTAAGAATCTTCTTGAACAACCCATGAGGAAAAATTAAGCATTTTCTAGTATTGCAATAGCACTGATTTATTAATGGTATTAACAAAACTATAAGATGTATTTCTGCCATGTGTTTCCTAATAGGTCTTATTAAATGGCTTCGTGTTTCAACTGCATTTTTTTTCCTACAGAATAGCTCACAGGTCACAAAGTATTATATTTGGTTCACAGACCCTTTCTAATCATATTGTATAATAGCTCTCCTAGTCTTTGGAAATGTGGGTGTCCTGTTAGTGACCAGCCTTGGTTTCCATGTCTCATACATCATGTTATGGAATATAACAAGCCAGGGCTGCTTCTGACTGAGAACGCGTGAATAAACTGAGCCAGGATGTATATGTAATTTCATGGCAAGGCACATGAGGAACACAACAGAGAAGATACCTGATGTTTCTGAGCCTGTCAGGGTGATTTATTTTCCAGAGAGATAATGAAGGAGAGATAATGAAGTCCAATTAGATAGCAAATCCAGATCCCTGGCCCCCCATTACATGGGTACCAAGAGTATTGGTAGCTGGCAATAGGGTTACTCATGCTGAACCTTACCCACAATTCAGTAAAAGGAAAGGGGCAAATGAGTGACACAGAGGTATCTTTGATGCATTGCACAGATCTCATGAGGCTGTTTACAGCTCAGGCCATCTAATACTTGGTCTTATATGACTGCTTTATAATTTTGAATTATAAAGACTTCTTTTTATTTTTTTAATTGGACAGAAGTGGCCTGCTATAGTCTTATAAAAAACTTTGTTAAATTAAAACCCAGTTCTAACTTCAGTACTTCTCTGTAGCTTGTGAATCATAGTGCAGGCTGGCAGCTGGTGAGTTCAGTGAGACTCTGTGCCAGGTTTCATCTATTTTGAAATAAATGAGAAACATTCTCTATGAGGAAAATAGAACCACAATATTTTCTTTTGAAGGCAAATCCCGGTCTTTCTATATGACTGAAAGGAGGGAAAAGAAGAAAATAATTCTAAAGCATTTCATAGTTCCTGCATCACTCAGAGCCACTCTGTGAGCTGCTGCTCCACCACAGTTTCATCTTGCTCAGTCACAGCTTTTCAAGCATCAGTCCTTGCAGTCCTCTTCAGACAACACTGGCAGTGTTTACAGCCTTTCACTGGCAATACCATTCCAAACCCTTCTTGCTCAGGCATTGCAAAAAAAGTCTACTGTTGGTACTACACGTATATAAACATTAGAGGGAACTACATTTACTTTTAAAAGATGCTTTGCTGCCTTTCGAGACACCAGAATGAACAGCTGTTAAAACTGAATGCATGTTTCTACTGTGTAGACTCACAAAGTATTTTTAAGAAAAAGAAGTGTCTTTCCAACTGCTTTAAAAACAAATACTGCCAATACAATTCAATAGCTAAACATTCATCTTCCCTTACTTCAGTGCCTAAACAACTTCCCTTAAAAAGAAACAAATATCAAAACAAAGACGTAGTAGGGAAGAAGCAGCTTTCCAAAGGGGGCAGTGTAGTAGATCCATCCTCACAGATGTAGGATCTAATTCAGCAAGCATCTGTGTGGAGTATATTGAATCTGAAATGAAAAAATATACTTTTGCTTCTAAGTGTAATGTACAGAGACTAAGATGCACTGCATAGCTTCAACTGGTTATTACTATTATTGCTTTCTTGTTTTGCTCTCTGTAATGTGTTTGCCAGGTCATTTAGTCATTCTAATCGTCTTGTCACCCTGCTTCAATGACAGCTCAGAGTACTCTAAGATTACAAAGTTTCCAAAAAGAAGTGAAAAAAAGAACAAATTTATGTAGCTCAGCATGGTCTGTTTCAGACCTGAGCAGAGTGGTGAGACAAATAAATCTCACAGGATTCTGAAAATAATTAATATTTAGCAATTTCAGTGACATTACACTTCAAACAAATTTGGTCTGCATCTTTGAATAGCTCAACAAGCCCAGTAAGAAAGTCCAGAATTTTAATGATACACAGAATTTTAATAGATACACAATTCACTGAAGAACAGCATGATGATCATTGACTAGAACAAATAAAAGCAGGAAAGTCTTCTAAGAAAGGAACATGCTTCTCTTAAATAAATATAAAACAAGATGGAAAAGGAAATAAGAATGGTGACAAAGAAAAATTGCAGACCCTTTACAGAAAAGTTTTTTTTTTTTTAATCTGTTTGGTAGCAATCAGAACTTGTATCAGGCTCCTTTAGGCTCATTGTGAAATGCTCGCAGTTCTGGGGTAGCTAAGCCTAGAAGGTGCTATTACACATATCTGATTGGAAGCTTTTCTAGTGCAGGGAGTAAAGAAAACCAGAAGCAAATTAAAGGCAGGTAGTGTAGCTATTCTGCTGCTTTTATAACATTCCTGTGTAGAAAGGAATTATTTTCGTGCAAAAATTGTATCCAAATTAAAAGATCACAAAATAGTGAGAATACCATTGTGCTATCTATTTGTAAATCATGGGAAAAAAACCCAACCAAAACAAAACATAAAAACCAACCAGCATTTTCCGATCAATTCCTGTGTTTTTTATAAGTAATGCTGCTACCATTATTTTATATCTCCAGGTTCTCAAAATGGCTACAAGGACATTTCCTACAGAGTTTATAACCAAACCACTCCAAAGGCAGTCCTGCATGGAGAATTTCATGCCAAGAGACTCAACTGACTTTCTCTTGGTTCTTTTCTTAGCACATGCAGGTTTTGTACCAAACCCAGTTGCTTTTCTTAAACCATAAAATTGTGCCACTTGAGCAGCATTTCCTTTCAAAGCCCTGCACTGGGATATTTGGCCAGGGCACACAAAGCCTGCAAAGGTGCAGTTTCCTCAGGTATCTGAATCTGGGCCAGGCAAGGATTCACCGGGAGGGTTACCTGAGCACCACTCCACTTCAACAGTGCAGGCTCATGATTTTTTTACACTGAACAAGTAATTTTGCTTGTATCTTACAGTCCTTGGCAATCATTTCCCCGGTGAGAGGTAATATTTGAGCTGAGGAAACCTTCCAAAGAGCTGATTGAGCTGCTCAGTAACAGTAATGTCCATCAGACCCATCTGCTGCCCTTCTTTTAGTCACTGCATCTGGTTTGTATGCCACTATTCTTCTTATAGTTTCACCTGGTTTTCTTTAAGCCTGAGCTTCTTCTATTGATTCCCTGACTCAATAATCCCCACGATCCAAGCTTTCTTGGTAAGGATCTGTTTTATCCATGATGAATCAGAAACTTCTGCAGGTTTTTGACCTATGTAACCTGCACAGAAATGACCAGGCCGCACCTTTCCCTTCCATCTTTGCCTCAGGCATCAATATTGCAGTGAAATCTCAAGATACCTACTTCCTTGCCTCAAAACTAATTTTTTATCCTGGCTTGTTTACAATCTGCCTCCTAGACCATGTTATTTTGAAAGATGGGCTCACCATCACCTTGGTACTTGGAGTCATTGAACTCCTGACTAAGCCAATCTTTAAGTCCCTAGATCTGATCAGGTTCAAACCCACTGAAGCCCCCTCAGGTACCTGACTGCACCTCACTGAGGTATTGGTGCCTTTTTCTTCCGAGGCACAGGGCCTGAATCACCTCCCCATGGGTGCAGCAACCCAAACACGCAGTAACTATCTCAGCACTCACCTCCTTACAAGTTGTGGACCCAGCTTCCTGATGTTTAAGCTGAAGAAAGCTTTATTTTTAAGCTGCCCACAAACTGTCGGAAGTGAGGGCGGAAAAATAGGGCTCATCTGTCAGTGCCTGCTAGCGAGGCTCTCCTTTTGAGGCAGTTGTCATAAATAACCCAACCTAAGGGCAATAAGTTCTGGGAAAAAGATTGCAGTGGCAATTGTAATTTTTTTGCTGGTAATGCACATTGAGTGAAATGTGGTATGGAATGCATTATGCTGTGAGCCTAGAAAAAGGGCATGCACCCATTCTTGGAACTAGAAAGAGTCAGACCTGTCAGTCTCTTACCCAACTGGTAGCTATTATTCCCATAGTGCATCGGCCAATAGTGCAGAGGGAGAGGCTTGCAGCACTTGGTCATGTTACAAATTGCAGTAGCATAACTGTACTCTTTAAAGGAGTGTCCCTTCATTCTATGTAACTGTGAAATTAATGTGATCCAATGACATTAAATTTCATTTTTTTTAAAAAAAAATGTGTTTCCATAAAATGGCCATGGTTACAGTTACCATGAAGAATTTTAGCCTCACAACTGATTCAGGAAGAGAGTTGCCTACTATAATTTTCTCTAGAGAAAACAATTGTGGTTTTCAGTTTTCTAATCAACCATTGCTGCCCAGTCGCTTGCTGTGTTATTAAGCGATGCTCAGCTCAATGAATCTTGCTGTGTAGTGCTGAATCAAGAGGATGACGATGGTTCCCTCCAGTGAAGTTCAAGAAACTCCACTGTTCTGCCCCGACTCATTTCCCAGCCCGTGACCAATCCACGATCAATCAACCTCTGCGTCCACCTGGCTGCAAAGTGCGGGGGCGTCTGTGGCCCCGCCCCCTGGCTCTGATTGGCTGCTCCCTGAGTGACCTTCCCGTGCGGATCCAGCGTCCGGTCGCGGGCGCGCGCCGGCCACTCTGTGTGTTCCTCTGTCTGTGCCTTTCTCCCGCCCCGGTTTTTGGGGTTTGGGAGTCCCAGGCACTTGTCTCTTGTCTTGAGACCCCCCTTCCCAAATTTTTTGGGAGGGGGGTCCGTCTCCCCGTGTTGTCCCCCTGTCTGTCCCTATGTTTTTACCCACTGCCACCATGGATGCTGCTGCCGCCGCTGCGACACAGGTAAGTGCTGCGACTGACCCCTGGATGCTGCTGCTGCGACGGATTCACCGCGGATTCACCACTGATTTACCATTGATTTACTTGATTCACTGATTCACTGATTCAATTGCTGGCTAATGGCTACTGGCGTGCGAGTGCGGGCGCGGTGCGGGCCTTCCCGAGTGAAGGGTAAGTATCATTCCCCCCTCCCCCCGTCTCCCCTCGGTGCCCGCAGTGTTTCTCACTGGTTTTTTCTGTTCTTCCTCCCCCCCCGCAGCCGCTCCCGGGACCCGGCGGAGCTTCCGCTGGCCGCCGGGCGGAGAGCCCCGAGTGACCGCGTCCCGCGGGAGGATCCCCCGCGCCTCCGCCAGCAGAGCCGTGGGCATTTCAGGTGGGGAAAAACCTCCCGACCGCAACCTCCCTCCCTCCCGCTGTGGGGGTTTTGCTCGGAGTTTTGCTCTCAGTCTGGCTCAGGTGTTTCTCCGCTCTTTGTTTTCCTGCTGTGAGTCCCAGGTGGGAGCGGCGGTGTGCGGGATGCCCCTGGAGTCGGAGGAGTCGGGAGAGAAGCGGCGGTGGAGCAGTGCGGGACGGTCGGTGAGGGGAGGGGAGGGCAGTGCGGGGATTGCGCTGGGAGGGAGCGGGGGTGTGTGCGTGAGAGTCTGTGAGTGCGTGTGTGTGTGTCGCGTGGCGAGGCTGTGTCGCGGGGCGAGGCTGTGTCGCGGGGCGAGGCTGTGTCGCGGGGCGAGGCTGTGTCGCGGGGCGAGGCTGTGTCGCGGGGCGAGGCTGTGTCGCGGGGCGAGGCTGTGTCGCGGGGCGAGGCTGTGTCGCGGGGCGAGGCTGTGTCGCGGGGCGAGGCTGTGTCGCGGGGCGAGGCTGTGTGTGGTTTGTGTCCCGTCCCGGCTCTGTGTTCAGCACTTTCTCTCGTGTACCCGCGGCTGCTCCGCACCCCTCCCGCCGCTACCCCCTGCCCGCACCCGAGCTCTGGGGGTGGCAGCGCTGGGGGGCCTCTGATCGCTGCCTGCACCCCTTCGGGTGCGGAGCGGCAGCGCCGGGACCCGCGGGGCGGGGAAAGGGCACTGTGGGGGGTGCAGAGCACACTTTTGGGCCCTCTCCCCCTTTTTGCCACCTCTTTGCCAATCCTTTGATTCCCCCTACGCCCCCCCTTTCTCTTTTGCCCCCCCCCCTCCCTTTCCCTGTTTCCCCCCCTTTCTCTTTTGCCCCCCCCTCCCTTTCCCTGTTTTCCCCCCCTTTCCCTTTCCCTGTTTTCCCCCCCTTTCCCTTTCCCTGTTTTCCCCCCCTTTCCCTTTCCCTGTTTTCCCCCCATTTCCCTTTCCCTTTTGCCCCCCCTTTCCCTTTCCCTTTTGCCCCCCTTTCCCTTTCCCTTTTGCCCCCCCTTTCCCTTTGCCTTTTGCCCCCCCTTTCCCTTTCCCTTTTGCCCCCCCTTTCCCTTTCCCTTTTGCCCCCCCTTTCCCTTTCCCTTTTGCCCCCCCTTTCCCTTTCCCTTTTGCCCCCCCTTTCCCTTTCCCTTTTGCCCCCCCTTTCCCTTTTGCCCCCCCTTTCCCTTTTGCCCCCCCTTTCCCTTTTGCCCCCCCTTTCCCTTTTGCCCCCCCTTTCCCTTTTGCCCCCCCTTCCCCTTCCCTTTTGCCCCCCCTTCCCTTTCCCGTTCGCCCCCCCCTTCCCTTTCCCGTTCGCCCCCCCCTTCCCTTTCCCGTTCGCCCCCCCCTTCCCTTTCCCGTTCGCCCCCCCTTCCCTTTCCCGTTCGCCCCCCCTTCCCTTTCCCGTTCGCCCCCCCTTCCCTTTCCCGTTCGCCCCCCCTTCCCTTTCCCGTTCGCCCCCCCCTTCCCTTTCGCCCCCCCCTTCCCTTTCGCCCCCCCCTTCCCTTTCGCCCCCCCCTTCCCTTTCGCCCCCCCCTTCCCTTTCGCCCCCCCCTTCCCTTTCGCCCCCCCCTTCCCTTTCGCCCCCCCCCTCCCCTTTCGCCCCCCCCCTCCCTTTCGCCCCCCCCCTCCCTTTCGCCCCCCCCCTCCCCTTTCGCCCCCCCCCTCCCCTTTCGCCCCCCCCCTCCCCTTTCGCCCCCCCCCTCCCCTTTCGCCCCCCCCCTCCCCTTTCGCCCCCCCCCTCCCCTTTCGCCCCCCCCCTCCCCTTTCGCCCCCCCCTCCCCTTTCGCCCCCCCCTCCCCTTTCGCCCCCCCCCTCCCCTTTCGCCCCCCCCCTCCCCTTTCGCCCCCCCCCTCCCCTTTCGCCCCCCCCCTCCCCTTTCGCCCCCCCCCTCCCCTTTCGCCCCCCCCCTCCCCTTTCGCCCCCCCCCTCCCCTTTCGCCCCCCCCCTCCCCTTTCGCCCCCCCCCTCCCCTTTCGCCCCCCCCCTCCCCTTTCGCCCCCCCCCTCCCCTTTCGCCCCCCCCCTCCCCTTTCGCCCCCCCCCTCCCCTTTCGCCCCCCCCCTCCCCTTTCGCCCCCCCCCTCCCCTTTCGCCCCCCCCCCTCCCCTTTCGCCCCCCCCCTCCCCTTTCGCCCCCCCCCTCCCCTTTCGCCCCCCCCCTCCCCTTTCGCCCCCCCCCTCCCCTTTCGCCCCCCCCCTCCCCTTTCGCCCCCCCCCTCCCCTTTCGCCCCCCCCCTCCCCTTTCGCCCCCCCCCTCCCCTTTCGCCCCCCCCTCCCCTTTCGCCCCCCCCCTTCCCTTTCGCCCCCCCCCTTCCCTTTCGCCCCCCCCCTTCCCTTTCGCCCCCCCCCTTCCCTTTCGCCCCCCCCCTTCCCTTTCGCCCCCCCCCTTCCCTTTCGCCCCCCCCCTTCCCTTTCGCCCCCCCCCTTCCCTTTCGCCCCCCCCTTCCCTTTCGCCCCCCCCCTTCCCTTTCGCCCCCCCCCTTCCCTTTCGCCCCCCCCTCCCCTTTCGCCCCCCCCCTCCCCTTTCGCCCCCCCCCTCCCCTTTCGCCCCCCCCCTCCCCTTTCGCCCCCCCCCTCCCCTTTCGCCCCCCCCCTCCCCTTTCGCCCCCCCCCTCCCCTTTCGCCCCCCCCTCCCCTTTCGCCCCCCCCCTCCCCTTTCGCCCCCCCCCTCCCCTTTCGCCCCCCCCCTCCCCTTTCGCCCCCCCCCTCCCCTTTCGCCCCCCCCTCCCCTTTCGCCCCCCCCCTCCCCTTTCGCCCCCCCCCTCCCCTTTCGCCCCCCCCCTCCCCTTTCGCCCCCCCCCTCCCCTTTCGCCCCCCCCCTCCCCTTTCGCCCCCCCCCCCACACCTTTCCCTTTCGCCCCCCCCCCCCCCCTTTCCCTTTCCCCCCCCCCCCCCCCCGCCTTTAATTCGCCCCCCCCCCCCCCCCCTTTCCCTTTCGCCCGCCCTTTCCCTTTCCCCTTCCCTTTTCCTCTTTTTATCCCCCATTCCCTCTTTTTGCCTCCTTGTAATTCCCCCCTTCTCCTTCCCACCCGGTTCAGTCTCACACTCAGAGATTGGGACTGACAAACATTGCTGGATGTGCAGACGGTGCCTCCCAAACACCTGGGGCTGATGTGCAGCCCTGGGGACTGTCTCTGGGGAACTCAACCGCCTTCTCTGATAAGGGGGAACCAGGAGAAATTAAAATTTTTCCTCAGCAACAAATTTCTTTTCCCAATAGGTTCCAGTGCCACAGGGCAGATGGCAACAACATCAAGAAGCCCATCAACTGCTTGGCTCCCAAGTCCATGGATTCCTTGATGCCCTGGGTGCAGGAGCAGCTGGATGACCGAACCCTCCTCCCTGCCAAGGTCAGTGAGTGCTGCTGCATGACACAAGGGGACACAGACACTGCCCCGAGTCTCCTTGTCACACTACTGAAGGCCTCACCTCACTGATCTTCAAGTGTATCTTTCCTAAAAAATGTCAAGAACTTTTTCTTCTCTTTGGGCTGTTTTCTTTGTGCTTTTTTCTCTCTTGCAGCTGCTGCTTTCTCTCTCTTCCTTTTCTCTCTCTTTGCCCCCCTCTGCCTCTTTGCTCCCCCTCTGCCTCTTTGCTCCCCCTCTGCCTCTTTGCTCCCCCTCTGCCTCTTTGCTCCCCCTCTGCCTCTTTGCTCCCCCTCTGCCTCTTTGCTCCCCCTCTGCCTCTTTGCTCCCCCTCTGCCTCTTTGCTCCCCCTCTGTCTCTTTGCTCCCCCTCTGCCTCTTTGCTCCCCCTCTGCCTCTTTGCTCCCCCTCTGCCTCTTTGCTCCCCCTCTGCCTCTTTGCTCCCCCTCTGCCTCTTTGCTCCCCCTCTGCCTCTTTGCTCCCCCTCTGCCTCTTTGCTCCCCCTCTGCCTCTTTGCTCCCCCTCTGCCTCCTTGCCCCCCTCTGCCTCCTTGCCCCCCTCTGCCTCCTGCGCCCCCCCTCTGCCTCCTGCGCCCCCCCTCTGCCTCCTGCGCCCCCCCTCTGCCTCCTGCGCCCCCCCTCTGCCTCCTGCGCCCCCCCTCTGCCTCCTGCGCCCCCCCTCTGCCTCCTGCCCTTTGTCACTTTTCACTTTCACTTTCTGCTCTTTCTTTCCTGTTTCGTCTCTGCCCCTTCTCTGCTCTCTGGTTTGTCTGTTTGCTCTCTGCTTTCTCTGCATGTCTCTGCTTTCTGCCTCCAACTCTCTCTGTTTTGTTTTTTTTTGCTCTTTCTAATCATCTCCTGTAGCTTTTCCTTCTCTTTTATAAATAGATTAGTTTTCCTCTTGTATTAGTGGTGTAGCTTTTCTCTTGTTCTCAGTAACATCTTTCTTTTGCTTCCAAAAAATTAGCTGTTCTCTCTGTGTGATAAACCAGCTCTTCCTTCCTTCCTATGCAGAACCAGAGCAGTTTTTCCTTAATTTTTAGAAAGAAATATTGTAGCTTTTCCATTTTTTCCAAGTAACAGTCTGTGTGTGTCTGTCTGCCTGTCTCTCTGTGTGTGCAGCACTGCAGAGAGTCTCAGAGCTCTAGAATGTCCTAAAATAAGAGGTGGGCACAGGCAGCAATTAGAAGTTAAACAAAGCACTTCCTGCATGTGTTAATTAATTTATTAAGTAAGTTTGTAATTACTTCATTATTAATC